>NW_004444125.1:1126735-1166392 GCF_000243295.1 Trichechus manatus latirostris | reverse complement strand
TATCTCTTCATTTGATGTTCTAGGGTTTCAGGATTGTTGATTCTCTGTTTGGCTTAGTTTTTCGGATCTTTGTTGTGGAGGGACGGCGTGGTGCTTCTGCTTAGACCGCCATCTTGCCGGAGTCCTCCAGAATCTGCATTTTAACAAGATCCTTAGGTGATTTGTATGCACATTAAAGTTCCGGAAGAACCTCTTTAAAATACCCTTTTTCTTGTGCCAAACACCACAAAAATGCAAAAGGATGAAAAGAAATATAAAGGTCATGAATTTTGGAATCAGGCAGAGCTGGGTTCAAATTCTGCCTCTGTGACTTGGAGTTAGTTATTTAAACTCTTTAATATATGTAAACATTAATCAATTTCTGAGCATACCAGGTGCTCAGCAAATTTTACCTTTGTTTTCCCTCGTTCCTACTTAAATCCAGGAATGCTAACCCCATGTGCCTTGGATTATACAGCATGTACACTATCTAATAAGTAGATAAGGACCACTTGCTACTTAACAATGATTCACATATAAACAAAAATGGGCTAAAAAGAAGTTAAACACAACTGATGATTAGCTAGTTCATATTTTTTGTTAACAAAAAGTTAGGCATTACTAGTGTTCACTTATATCAGGTTCTACTCTCCTTCAAGGATCAAGAAAGACTGCGTTACTCAACCCCTTTACAGTGGGGCATGGTAATGTGACAGTTCTAGCCATTGAAAAGTGAATGAAAGTGGCATGCACTACTTCTGGGCCATGGTAGTGCAAAGTACATAAATGACCCTGCAGTCCCCTTCTCCCCTGCTAAAGAGACCAGCAGCATTTCTGCTAGTGCAGCTCTTTCAGCCTGGGTCTTTGAGTGATTATATGGAGCAGAGAGCCTCACCAACCAACACCTACAGTGGGCATTTAACATGAGCAGAGAAACAAACTTTGATTATCCTTACCAAGCTACTACTATTACAGGGTTAATTTGTCACTGCAACATAACCTAATCTAGCCTGATTAATATAAAATTGGTACTAAGGGTGAGGATCAGCCAAAAAACTTGAAATGTGTGGCATTGGCTTAAACGTCAGGTGATGGGCAGGTGCTCCTGAAGATACTGTTATTGCAGATGGAGAAAAATGGTGATCCACAACATGCAGTGACATTTTTCTTGGTAAATAATTGCCAGCAATGATGTGGAAGGCAGAACATGAAGTTAATAAAGTTATAGCTGCAGGAGAAAAGATGAGAAACAAAAACGTTAATAGTTTGTGGCAGCTATTGGCAATATTTGGCAAAGCTTTATAAGAAAAAGATGAGCTCAGGAAAGAATTGACTGGTTTAAATACAGAAGTAATGAGAGGAAAGGGTCTAAGAAAGCAACTCAGCTCCCAAAATGCATGTATCACCCAATGCCCATATCAGACATGGCAAGGGAGGATAAAAATGGGAAGAAAGACCCTCCTAGCAGAAATATCCAGGGACCAAAGAAAACAAAGGACAAGGGGGCTCCTTCTACAGAACAGAATTAAGGCCTAATCATGGAACATTCTCCTTCCTCAGGGTAGGGGCCTCCAGGATGATTCCACAGTTAGATTTCAGAATTGTCAGCTCAGTGATTGCTGAGTGCTCTCCTTCTTCCTTCTTCCACACAGCATGCTTTACCATGGTAACGTTGCCCCTTACACCACTATTGTACATTGTCTTTTTAATAGAAAGTCTTTGGATGAATAGAAAAAATGCCCAAAAGTGATGTAGAAACTACCATGCATGCCCCAGGCATCCTGGATGTTGACCTTCATGTGAAGAATGAATGAAACTTTGGGTTTTCCATTGTGGGCAGGAGGATAAGTGTTTTCTGTGTAGGAAAAAGAGTGAAGCAAACATTTGTTGACCAGAGGAACAGATGTAGTCAACGTTACAAGTATTCCCCAATATTTAGTTCTTTTCTCCTCCTCAGTGCAAGGAAATTGCACTTATCACTTTCCTTGTAGCTGGGAAGGGTCATATGGCTAGTTTTGACCAAAGAAAAATGGGCAGCAGTAACAAGTATCATTTCTTGGCTAAAAGCAGGGAAAGTCCATGTGAGATTCTTTAGTCTCTCTTCTTCACTGCCACAAAGGCCAGAGAAGGGAGCCTTTGTCAGCCTGGGTCCCTGGGCTGGTAAGAGTCCTCCTCAGACTTGTGTTGGACATGCAGTGTGACCAGAGAAATATACCTTTGCTGTGTTAAGCCCTCAGACTGCTACATAGTATAAGACTATTTTGACAAACACAAGAGCCTTTCCACAGACTCTTATGAAGTATAATTATTCACCCAACTCAGGCTAGACTGTCAAAATTCCTAATAGATTAATAGCTCTTTTCTCTAGGCCCCTCTGTCTCTTCTTTCAGGTTTGCCAATGGCACCACAGACTACAGAGATTGTCGCTGCCACGAAGGCTTGGCTTTTTTTTCCTAGCTCTCTTCGATTTAACATACCCAATCTGCTGTGCTAATTTTAAATCAAGAGATGCTGCAATATGAGTCATTAGTTTGTAATTGAGAAATATCAAACAGGGTCTGCCAAAACCAAGCAAATTGAGCTGACTGAAACACAGCTCTTTGGCAGAGACAAAGCAAATACCACTCTGATCAGCATGAAAAACAAAGAACATACTATCTCCACAGACATAGGGACATGGACGACAAACAGTGGGAACTCAGAGTACGTAGAAGCAGCCTGTTATCAGGGTGGCTCTGGGGAATTTGGACTGCAAGAGTGGTTTTGAAAATAAAAGAAAGAAAATCTAGGATAACTCCACTGGCCCATCAGTTAAGCAATCACTTGGTTGGTCAATGTATATTTATTACCTACTGCGTGTCAGCATTAACCATATCAACTGATGGAAAAACATGATGTACCATTGTAAGGGTTTTTTTTTTTTTTTCTGACTGACTCAGAGACTGTTCTCAACCAGAGGTCAGAATTGCCTATGAAGATCCTCTTGCTTATTTAGTCATAGAACTCCAAATTTCTCCAGAGAAAAGAAATGAGGCAGTTTCCCTCTAAACTCAAATCTCACATAATCTAGAAGTCTTAAAAATGACTTGAAGAGCCTATCAGGGATTAAAAAAAAAGGGGGAGGGGAAGTAATTAGGCTCCATTCATTTTAAATCCATTAGCAAAGGTCCGGGCTTGTCTTGGTTTGGTAACTATTAGATTGTAACTTTTCACCCTGTGAAAATATGGTGACTCTACCAACCAAGATCCGGTTCCATGGCCTCAGTCCCAAAGTAAACTGAAAAACGGACGCTGACTCCATCAAAGTCAATAGGCTAATAGACTCAGGGCAGTTGTGAGGCGGTTCCCAATGTTTTGCATGACATGGTGGCCCACCCCTTCTGAGACTGGGACCTTATCCTAGGAAAACAGATTGCTAAGAGTAGTCATATACTTGCTGAATGAAATCATTCCTGCTTTTTCTTTTTTTCTACAGAGTCTGAACACCCACTCAGAGATCAGGCCTTCAGTGAACACCTGTGAAGATCCCATCTCTGCTCCAGGTCACAGAGAGGGCAGCAGCTTCTTGCTCTAAGAGCCAATAAGGAGAACAGTCATGAATAAACTCACAACTACCAGGGGCTATTGTAAAAGCAGCAGTAAGTGAATGGTTTGCTAGTACAAAATATATTCTTATAGGTGCAACCTGCTAATTTTCATCCTCTTGCTCTTACTTCATGCTTCCCTGATTTACATGTGCTGATCCCTCAGCATGGATTACTTCCTCCACTCTCCCATGTATTAAAACCTGACTTGTCATTCATTGACTAATTCGATGTCATCTCTTTCATGGTTTCCTTTTCCTCCCTAGTCTGACCCTTTTCATGCATTTCCTCCGCTTTTTACCTGTCTTGTGTATCTCCTAACTCCATTAGAATGTGAGCTCCTTTGGAAAAGGGCCTATGCGGGCCTATGCTTTTTCATCATTTCTATGTCCCAAACCCTATTAATCAGAGTTCAATTAATGGCTAGTGATTGCATTTATTATAGAAAAAGGAAGTGAATTTTTTTGTTTGGGGAGAGGAAGACAGACAAGAGGGCTTTGAGTTAGTTAAGGATTTTGGTGAATTAGACTGTCAGGCTATAAAAGGTAAGTGTGATCATTAAGGTTATGTGTCACCTGGGCTGGGCCATGATTTTCAGTGGTGTGGAAGTTATAATGTAGTTTGGCAGTTGTATAATGATGTAATCACTTTCATGTTGAGATATGATATAATGTGATCACCTCCATGATGGGATCTGCTGTGTGTAGCCAATCAGTTGAAAGGGAGTTTCCTTGGGGGTGTGGCCTGCATCCAGTCTAGGTGGACTTTCTGGCAAGACTTGCAGGCTTTTGCTGGCTCTGGATCCTGCAGCTGGCTCCTGCTCATCTGACCTCAGTTCTTGGGACTTGAGCCAGAGACTTACCTGCCATTCCTGGGATTCATCATCCTTTGCAGTCTGTGAGCCAGCAGCCTGCCAGCTTACCTGTCCATCTTGGGATTTGTTGGTCTTTGCAGCCTGTGAGACAGAGGCCTGTTGTCTGACCTGCTAATCTTGGGTTCACCAGCCCCTGCAGGTACGTGAATCAGGAGAAGTCTCCAGCCTGACTCACGGACTTGGGACTTTCAGGCCTCTACAACCATGTGAGCCATTTCCTTGATATAAATCTCTCTCTCAATCTCTGTAGACACTTCACTGCTTTTGCTTCTCTAGAGAACCCAGCCTAAGACCATACGACAAAACTGATTACAAGGGCATTATGGTCTTGAGGGGGGCCCAGGGAGCATGTTCACCAAGATGAAAGGGAGAATAGAAACCAAGTTTTGGGACAGGAAAGGGAGGGTCTCAGTTTGAGCCTAGGAACTCCAGAGAAATCAAAAGCAACAGAAAGAAATCTGGCCACCAAGTGTTTGACCCTGAAACACAGTGGGGAAACAGTGTGTCCAAATGTTCCCACTTGGTGTTTCTAGTTAGATGGTCCCTATGACTCTGTGACAGAATAATATCACTTCCCTGAGAAAATTAGCAAGGTTTTTATTTATTGACAACTGTTGCAAAAACATGCTCTTGCATAAATGAGCCTGTGGGTTCTGAGATGGGATCCCAGAACACTCAGTAAGCTCACCTCAGGCATTATGCCTAGTCCTTCATCTTCCCACAAGGAGACACCGCCTGCTGCCTCCGAGGAGCCTCTTGCCTACCCCACCTGGCATCTGCAACGACATCTCTGGGGTCCATTTCACCCATGAATCTGCCAGGTCATGCATGCATGCTGTGCTCTATTACCACACACACACACACCTTTCCAATCCTGCCTCACTCTTGTTCTTAGATGGTTATCACTTACTACAGTAAGTTGATCACCCAAAGAGCTTAATGACGTTCTTCCATAAACATCAAAAATACTTAGAGTTCTTGTGGGTTCAGAGCCAAGCTCTATGCAGTGTCTGTTTACACCTCAATTAGAAATGAAGGCAGTTCTCTATGAATAATTCAATGTAAAGAGAATAAGCGGCTATATTATATGTGACAGATAGAGATGTAAAACCCAAAACCAAAGTCATTGCAGTCGAGTTGATTCCAACTCATAGTGACCCTATAGAGTAGAACTGTCCCATAGGGTTCCCAAGAAGTGGCTGGAGGATTCAAACTGCCAACCTTTTGGTTAGCAGCTATAGCTCTTATTCACGGTGCTACCAGGGCTCCATATATATATATGTATATATATATATACACATAAACACATATATAGAGAGAGAGGGAGAGTGAGATAAAATAGCCCATCTGACATGTCATCCCCAGAGCATCCCTTCCTCTGCACTAGGCTGTCTTCTAGCAATCAGTTCAAGAAATATGTTTTCCAAGTCTCCTCTATTTCATTTCATTTCCAAGCAGAATCAACTTCAGTTTAGAGAACTGGTCTTCCTGAAGACCCTTGTGTCTTGGTCTAGCTCTTCACAGAGCAACCTTTGAAACTCTAAAAATGACCATGGGCCACAGACGGCTCCTAGCTGTCCTCCTCTTTTTCTCTGATATATTTATTTCTCTTTGCCTCTTCTCATTCCCTCTGAATCTCCCTAGGCCCCTTTCCTCATTGCCTTTCTCTCCTCCATTCCTCTCCAGCTGGTGACTTCAGGCTAGGAAGCAGAAGACAGATCATAGTTTCTGAAGGAATGTCATTTTCAGGTTCCCTAATTTGTCATTGAGAAGCACAGATACCCTGGTGAAACAAACTTGTAGTAAACTCATTTTTATATTCTCAGTTTAATTCAACAAAATATTTACTGAATTGCTTACAATTTGTAAGGCACTGTTACATCTCTTTGAAAGCTCTACCCTTATTCCTGGACCTGGACTCTCTCACTTTCTTATGATTCTACAATTTCATTCAAAAACTATTGATTGTCTGTTATGTGTCAGGTACTTTGTTAATATTTCATACCATTACACCTTTTATTTCCAAACATAATCAGCTTCAGTTTAGAGAGCTAGTTTATAGAATCAATTTTTAGATATTGATTCTATTACTGAAAATTATTTCAGGTACGAGTTACAGAAATCCGATTCAAAACAACTTAAGTTAGAAAAAAAAAAAGGGCATGGGATACAGTGAAAGAATATTGGAGAAGGTTTCAGACCAAAAGGAAAATCTCTGAGAAGCAGGACATCTTGGAGAGGTTCCAGACTGGGGACTCATTATAATCTTACTTCTGCTCTTCTCTGACTGTTGGCTTCAATGTCTCAGCCTCCTCTCTGAGGTAAGGAGCATAGTTACCAAAAGTTCTCAGTTTATACCCTTAGCCCATGCTCTAATAGGGAAGAGAAAGAACTCTTTCTCTAAGCATCAGTATGACATATGCCAGGGGAGGACTTTGATTGAACTGTTTTGGTCATGTGTCAGCTTGAACCACTTTGACCAGGAAAATGAGGTACAGTAATTAGTATGACCTGGATCATGTTCCCACCTCTAAGGTAACAGAATGAGATGGCAAGATATGTGTTTGACAGTCCCACCATGATCCTATGTTTCGAGTTGGAGAAGAGCATTTCTCCAATAAGGTAGGTGGACTTATGAGGGGATCGTCATTACTATAAGAAGAGGGAGGGAAATGTACAGGGAAAGCAAAAATTAATAAATGTCTACTATTGATTGTCAGTTCAGGTCCTCTGAGAAATGGATGCAAAATGGAATTTAATGTGCGAGAGATTTATGAGGTGAAACTCATGTGGAGCAAAAGGGGAGAAAGAGCAGAAATAAGAAGGGAGAACCTTCAGACTATGATGCAGATCTGTCACCTGAGAAAGGAAAGAGGTAGGTAGGAAGAACCTCAGACTCCAGTGCAGATCTGAGAGTGTTGCCTAGGCGATGGGGGTGGGGGGCAAATCTATATTGCCCAGTAAAGAAGTTCTGTGCTGATCAGGAACAGCCCAGCTCTAGTACTCCTGCTGTGCTTATTGTCTGGAAGCATCCCAGGAAAGGTGTGGCCTTGGTATGAACTTAGTGGTAGATCCTGAGGGTGCAGAAGCTGGAGATGTCCACTAATCACAGTCCTCGAAAGAAGTTTTCTCCTTAAAAGAGATATGAGTGGTGCACTTTCATGATTCCACATTGATGCTCAGAAAGCTTCAGGCTTCTGCTCAAAGTGAGTCACATGGTTAGCTCAGTGATCAAGCTGAGACCTGAAGCCTATGTTTTTAACTCCTAGTCCCTTGAAATTTCCATTGAGCCCGACTTCCCCAAAGAAGATGCTCCTGTTTCATTGGGATCTGTTTCTTGTCTGCCCATGCTGGTGTGTTAAGAAGGCCAAATATTATACTGGGAAGGCTCCCGTTCCAAAGACACAGGCCTGTTCAGGAAGCCAGAAGGGTCTAGCCAAAGCACTAGGAACCATGAGAAGTCTCTCTCAGCTGGAAGGTGACATATGAATATGTGAAAAATACACTATTCTTTAGCCTGATATCACCATAAATCTTGAAATCCTGTCCAGCTAGAATGGACTATCCAGAACCATAAATGAGTGACACAAACAACTTAATACTATTCTGTTTAAAAGCCCCACAGGCGCTTTCTTCCCAAACACAAAATTTCCCATCCAACTTGTCTCCACCATAGGGTTAGATTTATAAACTTTATCTTACCAACTGGTTAGACAGCAAGAAATACATCAAGAATGACATACCACCTGCAGAGCGAAATGTTCTGGTATTTGCTCCTCCACACAAGCATGAGGGACTGTGTAGCTGTATCCATATCCTCCAATGTGGCTGAACCATCACCTTGCCTCTGCCCACCACCAGGAACCAGCAGTCACATCAGACATGTCAACATGTTGACAAGAAGAAATAACATCTTTTGTTTTATTAGTTGGAATCTGAAGAATGAGAAGAAATGTCATTGTGGTGTGTGGCTAATCTCTCTCATCTCTAAATATACCCGATGGCTAAAATTGTTCATGTACATGAATCATAGAATATTGAAGTAGCCACTGATCCTTGAAAATTACCCAGTTTACTGTTTTCCGCCCATAACTTTGTGGATTCATTGAGTGAGTTCGGTGCCTTATTACCAGGGATGAGAATGGGGAAGGTAAACATGTTAAAGAGAATAAGAGGAAGGTGGTATTAGCTACTCGTGAAAACATACAGCAATACTTCATTGATTAAAAACCAAAAAACCAAACCCATTGCCATTGAGTTGATTTGGACTTATAGCAACCATTAGGATGGGTTAGAACTGCCCCATAAGTTTTCCAAGGAGCAACAGGTGGATTTGAGCTGCTGACCTTTTGGTTAGCAGCTGAGCTCTTAACTACTGCACCACTGATTGGGAGGACATTTATACATTTATCCAGAAAATGAATGTTTCTAGAAATGGAAATCCAACCACTAAATAACAGCCAACCACAAAATAAATAATAAAATAATTTAAAATTAAAATAAAAATATAATAATAGCCAACCACAAAAATCGATGCATTTACTCATGGGATAGGCAGATCTTCCTGTTTACTATTACCTTTGTACATAATCCAAATAGTCTTGCATTATCTTGATTTCAAGTTCATAGTAGATTAGAAAGGGCAATTCAAAGGGGACCTTTAGGATTAGGAAGCCTTAGAGTAATTCAGGGTGATAGCTGACTGTCTGGCATTGAAGGTGGAGGACAAAGAGAACTCTAAAACTCTTAAACAGACACAAGAACTTAATAAGCAATCAGATGTAGAATTTATAGTAGAATAGCCTTGAGCATTTCAATACTCCTTGGCACTTCTTATGGTGATGAGATAACAACTATGAGTACTACTACTTCTAATAATGATTATAGTAGCAAAAGTTTACTGAGTGCTTACTATGTGTTAACTTAACGTAGCATAGATAAAAACAAATTTTGCCAGTTATTTTAGACTAGCCAAAATATTTAAATATCATCTTTATAGCTAAGATAAAAAAATGGAAAACAACAAACATTGGCAAGGATGTGGAGAAATTGGTACCCTCATCCATCGCTGGTGGGAATACAAAATAGTATGGCCATCGTGGAAAATAGTTTGGCAGTTCCTCAAAAAATTAAATACCGAACTATCATATGACCCAGAAATTCCATTCCTAGGTGTATACCCAAGACACTTGAAAACAGCGACACAAACACACACATATACAAAAATGTTCTTTGCAGCACTATTCATAATAGGCAAAAGTAACAACCCAAATGTCCATCAACAGATAAATGGATAAGCAAAATATGCTATACACATACGATGGAATATTACTCTTCCATAAAGACAAATGAAGTCCTGATACATGCTACAGTATGGATGAAACTTGAAAACACTATACTGACTGAAAGAAATCATCACAAAAGGACAAATATTGTATCATCTCGCTAATATGAAATACCTAGAGTAGGCAATAGAGATTAGAGTTTAAAAGTGGTTACCAGGCTCCGGAGGGAGGGGCAAAAGGGAAAGCATTGTTCAGAGAGCATTGAGTTCTTGTTTATGGTGATGGAAAATTTGACAATGGATATTGGTGATGGTTGCACAACAGGATTGATGTAATTGGTTCCACTGAATTGTACACATGGAAAATGCTGAATTGGCAAATGTTGTGTTACCCATATTTTTACAACAAGAAAAGAAAAGAATCTTTAAACCAGCAGGCTTTAGTTCACTTTAACAAATCTTTATGGAGCATGTCATTCTTTGAGCCAGGTACCAGAGATTTATAGAGGTCAAAGACTCAGTTCTGCTCTTCTTGATGCTTATAATGCAGTAGATATATTACATGAATAATCTAATATACTGATAATATCAAATTACTCTGTGTGTCTACGTGTGTTTGTGCGTGCATGCATGTGCGTATACTAAATCTAATGCTTAGTTAAAGTACCTTAACTGAAGAGGGTATTGGTCAAAATTATGAGCAAAAAAGACTGCTTTCGGGTACTGTCATGGATTGAATTGTGTCCCCCCAAAATATGTGTTATCAATTTAGCTAGGCTACGATTCTCAGTCTTGTGTGATTATCCATCATTTTGTCATCTGATGTGATTTTCCTATGTGTTGTAAATCCTACCTCTATGATGTTAATGAGGTGGGATGGGCAGCAGTTATGTTAATGAGGCAGGACTCAATCTACAAGATTGAATTTTGTCTTGAGCCAATCTCTTTTGAGATATAAGAGAGAGAAGCGAGCAGAGAGACATTGGGACCTCATACCACCAAAAAAGCTGCACTGGGAGCAGAGCACATTCTTTGGACCCAGGGTTCTTACTCAGAGAAACTCTTAGTCCAGGGGAAGATTGATGACAAGGACCTTCCTCTAGAGCTGACAGAGAAAGCCTTTCCCCAGAGCTGATGCTCTGAATTTGGACTTCTAGCCTACTAGACTGTGAGAGAATAAACTTCTTTTAAAGCCATCCACTTGTGGTATTTCTGTTACAGCAACACTAGATGACTAAGACAGTGACTAAATGGAATAGAAAGAAACTTGAATGGAGTCCCTCAATCCTACCCATCTCACTGAACAAACAGTGAGAAAAAAGAAAGGTTCACACTTACTCTCTGGTCTGGTAAGACTGGAGTTCCAACAATTTTTCTCTTTAGTGGGCATTCTCCTGCAGGGTAAAGGCCAGGTAAAAAAGTAGAAAAGGCCACTTGAGATCGAAGAAGGGGAAAAATTAATTATTCCCACATTCCAGGACATACGCTTGGCCAGATAAAGCCTTCATTCATATGCACCACCACAGCGGAGAAGGAAAGTTTCTATCCCAGTGAAGGCCATCTCTAGGGCCTGGAGCAGAGATTCCTACACAGAGTCCACACCTCTTCCCAAGGGGTCCACGGATAGAATTCAAGGAGTGCTTGAGCTTGATTGAGGGAAAAAAAAAAAGCATGAGCTTGATTGAGGAAAAAACAAAAAGCATGTTTATTTACAAAAACTTTAACTGAAATTTAACATTTCCTTTTATTATAAATGTAAGCAATAAGCCACAGGAGTGTCAGCAGTACTTTTGACTTTTCACCAATATAAATCAGTTATTGCCCTATCACATTACAGTTGCTACAGATATTTCAAAATAGTCTTTGAAACTACGGTAGTTATTAGACCTAATGACAGATCACACATGATCACAGTCTTCTTGTGCAGTATTGTGAACCAACTCTCAGGTAACTCTCAGGCAACCCAAGTCCTGGTATTGTTCAGCCATCTACTCGTTACCCAGACGTCTGCAATTCATGTCCTCTCTGTAATTGTATGTTGATCAATATGTGGAAGGACATAAGTCATTTTGATTATGTATTATTGAACTGTTTCTGATATAAACTATATCAAAGTTGTTGATCTAGCCAAAAATGAGCTCATTGGTCTTAAAACTTAAGTCTTACTACATTAGAGTCTAACTCAAAAGTCCTTGGAGAATTCTGGTATTCCTTGAAAGAAGCCTAACTTGCTTTGTGATACTAGCTATGGAAGCTTTTATTCCAAATGCCACAATATATCTTTGTGAATTGGGATTTCTATACTTGTAACCATCAAAACAAAATATCAACATTGACTAAATGCCCAGCATGACATGTGTGTTGCTTTGACAAAGACCACCCCACAATTCAATGTTCTTATTCAAGCCAAACAGCATCAGCCAAACTTTACACTGATAATGTCTTTAAAAAATAAAATTTGTTTCTAACTTGCCTGCCTTTTAAATGCTTTGTTTTGCTGTTTAACACATTCAAAAGTATATCATACATTTTATTTTTTAAAATAAAATCTAAGATAAAATCAATCTAATTAATTTCTTTTATAACCCTATTTGGATTATTTTCACCATCTGTCACTTTGTCATACTGTGGTGGCCTGTGTGTTGCTGTGATGCTGGAAGCTATGCCACTGGTATTTCAAATACCAGCAGGGTCACTCATGGTAGACAAGTTTCAGCAGAGCTTCCACACTAAGACAGACTAGGAAGAAAGGTCTGGCAATCTACTTCTGAAAATTAGCCAATGAAATCCTTATGGATTACAACAGAACATTATCCAACTTGTTTGCTTTGGACGTGTCATCAGGAGGGATTCATTGCAGGAAGACAGAATAAGATTTGGTGAAGTAGAGGGCTGGTAAGGACAAAGGAGATCCTCAGTGAGACGGATTGGCCAAATAGCCACAACAATGAACTTGAACAAGGCTGTGATTATGAGCATGATGCGTGACTGGACAACATTTAATTCTGTTGTACATAGGTCTCCATGAGTGGAAGATGAATGAACTGCAGCACTCTATCTACCTATATGGTCTATTTTTAGCATTTAAAAACATTCTTCCAAAAAGGAGTCCATAGGCATTACCAGGCTGCCAAAGATATTCATGGCACAAGAAAAGTTAAGAACCCTGAGGCTAAGCAATTCTACAGTGATGAGGAAGCTTTGAGGCATGAGAGATCAAGAGTAATCATATGTTCTTGAGATACCTCATGGGGGTGGTTGACTGCTGTTACCGTTCATCTAACTGTATTAGTTAGTGAAATGTGAGCTTCTGTGACAAAAACAAAAAACAAAAAAAAAAACCAGACCCTAAATTTCAATGGCTTGGAACAGTATAAGTTTGCTCTTTGGTCATGTAATAGTAATGAGAGGAGTTAACAGGTCAGCAGGGAAACCCTACTCCATGCAGTATTTTTTTTTTTTCTTATTGTGTGGGGTTGTTCTCTATATATTTGTCCAGGCAGTCAAATTTTTTTTTTTAATTGTACTTTAGATGAAGGTTTACAGAACAAACTAGTTTCTCATTAAACGGTTAGCACACATATTGTTTCATGATCCATGCAGTATTTTAATGACTTAGTGATTTAGGATGACAAAGTCTCTGCCATTTTCAACACATGATTTCTGAGTTTGGAAATGGGTATCAGCTCCATTCCAGCCAATAGAAAGAGGAAAAGAGCAGGGAGAAGAACACATGGGAGGCTTTTTTGAGTATATTTATTTCACTCACGCACATGGCCTTATGGAACTGCAAGGGTGCTGGAAAATGTAGTCTAGCTGGATGTCTTGGAAGAAGAGGAAGTAAGTTTGGTGAACATCCAGCCAGTCTAGTCACATATTCCCTCTTGGAGAAATATAGATTACCAACGTATGATAGTTATATATACTGTCTGTAAAGATAGTACCACCTTGCACTTAATTATCTCACAAATTGTATATAAAATGGCTTTACACAGACAGCTTGAATAAGAATCATCTGGAGAGTTTGTTAAAAATACGAACCCCAGATCTATTGAATAAGAAGCTCCCAGGATGTTTCTTAAGCACACTAACTCAGAATGATAAGGAAGCTTAGATAATATGTTTATTAGGGAATAATAGCACTAAAGGGAAGAAGGGGGAAAAAGAATCAAAGAAAGAAACTTACAAAGAGAACAGATAAAGGAACAGGAAGAAAATGATGAGAGTGGAGTTACAGGACTTAAGGAAGGAGTTCCAAGAAGGAGATAGTGGTCAAAGGTTTCAGAGAGTGCAAATAAGACACTGGAGACAATCTGACAGTTCTGTGACTTCAGCAGCTTTATCATTCCAGACTGAGATTTATGTATTTTTTTCCTTTTCGAAGAGGACTGATATAGTCAAACACTGAGGACAATAACTCTGGTAGTGGTACACACATTTTTTTAAGACTGGATGACTGTGTGTTTGGCAACCATCTACTAAGATGTCAGGAAAGAGTAGATGTTGCTTGGGAGGGAAATGATGAGCTTGGTCCTGGACACATTTTACTTGTAGTATCTCTGACACCATCAGGTAGGGTTTTCCAGAAACAAATGAAGCTCAGAAAGGAGATTGAGTCTACATGTTAAAATTTAGTTTTCATTATCTTACATGTGGTATTGAACTATGAGAATGAATAAGATTGTCCAGAAAGAATGTGTGGTTAGAGAAGAAAGAAGGAATTATCTGTGTGATTCCAACAAGAAATATTTTTCATATGATGAGAGTGAAAGTCCAGGCTGATGCCAAGACAACATGACACAGAATGGGACAATTATTGAAGTGGGCTGGAACTTTTGAAATCTCTGTTTTGGATGTCTGTTCATATTGTACTCTTCCTGCCTGATTTTTCAGCCATTACTATTTCACTGAATCCACTACAGATGCCACAGGGAGTCTTGGCTTGGGTATTGATCTCCTCCCAATGATGGGTAGTTATTTTCCCTTTGCCTTCATTTCTTGGTAAAAAGGATCAGTTACATTCACTGCAGGCAGTCCCTGCAGTGTTATCACTTCTTGTTTTGGCTCTCTTATCTCCAGATAAGAGCCAGTGTGCCACATAGAGACAGCCCTGCCTTCACTTTCCCTGTGGACATCGTCTTTTCCACCAGCCCTGAGATAGATTCTTCAGGAAGAAGGAGCGAGTCTTGTGCAATCATAATCAAATGAATGACTTCTTTTTAAACTAACAAACAATCCTTCTGTCTCCCTGAGGAGACAAATTCTAATATTTGCAAAGGAAAGTAGAGCCAACACCATGGGTTGGCTCCTTGGGATATACTGTAAATAGTCTCCAAATCAGAAGTAAAGAATGCAGGCTTGTTGGAAGAAGACAAGGCCCTGAGAAATGACCACGTTGTCTTGTTATTTTTCTGAATAAGTCCATATCGACATTGCTCAGCCCAACATCGGCAGAACACATTTATCACTTCACACCGCCAGCCTTTGTCACGTGGAATTAGTTGACATCTGAAGGCTGCTTCGTGTCTCTCTGCTTCATGTCTCTCTCCTTCATCTGCCCTCACTCAAGCATTTGGAGACATCAGTTACTAAACCGAGCATGAAGAGAGAAAGCGATGATAATGAGATCATCTTCTATAGTGCATTGCACATGGTAAAGCTTTAGTTAATTAAATTCATTTCCTGTCTGTGTGAGTCTGTCTCATGTGGGGTCCGGTCACAGGGGTTGTTCCTAATTTCATTAAGGAGAAGAATTTAAACAGATAGAACTGTGAAAATGTTCAAGATGTCAAATCTCTGGAAAAGTGATAAGATGATGTTTTTACCCATTTCTTGTCCCAGAACAGGGACCTTGAGGATTGTTATTAACCATCTCCAGGTTTGTTCTCAGTTACTAACTGAAAGGTTGGTGATTGGAACCTATCCAGTAGCCCCACAGAAGAAAGGCCTGGTGATCTGCTTTTGTAAAGATTATGGCCAAGAAAACCCTATGGGGAAGTTCTACTCTAACACGTGGTGTCACCATGAGCCAGAATCAACTCGATAGCAAAGGGTTTGGTTTTTAGTTTTGAATGTGAATATGTGTGTAAGGGGGAGCTGTTGGAGGATAGAGTAGATCTGCCAGGTGAAGATGAAGAAGAGAGGAAGGAACATCCCAGGATGGTTCATTCTCTCATGCAATGAGATGCCAGCCAAGATGGTGGACAGTGGTCTGTATGGCAGCCAACGTTGGTTCTTGTATCATCCTGAAAGGCCTACCAAAGTGGCCAGTTTATGGTGCAGAAACTGGTTTGTCCAAGGATATGAAGTTTAAGAATAAGACTGAAAAAGCCTAAGGGTCTATGTTCATTATTAGCAAATATCCAAGCTTAACCTTGAGTCAAAATTGTCCCTTTCTCTGTGCCTGAATACAACCTCAGCTGGATCCTAATGGCTATTCTTTTACTCACACCTAGAAAATTACATGCTGTGTTTTCAACAATACTGTTTCAAACCACCTTAATTCTTCTCAAATGCTTAACCAAACTCTGTCCAGGACATTTTCCACGGATAATTTAGACTACTTCTGTGCTGAGATTGAGGCCATCTAAGGTGAGATCCTTTTACCTCTCCTTTTAAATAGCAGAAGCAGTGGCATCACTAGGATTGGCATCACCCAGTGCGGTAACTGCTGGTGTCACCCTCGCCATGCTAATTACCACATTATTGTAGGTAAAACACCAGAAAATTTGACAAAATCAGTGACTATACAAAAATCGGCAGCAACAAAAACAACAGCGCATGCTTGTCGCACAAGCAGACGAAACCATGTGATTTGTAGTGTCATTCTAACTGGGTAATAATGACAGCTCTGACCAGAGAGCATTAGAAGGTTCAAAAAGTAAATTAGCATAGAGTTTTAGCCTTGTAGGTATATTCATACACGTAAGCTGGACTTCTGAAAATTTTTCTGTTGTTGTTATAACTAACTACAGGGATATTTTTATTAAAAATAATAAATTTATACTGAAACACTGTACAAAAAATGTATAGACAGTCATTTTGGTGTCACCCCTTCTGACAGTGTCACCTGATATGGTTCTCACCCCCCACATGCCCCTAGTGACACCACTGAGCAGAAGCTTTTATAGCTTCCCACATCTTCTCCTCCTTCTCTTCAATCTTAGAGGAAGCACTGCCCCTCCTTAAGACCATGGCAAGACCCTCCATTTATCCTCAGCATACCATCACTCCCACCTTCTCAAGGGCTTTACCCAACAAACATTCCTTCCCTCCCTCCCTTCCTCCCACCTTCATGTGTTCCTCCTCCTTCGTTCTTCTTCCTCTCTCCCTCTTTTTTTCCCTTCTATTATTTTCCTTTATATCTTTCTGTTGAAAATTAACAAATAATACTGTAGATTTACTGTGATTGTTTTAGCAAAAATGTTAAAAGCAGTTTATTAAGAAATTGAAACAATATTTTTGAATGTACTAGAAATCTTATGGCTCAGAAATAAACACTAGCAACATTTTGATGAACATCCCTCTAGACATCTCATTTATATAGAAGTACATATGTATAATGTTTTAAATAAACATTACACGTCTTCACTCAGTAATATGGTAATGAGAGCTTTACATTTCAATAAATAAAGGTCTATAGGTCACCAATTTCAGTTACAAAACCACAGGTATATTACAATTTATTTACCTAATCTTTTTATTGCATATTTGATTGTCTCAATTTTTTTTTTTTTGGCCAGTTTAAATAGTAATGAAATAAACATCTTTATTTCTTTATATTTTCACTTTTGTGAATTTATCTTCTTAGGGTAGATTCCCAGATCTGAATTTGATAAGTCAAAGGGTATGTCATTTTTACATATTGATATATGTCACTAAATTGAACACCAGAAAAACTGTAATATAAAACCTCATTACCACTCCAGCAGTGAGAGTTATCATTCCCCAAACCTTCAGGAAAACTGAATATTATTTTAATCTTTTCAATTTTTACCAATCTAGTGGTAAAAAAAACATTGTGTTTATTTATTTACTAAGATTGAATAGATTTTATTTTGAGTATTGACCATTAGTATTTCTTATTGTGGTGCAATGAATTACTTCATATGGCCCTTCTAGCCATAGTCTTTGTAACTCCCACTAAATGACTGGGTGAGGACTATGCAAATGAGGTGCTTGCGGCTCACCAAGGGGATTGGGTAGCTTGCTAATAACATAAATAAGGTGCATGGCACATTTGTGGAGGTGGAGCGATGCAAATAAGGTTATGGAACCCTAACAAATGGATTGGTCAGTTTTGCCATCCTTCTAGGCTTAAAATGAGCCATCCCAGAGGCAAAAAGGGAGGATTTCACCATCACCAAGAAAGAAGAGCCAAGAGTGAACTGAGTCTTTTGGACCCAGGATTCCTGCACTGAGAAACTCCTGGAACCAGAAGACTGAGAGAGGGAGAGCTGTAACACCAAAGACAATGAGAAGCGGCAGCAGCAGAGGCAGGAGACAGACAGGAGATGGCACAGTGGGTTTCCCAGGCCCACAAAATGATAAAGCTAAATATTTGGACAGGAGTCTTGCGGGCAGAGTAGGATGCCTCCAGGAACTTGGTGGAGCTAGGTTTGCTGACCCTCAAAGCTAGAGTTGAGTGCCTTTAGGCTGAAGTTTTCTAATGGAGTGGAGTACCTCTAGGCCTTTATCGGCAGAGCTAAAAGAGCTTTGTAGTACTTTCCGAAACAGAGTAGAGGCCAGACTGAGGAGCCGAGGGCCAGGGAGAGACCAGCCTGCAGCACGGCTGAGAAAAGCTGTCCTGATCGAAGAACTGTATCCTGCGCATTCCTAAACCTGAATTGTAACCTGTTACTTTCCTAATAAGCCCCATAACTGCGAGTATGGTCTGTGAGTTCTGTGGCAATTGCCATCGAATTATCGAACCCAGCAGAGAAATAGACAGTGTCGTGGGAGATGATTGGTGTAGAATTGTTAAAATGTCGGAGGGAGGAGGCGTGGCTGACCTCCGTTTCATAGGAATCAGCCTTGGGCTGTTGATCTTGATTTCTCCTTCCTTCTTGTGAAGTTAGAGGAGGTCGGATGCCTTCACTGTGCCATTTTTATAGTTGGCATCAGAAGTGGAATTTGTTGCAATGGCTCCA
This sequence comes from Trichechus manatus latirostris, assembly GCF_000243295.1. NCBI lineage: Eukaryota > Metazoa > Chordata > Mammalia > Sirenia > Trichechidae > Trichechus > Trichechus manatus. The sequence continues at coordinate 1,147,522 of NW_004444125.1, read as the reverse complement.
GTCTCATGGAAGCATGAGACTTCATAAAAGAAAGAACAAACCGGCGTGGAAAGTGAAACTTTTGATTCTTAGATGCTTAGTTTGGTTGTTATTACCTGTAATGGCTGAAACGAAAGTAAGAGATGTTATGTTGCAGCTCAGGACAGAAAAGCCACATCTGGAATGGCTTGGGGCAAATAAGCAAGATGGTTAATAGGGGGCCAGGGTCTTCTTGTTCCACCCAGCCAGAGGCCCAAGGTCATATCCATATGACCCAGAAGATAGTCAAGGTGTGGAGAAGAGAAGATGAAACTGGAATGTTTTAAAAAAGGGCTACATGTTTATTTGAATGTACTATGGATGCTGAACGTTTTTCCTACTTAGTGTTGTAAAGCAGACCTAAGTGTAGGAAAGAAATGAATATTTGATATTACAGGTTACAGAGAGCACGTAAATTTGCCTTCAGCCAATACTTGATTGGATATGCTAAAAGCGGAACTAGGATTTGTCCGAAAGAAAAAAGGCTGTTGGTTTGAACGCTATAGCCCTGTGCAGTGTACTGGGGGCTTAGGTTGAAAAACTGAGCCCCACCCTAACCCTCTGGAGTCAGGAAATTTGCATTTAGAAAGATAAGCAGACACGTCTAGAGCTGCTGAGAGAAGAAGAGATTTTCATTTGAGGGGAGCACCTACAAAGAAAAAAATTAAAAAGACTGTTTTGCTTTTTGAATTTTGAGCAAGCAGTTTGCCTTTGGATGCATCAAGGCAGGAAAAGTCAGTGCCCATCAGAAGAATACCCTGCTAGGACTAGAAGCTAAAGAGAGCCAGAGAGTAGATAGCCTGGTATGCTCCCTTGTGGTGACCACCTGGGTCCACTCAGTGAGTGGAAGTGAGGGAGGTGCAACGATGAAAAGATGGGCTGAGTTTGGACATGTTCCATTGGTGCCCATTGACCTAGCCCACGGAGGCTAGGGATGAGAGAGAGAAAGGGCTGGCTGGTCTGAAGTGCAGGGAGTTGTGTGGACTCCTGAGCCTATGGATGGTGCCCATTGACCTAGCCCATAGGGATTACTGATGGGCTAACCAGAACCCGACCAAATGAAGAGAAAGATATTTGACACTGTGAGTTGGTGTAGATTGCTGCAATTTGATGGTTCACTCTGGACTAGAATTTGCTTATGTGTACAGATGCTCAAAGTTCCAACTGGAACAAAAGATTTGTCAGATCAAGGAACATGCTTGTCTCCTCAGAGTACTGGTTTGATAGGGGTGGACAATTTAAACACTGACTATCTAAAATGAGAGGACATAAAGTCATGAAGTGGCTGGCTTACACACTTTTGTGGGTGTGCTTATACTCAAAATGAGGGGGACAAGGGAGGATCCCCACCAAAGAGTTCCCTCTCTTCCTGATGGGTCGGGGAAAGAGAGGGTGGGGAAGATGCTGATAGAATTATTTCAATTGTGTGTGTTGATTGTTAACAGGGTTAATTGTGATTGTGAGAAACGTAATTGTGGAAACTAACTGTGAAAGAGTGGATTAAGGGGGAGGTACTACTGGACTGGAGTACAGTGGTCAAACCGAAAGTCCCTTAAAGGTTTTGCTATAATGATACTTCAGGAGCAAGGGAGTAATCTTCTCTCAGCTAACTTTTATCAGACACCAGAAAGTGTGAAGATGAAACAAACTTTTGGACAACCTGACCAGATCAGATGGACTCCTGCAGCAGACCTGAATGGGTGGTAACTGAGTAACCTCACCCTGAGGACTCTTTGCCTTAATGAAGGACTAATTGTTAATGACTGTTTTGGACTGGAAAAAATGATGGGGAGGTGGAAGTTAATCCGTCACCTATGAAAGGGTCAGTGGCTAGAAGACCGGCAGCAGAGGCAGAAGACTGACAGGAGAAACCAGCAGGAGACAGTATGGTGGGCTTCCTGGCCCACAGAGCAAGAAAGCTGAGTGTCTTTGGGCAGGAGGCTTGATGGCAAGAGTAGGTGCCTCCAGGCACTTGGTGGAGGTAGGTTTGTCAACTCTAGGAGCTAGAACTGAGCACCCTCAGGCCGAGGCTTACTGGTGGAGTCAGGTGCCTCTGGGCACTTATTGGCAGAGCTAAAAGAGCTTTACAATGTTTGCCCAGGTAGGGCAGAAGCCAGGTGCAGGGGCCAAGGGCCAGAGAGAGACCGGCCTGCAGCATGGCTGAGAAGAGGCTGTCCTGATCAAAGAACTGTATCCTGCATGTTCCTGCACCTAAATTATAACCTATTACTTCCCTAGGAAGCCCCATAACTGTGAGTATGGTCTGTGAGTTCTGTGGGGCCACTGAAAAGAATTATCGAACCCAGCAGAGAAATAGAGAGTGCCACTGAGGAATGACTGGTGTAGAATTGGTAAAAAGGTTGGAGGGAAGAGGTATGTCTGACCTCTGCTTCATACGAATCAGCCCTGTGCTGTTGATCTTGATTCTCCTTCCTCCTTGTGAAGTTAGAGGGGATCAAACGCCTCCACTGTGCCATTTTTATACTTCTTTTATAAATTAATCATATCCTTTGCTTTTTTTTCTTATATGACACTCTACTTGTATTTGTAATTGTTCTTTAAAACACTTAATATATTCAGAAATCAACTGTATGCCAGTCATATGATTGGCAATCATTTTTACCACTTTTATTACAATCTCATTTATTATTTTTTGCTATATAGTAGTAACTTTTTTCATGTTTCGGAAGACATTTTAATGACATAAAGGAATGCTTACAATATAACCAAAACCAAAAAACCTAACCAGCTGATGTCCAGTAGATTCTGACTCCTGGCAACCCCATGCGTGTTAGAAGAGAACTGTGCTCCGTAGAGTTTCCAATGGCTGATTTTCAGAAGTAGATCACCGAACCTTTCTTCCAAGGTGCCTCTGGGTGGATTCGAATCTCTAATCTTTCATTTTTACTCAATTTTTTTTATCGTATTTTAAGTGAAGTTTTACAGAGCAAATTAGTTTCTCATTAAACAATTAATACCCATACTGTTTTGTGACATTGGTTACCAACACCACAACATGTCAACACTCCCCTTTTCTACCTTGGGTTTCCTGTTACCAGCTTTCCTGTCCTCTCTTGCCTTCTCGTCCTTGCCCCCGGGCTGGTGTGCCCACTTAGTCTCGTTTTGTTTCATGGGCCCGTCTAATCTTTAGCTGAAGGGTGACCCTCAGGAGTGACTTGAGTACTGAGTTAAAAGGGTGTCTGGGAGCCATACTCTCAGGGTTTCCCCAGTCTCTATCAGACCAGTAAGTCTAGTCTTTTTTTGTGAGTTAGAATTTTGTTCTACATTTTTCTCCAGCCCTGTCAGAGACCCTCTATTATGATCTCTGTCAGAGTAGTCAGTGGTGGCAGCCGGCCACCATCGAGTTGTGCTGGAGTCAGTCTGGTGGAGGCTGTGGTGGTTGCGGTCCATTAGTCCTTTGGACTAATCTTTCCCTTGTGTCTTTGGTTTTCTTCATTCTCCCTTACTTCAGATGGGGTGGGACCAGGGAAGTTGTAACTTTTAATGGTACTGAATTTATCAACATTTCCCTTTTAGGTTTGCAGTTTCCCTGGCATTCTTAGACAGAATTTTTCAATCACTGCATTATAAAATACCTTCAGTTCTTTTATGGTTTCAAGTATACAGTTCAATCTTTGATCTATTTGGAGCTTATTTTGTTGTAGTGAGTGAGTGGTGGCCCTTCTTTCCCGTCCTCCTTCCCTTCATTCCCAGCACTGTGAGTCTCCACCTGCAGGGTGATCCTGGCTCAGAATCTGAGGCTCAGCTGAGAGCCTTCCCTTCTGTTGGTTTCACACATCCAGGCAGTGGTTTAAATAACCACAAAGAACTTCTGAGGATTTTTCAGACTTGATGTTTTCACGTTTATTATCTTAACTGACCCTCATCACAACCTGGGAAGGATTAGATTAAGCATCCTTTCACCACAGTGCTTTTAACAACATATGCATGTATACATTAGCGAGGAGAAAGAAAAGGAAACCTGGAGAAGTTGTGACTTGCTCCAGGTAGTTCAGAGAGTAAGGAAAAATGAAGTTCATGCTAGTCTCTGGTTCTAAACCACATTCTCCTTTTTCAACAACACTCAAGTTCTGAAACCCTATCAGTTCTTCTTTGTAATATCTTTTCTACATGTTTCCTCTTAACCATTCTAACTACTCCAGTTCAAGTTTTCATTATCTCTCAACTGTTTTTTTTTTTTTCAGGTTTCCCCACTGTTAATTTATGGTCTCAGATTTCTAGTTGCTGTCAAGTCAATTCCAAGTCATGACAACGTTGTGTGTATCAGAATAGAATTGTGCTCCATAAAGTTTTTAAGGACTGATTTTTTGGAAATTGTTCTCCAGGTATGTCTTCTGAGACATCTCTGGGTGGACACAAACAGTTCTGTTCATGTGCTCAGAATCTTTCAGCCAACTGAATATGTATTTGCCTGACATTTACCAACCTCCATGATGCGGCCTCAGCATGACTTTCTCCTTTGTCTCCCATCATTCCTCCACATGGACTATGGGTTTCAGGCATAACAAAAATTTGTATTACTCAAACATACCTCATGCTGTCCTATACCCATGCCTCGTTTTGAACCACTACTTCCTTTCACGGTAACCATTGACTCTCTTTTCTTTCTTTTAACATCCTGTCCTTCCTTTAGGCCCAACCCTAATTCCGTATCCTTCATGAAACATTTCCTGGAATCTTCTAGTTGATATTCTCTCTCTTTCTTGCTTACAACTTTACCCAGCCCTTTATCTGTGTCTTTCTCATGTTTCATAATGTTCTACTTTTTTAGTCTGTGCTTGTGTCTTACTTTTCTTAACAGACTGTTAACTTCTTTCATTAATGTTGTTGTCTCTTTATATTTTTATCCCCCAATACTTAGAACTTTGTCTAGCACAGGTAAATATTTGTAAAATAAAGTACTTTGTGAATGAATGTCTAAGTGAAGGAGTGATGGAATAAAATGAGTAGCTGTCTTATAATTACTTTGGGAAATTCCTATTTTCCAAAAGATTTTCTTCTTTTACACCTTTTGCCTACCCACAATTACTGCCCACCAACACATACTCACCAAGTCACTAAAGTCTGAAATCCCAACAGTAAAATGCTATGGTTTTCATTTACTTCTTTGATTTATGTAAAATAAATATTGGAGGGACCTGGGGGGTCTCCAAAACCCACATTTCTCAAAGAAACGTTTCTCAAAGAAATGTTCCATCATGTATGACAAATTTGACAATCTGAGAATGGAGTATTTCATCCAATATGGACATAGGTTGCATATTGGATGGAACTGTGTGTCCCATAAGGCTGCAGAAGGGGTCACTGAAGGGAGAAATAGACCAATTCGGAAGAGTTGGCAATTGACATAATGACCCACTTATTTTTCAGGCCTGTGGGTTAGTTTCACAGCCCTCAGAGGCCTACGTATAAATCTCTACTCTTTTATTTCCACTTCACCACCTTCGACAGCCTCGATCTGGGTCTGCTAACCTGCTCTTGGAAACAGCAATGCATGTTACACATCTCAGTCACCCCTCTACCCAGGAAAGATCTTATACCCAGTGGGGACATCATCTCTCAGACAGGAGAAGAAGAGCAGCCATGTATCACATGGAAAGGATGGTATGTTCAAACGAAACTGGCAAAAAAACACCTTCTTGCCCCAGAGGTGAGGCATTACTTTAGAAAGGGCTGAGTGCCGGTTTGCTAGAACTGAATAAATCAAATCTCTAATGTTTAATAACAAATGTTCTGGCTGTAACTGATGAAATCATTTAATATTGCTTTATGCTGTGGCAATAAAAGAAGTCATCTGGCTCCACTCGGCCCAGGTTACATATCTTCCTCAAAGGGTCAAAATGATTTGATGCCGTTCTTGGATCAAAAGGGCTGATGCTCTCTGTGTATAGCTGGATATGGATGGGGATTGCTCAGAGAATGGGACAGATGCTAGCATAATACATGTTTTGGGCTTGATGGCCTGAGATGTGCCTCTGACCCCTTGAACTTGCCCTCACTCTGGCCCTTGGAAAGTCTGAATGCTCTCCAGGAGGCTCACTCTTTCCACCCTTCCTGTCTTTCACATCTGGCTGGGTGAACATCCGAGAAAAGCTAAAATAGGTTGGCCACTCACGCTAGAGGTGGCTGGCATGCTACCAGAGCTTTATCTGTACAGCCTTTAAGAGGAGCAAATAAATGGGAACAATTTGGCCCTCTCTGAACAAGCCTTGCAGCTAGTTTGGGTTAATCTGCTGAGGTGGAAATTGAGGGGAAGTGAGCCTGATTAAGTTTGGTGATAAATCAAAAGAACTGGAAACATGGACAAATGATGAAATTGCCAAGATGACTCAAATATTGAAACAACCAAGTTAATCAACAAAGACCTAAAGAAGATAAAGTGAAGGGATTCCTTGTCTTTGTAGAAAATCAAAAGGGAAAAACTAAACAAAGGCAAGTACAGAGGTTAAAGGAAGAGATTCTGGGATAATTGGAGCATCATTTCAGAATCAAATTAAAGGGAGCTTAAGAGGCATCCAAGGGATATAAAAAAAGAACCAGAAGGAACCGTGGCTACAACTTCCCAAACAGAGCGTCAATTCCTTCCCAGGAAGCATGATGTCAATACTCAGTGAAATAAAAGACAAATACAAAATGACAATATAAATGCCAAGTAGGATTATGAATTCTTGAACAGTACATTACACAGACTCATAGAATCCTAGCGGCAAGGATGCTAGATTAACCTCAAGGTACAAACTAAAACACACACACCCCACACACCCCACACACACCACACGCACTCAGTAACAGGTAGGAGAAAGGTAGACAATAGGCTAGGAATGGCTTCTGAGATCCCCTGAGTTCTCTTCAGCAGTGGCCCTGATGAAGCCCCTCCCCAGCCCCATCCGTGTTTACAAAGGAAATATGCTTCACTAGGCCCTCATTGAATTCCTGCACCACAATACCAGGCACTGTGTCAGATTTGGTGGGTGCAGGCACGTTCTGGGCCCACAAGCAGCTGACAGCTTCTTTGGGGAAACCAATGTGTAAATAAATGCTCACACATGATGGATTAGGATTGTATGCAAGGCGTAGTGGGATCCAGATGAAAACTGGGCACAAGGTTCAGCACTGAAGCTGCTAAGATGTCCTGTGGCTCCCAAGAGGCTGAGCGAGGTGTGAAGAGCTGTTGTTGGTTGAGGGCTCAGCTGTGGTTCTCAGGCTTCTGCGTGGCCCAGGATGCTTGCAAATGCTAAGATAAACACAGACTGAAATCGCTCCATGATCATCTGGGGAAAGCATAATGACCCATTCTCCAAAGCAATTGTCAGGGCACATTGTCTGAGAAAATATTTGGGGCTGTTTCAAGATTCCAGCGATACTATGAAAGATATAAAAATATTGGGATTTCCAGAGCATTTAGGTTTATGAAGACAAAGACAAAATGTTTTAAATCATAACTGGTAAGATGAGTTTGTCAGTTTGTCATACTGTGGTGGCTTGTATGTTGCTGGGATACTGGAAGTTTTGCCACTGGTATTTCAAATACCAGCAGGGTCAATTATGGTGGACAGGTTTCAGTTGAGCTTCCAGATTAAGGCAGACTAGGAAGAAGGACCCACAGTGTACTTCTGAAAAAAATTAACCAATGAAAACCTTATGAATAGCAGTGGAACATTGTCTGATATAGTGCCAGAAGATGAGCCCCTCAGGTTGGAAGACACTCAAAATACAAGAGGGGAAGAGCTGCCTTCTCAAAGTAGAGTTGACTTAATGACGTGGATGGAGTCAAGCTTTCGGGACCTTCATTTGCTGATGTGGTACGACTCAAAATCAGAAGAAACAACTGCAAACATCCATTAATAATAGAACGTGGAATGTATAAAGTATGAATCTAGGAAAATTGGAAATCGTCAAAAATTAAATGAAACACACAAACATTGATATCCTACATATTAGTGGGCTGGAATGGACTGATATTGGTCATTTTGAATTGGACAATCATATGGTCTCCTATGTCAGGAATGACAAATTGAAGAGGAATGCTGTTAGAGTCATTGTCAAAAAGAACGTTTCAAGATCCATCCTGAAGTACAACGCTGTCAGTGATAGGATAATATTCATATGCCTACAAGAGTGACCAGTCAGTATGACTATTATTCAAATTTACACACCAACCACTAAGGCCAAAAATGAAGAAATTAAAGTCTTAAAACTTCTGCAGGCAGAAATTGATCATTCAATCAACATGCTTTGATAATTACCGGTGATTGGAATGCAAAAGTTGGAAACAAAGAAGGATTGGTAGTTGGAGAATATGGCCTTGGTGATAGAAACAATACTGAAGATCACAAAACCAACGACTTCTTCATTGCAAATACCATTTTTTTTTTCAACAACATAAACAGCAACTATACATGTGGACCTGGGTGCAAAGGCTCATGCTGGCATGGTAGCTTCCTTCTGGCTTTCCGTGGTCAAAGAGCTCAAAGCTATTATGTAAGCTAAAGGAATATAAAGGCCAAGTGGAGAGCAGCAGAGCAGGGGTGCCAGAGAAGCATGCAGAGCTGCTCTGGAGTCTAGTGCTGGGTCTGTAAGAGGGACTGACACTGGCCAATGTGCACTGACTTAGAGAAAGATGGTTCTATCAATAACTGTGTGAGGTTGGGCAAGTTACTTACCATATTTCTTTGGTTTTAAAGTCACATCTTGTCTATATTTTAAAATATCTGTGATGTGCTTTAGGGTCGCTATGAGTCAGAATTGACTCAACGGCAATGGGTTGGTTTGTTTTTTTTTTTTTTAACAATCATCAGTGTCTTAAAATTATAATTGGAAGAGTTTTTTTGCTTTTTTCTTGGAGGTGGTGTATGAAATAATGATATGCTTTACAATCATTGTTACTTTAAGTTTGATAACATTTGGTAGCATCTCTAATCTTCTATAAGATGGAAATATTAAAACCTGTTTAGAAGCTTACTGCAAGGGCTAAATAAATAATGGTAAAAAAAAGCATTTAGCCAAGTATCCAGTATTTTGCCTCAAATGGTACATGTAGATATTGAATGATAACTCCCTCTCCTGGTCACCTGAGCCAGACAGGGTCTATCCCCAGTGCTCGACTCACAAAGAAGGATTACATGGGAAAGTAGAAAATTAAAAAGAACTGCTATTTACTGATTGTTTATTTTGTGCCAGACACTGTACTAATTGATTTTATGCATTTAGTTTTATTTTATCTTATAACTCTCTGAGGATACCATTATCTGCTTACCTGTTTAAGATCACACAGTGAATAGCAAAACTAGAACTTGAATTGTTTCTCGAAGACACTGAAATCCATACTTTCACCACCAAATAGATGAGCACAGAGTTATACCTTAAGCAATGAGAACTCCCTGAATTCTTCTATCATCTGTACGCTAACTTCCTCCTCTGAGTTCTGAAAAAGGTGGATGATGGACTTTTCTGTCCATCATAAGAAGCTGGATTAAATATATTGGAACAATGTCTCAGGACTGCCCCAGGTATTATAACAAAGAAACCTACAAACATGCTTAACCTTGACTCAACCTAAAATCATTCCTGGCCCCTCCTGGTGCAATGCTCCAGCTGTGACAACCTCAAGTAAAAGAAAAGGGAGTGGGGAAACACCATCAGGGTCTTGTTACAGTGGTTTGAGCTCAAACAATCTTGTGATGGCTTCTCTGGGCCAAGGCCAACTGCAATGGTGTGTTCCTCACAAGCAGTCTTTTCCCGTTTCTGGGACTCCCTGAGGTATACTCAGTAATGCACTCCTCATTCTGAAGCAGATGGAAAAGTGTTTAAAAAGGTGCCAGGTTTATTTATGGAAGCATGAGATTGAATTTAAGAGATGCGCTTTGCCAATATGAAATGTGAACTCTCAAAACAGGAAGTGAGTTTTACTGCCTATTTATTTTATTGCCGTATCAGCTGCCCAGAGCTGAAGAATCCTTCCTCTCAGGAATTATTTATTTTCTAACTTCTGAACCAGAACATCTTGACCATCAGCACTCTGGCTCCTTGCTGCCAGATTCCCAACTACAAACATGTGCCGTTGCTGCCTTTCAGAGGGGATCCATTGAGGGTTTCGGTGAAAAACATTTGGACTCTTATATTTTGTCTTTAATCTATGTTTATGTAAACGGCAATGTTTCCACCAAATTAAATCAATTGATAAAAGATAATAAAAATAAAAAATATCTCTTAGAATCATGGAGAAATTCTTGAACGATCTCATACATCTCCAGATACCCAATAACCAATATTCGGTCATTGCCATTTAATTGATATGAAGAATTTGATGGAAGAAAATAGATATTTAATTATTTTAACTTATCAGTATGCAACTGGTAATAATGAAGAAATTGACTGTAGTTTAGTAAATTGCTCAGTATACACCTCTCCTGCATTGATATTCTTATACCTTTGCAGAGTTGAAAGTTACTACTCTAAATTTATATACATTAAATATTCTAATACATGTAAAGGCACTGGACTGGAATTGAGGAAATGTGTGCCTCATTCCTGCCTTTAGAGAGTTCAACACTGACCTGGAGCATTTGAGTTAGCCTTTTCCATCCAAGTACCAGGTCTTCTGGGAGGCACTAGAGAAATAAATGAATGAAGAACAGGCTCTGGAGAAAAAAGTGAGTAATATAAAAAAGGACAGAGCTGCTGAGTAAGACCTCCTTCAACTCTGAGAAGGATCAACGCCGGTCTACTCCACACTGAACGCTTCTGAACAGGTGAGTTTTCTACACAGGGACTTTACTTGCAAAGCTCCTGAAGTTCCTGAGTGAAGGTCTCAGGCGGAAGATACGTTACAATGGCTCCACCTTCAGGATACTCTCCAAAATACATTTTATCTTCATGTCTGCCTCCTACTCAAAACTCCTCAATGGCTCCCCATTGCTGATGGAAAAGAGTATAAAATCCTTGCCATTCGAGGTCTGTTATGATCTAGCACAAGCTTCTTTCCAAGTCGCATCCTCTGCCGCTCCCTGCATGGGCGCTCTGTGCCAGTCAGACTGAGCTCCTCACCAACGCCCAGAGTAAGTGCAGGATTTTCTGCATCTTCACTCACAAGCCCAGCATTAATTCAGTGCAATAAGCCGGAAGGAAGGCGCCCTGGTGGCGCAATGGTTAAGTGCTCGTCTGCTAAACAAAAGGTCGGCGGTTGGAACCCTCCAGCGGCTCCATGGAAGAAAGACCTGGCGATCTGCTCCTGTAAAGATTACAGTCTAGGAAACCCTATGGGGGCAGTTCTGTACTCTGTTTCTCAGTTCTAATGAGTTGGAATGAAATTGAGGGCATACAACAACAACAAGCCAGACAGCATCACAGCAGTTTAGGGAATTCACCGCTAGAATCTCAATAGGAAAAAGGCCAGAAGTCATGGGACTTCCTTGATACCCACATTATACAAGCCCCAAGTGCTCACCACAAAGTGAAGACAGCTCTTCTCTGTCGTTATTTAGAAGTTTAAACAGAAGAAAACTTAGCAATCGGAAAACAGGTAAGGGACCTAACTAGACGTACAAAATATACATAATAGAAATAAATATATGAAAAACGTTAACTTCACAAATGATAAAAAATGCAAATTAAAGTCAAGAGAGATCCTGTTTGTCCATCAAATATGAAAAGAGTCTTTTAAAAAAATGCCAATATGCAGTGTTGATGAGAGTCTTGGATGATGTGTAGAATCACCAACAGGCTACATTTATTTTTTGTTTTTTAATCATCATTTTTGCCAGCTTTTAGGAAGTCAATATTTTTATAAGAGAAGTGTTTCTGGGGCCCTCAAATAGAAATTCAAAGAGCACATGCCATCTTGCAGGGCAGGTTTTCTGAAAGGAAATTTGACAGTATTTGTCAAAAGCCTTCGGAATGTGCTTACCCTTGAATCCAGAAGTTCTTTTTTTAAAAAAAACTGTTCTTAGGATGTTATTACAGCTTTGTACTAAGCTATGTACTAGAAAGGAATTACCACATTAATGGTGATAGAGAAAAATTTGAAACAAGTTACATGGCTAACAATGGGAGACTTGGTATGTTCATATGATAAATTTAAATAGTCACTAAAATTGATATTGTGGCAAAACAATGATCATTAAATGTGAGTGCTTCATATTCTATCATTTAGTAAAAAACAGCAGTTTAAAAGTCAGCATATCCTATTTGATTCCATGTTTGTGTTTAAAAAATATGTGCATAGAACAAAAACCAGAAAGAATCACTCTAAAATATTAATGGTATCTTATCCAAGGGGCAGCAGTATGAGTGATTTTAATTTTTCCCAAATTTCTAAATTTTCTATATTAAGTCATACACTTACATTTATAATACAATAATATTTTTTAAGAAAAAAAAAAAAGATGCTATAACCCAGTCAAAGCAAGATCCACATTAGGTTGTATCTTTACATAATATTCAACTGAATTCAGCCTGCCATTATTTTTGGTTGTGGTCACTATGGTTTGGCACCTCTGGGACGCCTCTTCAAGGTGAGCGAGGTCTGAGAAAGACCCCAGCTGTGAGCCACCACGTGACTGTCTCAGTCCCTTGGTTTTCCTGGTGTTCTTTCTCTGTTGTCCACACAGGACTTATCCTTGATTTATACCGAAGATGGGATCATGAATGGTATCAAGAATCACCAACAGGCTGTATTTATTTTCTAGTCACCAATTTTACTAACTTAGTTTTTTACTTATTATTTTCAGAGGCAAAACAAACGAACAAAACCCTGTTGCAGTAGAATCGATTCTGACTCATAGCTACCCATAGGGTTTCCAAAACTGTAATTTTACAGAAACAGACTGCCACACGTTCTTCCTCAAGCAGCTGGTGGATTTGAACCACTGACCTTTCGGTTAGCAGTTGAGCACTTATATTCTTATGAGGGAATTGTTCCTGCAGTCCTCAGTGACTGTCCTCTATTACCCTCTGCCTTTAGCTGAAAAGATCTGAGATGTTAGAAAGTCAAAGGTGTAGGTGTGGTGAAGTGATGCCTCAGCAAAGCCAGGTAAACACTGTAACTGAACAAAGTCTTCTGTGAAGCGGCATTTACACCTGTGTCAAGAGCCATAAAAATACGTATATGCTTCAGTCTGATGATCTCATTCTGGAGGATGCAAACTAATGACACAATTGCCTTGGAAGAAGAAAAATATCCATGCTCAAAGACGTTTACTGCTGAGTTATCATTAATTTTAAAAAAATTGAAAATAATCTAAATATCCCATACTAGGAAAAATGGACAAATAAATTCTAGGATATACATTCAGTGGAATGTTAACTAGTCATTAAAATAACTCTGTGACTACTACTGAGCAGAATGATAAATGTACATGGCACAATGTGAAGTGAAAAATAACTGGAATAAAAAGTAGTTGGCTTCCTTCTGTTATGACTACATAAAAATAGCTCTGGGTATAAAAAAAGATTTGAGGAGCTGTAACTATCAAAATTTTACGCTTTTATGCAAAACAAAAGGAGTTTATCCTCTATTTAGGTTCTAATTTCTGGCCAGAATGTGGGACTAGAAAGCAAAATCCATAGTTGTCCACTGTGATGGAAGACTCTGAGAATCGGAAGGTATGAGCAATCACAGAAGCATTTCATCGCTCCAGACAACTTCCTAGGCGATGCATGCTCATTGAAAACTCCATTCTCTGGGTGCTTTCTCAAAGGATAACTTGTTCTGATTAAAAAACAGAAGAAGAAGAGGAAGACAGGAAAGTTGTAGCCTTTCATCTCTGATGTCTCAGAACAATACATAGGGCTCTGAGCTTTTACCCTACACCTCATTTAACTCAATGACTAGAGATTTTACTACAGGAACTTGGATATTCAGTTCATCTAACTTAATCCATTAGTAATTTTCTCTTATACAGAGACACCCTATTTCATACAGCAATAGACCAACCCTCCCTAAGTGACCTGGGGCACCCAGATCCAAACAAGGAAAGAGATTTAAAGAAAGAGACAAATTGGCCTTTAATTGAAGGAGGAGTGGGTCAGCTCAGTGCAGCATTCTCCGGAACAGCAGATCCTCTAAAGATATGCCTCTGCTCTCAAGAAGTTGGCCTGGCAACTCGCTCACACACCCCACTTGGGGAAAATTCTTTTCAGCACTAGCCAAAATGCCGATCCAGGTTCCTTTGCCTAGCAGCCTTGAAAGCGTGCACACATTTAGAGAAAATACTTTCAAATGACTCCAGAGTTCTGCTTTATGTTTCATATTCCTTTGAACTTATTACCTCTTTACAATGTCTTGGGCTATTAGTTTGGGAACATTTAAAGTTAATGACTATATGGAAAGTAAAACAACACTTTGATGTTGCCCAAGTCATTCATTTATCTCCTTCATACATAGGAGGTTATAGAGGGCCGGGTGATGCCAGATCAAGTCATTACAGGAATAAATAACTTATTTGGGGGTCTATATGGCTTGTTGCTCAGGGGAAAGGGGGGATAGATCAGCTCTGGAATGTCTAAGGGAACCAAATCCATGATTAATGAGGGTCAACTTTAAAATTGAGCACACACAGATAGGATTACTTCACACAGGGAGCAGAGCCTGTCTGACCCAGGCTACCCCAACACAGTCTCCTGAGGCACATTGTTCACAAATCTTGCTGGTTTCAGGGATGCACTGACAGCAAACAGAGATATAAAAAGAACCTTCTTTGGCCATAAGTAGACCGAACCAAAAGGACCGTAAAAAAGCAACGATGATAAACGTGAGGAAAGTTGGCAAGTGTTTCTAGAAGGTCAAAGTTGAAACATGCTGGTGGGGTGTCTTTTGGTAAAGGACAGTATGCTCTTTCAGATAATAATCATTGCTCCTACTTTTTTTTTTTTTTAATTTTTTGTTTCTTATTTCTATAGATAAGAACTTGGAAGCTTTCAGTGGGATGGAGTTCCCTTTGGTATGTAAGAGACATAGAAGTCCAGAAGGAGCCAGGGAACTAGAGAGACAGAAGGAAGGGAAAGAACTGTCCATACTAGACTTCTTAGATATTGTTCCAATCTGACTTTACTGAACAAGAGACAGACACTATGGGCAAGAAACTGCTTTAATTTCCTAGAATAAATAGTAAAGGACAGCAAACCAGGCATACAGTCTCCAAAACATGAGAGAATATCAAAAGGCATTCAACAGAAATCTTAGAACGCCATTCCTTGATCCTCTTTCCAAACAAGCTAACTATGCACTTACAAGTACCGCTATGTGTGTTGAAAATCATAGTTAATTTACATACAGAGAACAATAAAACTATGGCTTCTCTCAAAGAGTTCAAGCTATTAAAAGACACAATTAGTATAGTTAAATAACTGAGAATAAGAGACAATACTGCATTCATTATTCAGTCATTGAGCAAATATTTCTGAGCATCTACCATTTGCTTATGATTGACCTAGACGCTAGGGATACAATGGTGAAAAACACAGGCAAGATTTC
The DNA here is from genome assembly GCF_000243295.1 of Trichechus manatus latirostris. NCBI lineage: Eukaryota > Metazoa > Chordata > Mammalia > Sirenia > Trichechidae > Trichechus > Trichechus manatus. The sequence goes on along the minus strand of NW_004444125.1, from coordinate 1,132,011 downwards.
AGTTCTCATGGAATTTACACTCCACTGTGTGGGGAAGTAGACAATAAACAAGTAACAGGGAATGAAGACTATTTCAGTTGTTAAGAGCAATGAAGATAATCAGCAGCAGGGTATGGTTGAGGGTGAATGATAGAGAGCAACTGAGGATGGAGTGATTTAGATTGAGGAGTCAGGGACGTCTCACTAAGGAGAGGATGTGTGAATGAGACTGTTAAGCCAAACCTATAAGGATAAACAGTAAGACTGTTTCCAGGCAGAAGAAACCTCATGTAAAAACTCTAAGACAAAAATCAAGTTTGTTTGTTCAGGGAACGCAAGGAAAACCACTGTCACTGGGTCTTAGATTGTAAGGAGAAGAAGGATAGAAGATAATTTCATGGAGATATGTAGAGACAGAAGCACTGGTGGTTCAATGGTTGAATTCTTGCCTTCCATGCAGGAGATTCAGGCTTGATTCCCAGCCAATATACCTAACGCACAGCCACCACCCATCTGTCAGTAGAGGCTTGCATGTTGCTGTGATGCTGAGTGGGTTTTGGGGAGCTTCCAGACTAAGATAGATTGGAATAAAGGCCTGGCAATCTACTTCTGAAAATCAGCCAATGAAAACTCTATAGATCACAGAGAAACATTGTCCGATCTGCAAACCATGACATAGGACCAAGTAGCGTTTTATTGCATTGTGCATAGGATTGCCATGAGTTGGGGCTGACTCAATGACAGCCGACAACAATGTGTAGGGACAAGATCATGTTAGGGCTTTTTAGTCCAGAATAAGATGTTTTTATTTTAGTTTAAATGCAATAAAAAGCCATTGGAGAATTATAAGCAGGGGAGTAACATAATTTGTTTTTAATAGATTGCAATTACTGCTCTGCAGTGGAAAACAAATAGAAGGAGGGTGGCTTGTTAGAAGCGTATTGTAGTACTTCAGGCAAGAAATTTTGGTGATTTGGACCTGATGCTAGTAGTGAAGTGGACAGGATCTAAATATGTTTAGGAAGTAAAGCCTACAAAATTTGCTGGGAGATTGGATGGTGGTGTGGTGCCATATACTAAGACAGGAGAGACAAGCAGGAACTGGCTCAGAAATACCAAGGTATATTTGGGAGGCCGTGTAAACTTGGAATTGAGTGACATCTGTGGGTTCAGGTGGTTTGGAGCGTTTCCTAGAACAGACTAACTTGAGCTGAATATCTAAAAACGGTTAGAATTTGAATACCTTTTTAGTGACCAGTTGTTAAGATTGATTTTTAGAATGTACCCTCAAAATTTTTTTGTTACTTCCTTACTCCATCAACTTCAGTCTTTAGTGACTTTTTTTTTTTTTTTACCATGCCAAAGGTACTTTTACTTAATTTTTTTCCTTCAACTTTAACCTTCCTCCTTTTTTTCTTAAATAATCACATTTTCAAAAAATAAACATTGCACCAAGGGATGAATTGTCTGGAGCTCCCTGAACACTGAATTGAGTCATTTACACTCCATCAGCCACCCTGTTCTTAAACCTAGTGCCAAGTGCCTCCACCAACACTTACCACACTGAATCAAATATTCAGTTTATTGTCTTTATCTCTCAATGGATTGTAAATCCCTTGAGGGAGAGGCTGAAACATCTTGTGGTTTGTTTTTGCTCTTGCTCTGGGGAGGGGCTGGGTAGAAGCATGCCTGTCTCATCTTTGCCATCTTCATCTTTGCCTGACCTGGAGCTGTAGTATCTCAGGGACAGAGTAAGTGTTCAGGAAACGTTTGTTGAATAAGTAACTACACAGATCATCTCCTGGTTCATATTTCTGGATTTCAATCTTTTGATTCCAATCTTTATACCTAGCTCAATTACAAGCCCTTGGTGGGGAGTTTCCTGCCCCATCTGGCAGGGCTGGGACTAGGGTGAGGGAAGTGAGGGCTTAGGGTGCAAAATTTAAGAATATGCTCACATTTGCTTGCAGCACCCTGAGAGTGAGTGCCTTCTTAAATTTTGTCCCCTAGGCACTTCCCTTGTCTCACCCTAGTCCAGATTCTGCTATTTTGTCTCTAAACTTCTTCAGGTCCTCAGTGAGGCCTCAGGCATGTACACACTCCTACCCCTAGAAGCTTAAAGGATTATTCCTGCTGTCCCCAGATAGAGTGCGCTTTTAGAATTCAAGACAAAGTTATGTCTATAAATATATTTTTAGCCTAAGAGACAAGGCATTCTGATTGGAGTCCAAACACCCCAAAATGCCCCAGAAATGCTCAGAGTGGCCTCATTAGACACAACTAGTGCCAAGAGAGTCCATCCAGACTGTTGCTAAATATAAACATCCAGACTCCTCATTTTAAGAAAGGGGGAAGAAAAAAGGAAACAATTGCAGGCTGAAAGACAATACCGTTACCGTTATCCTTGGTTCTCCTGGGTGTATTAGACATAGATGGCAAGGAGGAGGATCAGGAAAAGAGCAGGAGTTTCTGAGTGTGAAAAGACAAGCCCCTACAATGCCTAGACCAGAGCCAAGCAAACACAGAGCATCCTTAGCCAGCATGGTTATCAGTCCAAGTGGTGACTTTCTCCTGATTTGTTCTTTCCCGGTCTGCTCTCCAGTGTAATATAGTAACTGATTCCTGCATAAGCAAATTAACATGAGAAGTCAGCTTCTATTTCTAGATTTAAAAAAAAAGTCAGAAATTCCTTTTTCTAGTATGCAATGCAGCTAGAGTTTTTTTTTTAACTGAAATTTGTGTTTTATTAACCACCTAAACCAAACCAAACTCATTGACTTCAAGTTGATTCTGACTCACAGAGACCCTATAGGACAGAGTGGAACTGCCCCACAGGGTTTCCAGGGAGTGGCTGGTGGATTCAAACTACTGACCTTTGCTTAGCAACCAAGCTCTTAATCACTGCACATTTTATTAACAGCTACTCAGAAAAGAAGGTACAGATGACTTCTGGGCAACGTGGCGCTATAGTCAGAAGCACTATGCTGTCCCTCTGCAGCAAAGATCAGAAAAACTAAGTCAAACAGAGTCACATGTTAATCCTGAAACCCTAAGCATCAAACGAAAAGATAAAGAACTCAGCCAACCACTGAATGGAATAAGAAACTGACTGAGAACAGAGAGTGAGGAGAGATACATGCAGAGGTCCCCTATCAGCTACTGCACCATGGATCTGCCATCTTCATTCCTATCGGAGATCGGCACACAGGGGGTATGAGAAAGCAGCTTCATGGAGTTTCCAGCAGGAAACAGAACAACTGGTAACCAGTGATATATGCTTTCCCGCCCCCCAACCTTCTTCACTACCACTTAGCCTCCTCTGCTTCCTGAAGCTACAGTCTCTTGGCCAGGAATGACCAGCTTTCCACGGTGTCGCTTGGATTCCACCCACCTGCACTGGCTGGTTCGCTGAGTGGTTTTTGTTGGCTGCTGGTGTTGCTTTTTTCCACTTCTTTAGATTTCTTCCTTACCTTTCACCATCTCCCCCTCCTTTCTCTCTAATACCTGGCTCCGTGCGCCATCTTTGCTTCTTCCTGAAAGGCTGCTGAACACCACTTGTCTGTGAAACTGCTTCCCGGCCCGTGCCACCACACTGGTGGGACCCCTGGGGCTTTTTTGTCTGTTTGCTCTGATTTGTTCTGTTCTGATTTATTTGTTTCTTTTCTTTTTCTTTTCTTGGCTTGGGAGCCACTTCTAGCTGGGCAGTACCACTCAGCTTGGAAGCTACACCCTTACTCTGCGCAGATGCACAGGGACATCCTTGGGGGCATTTCCTTTTTTTTTTTTTTTCTTTGTTTTGTTTTCTTCTCTCTCGTTCCCTTTTTGTCTTTCTTCATTTCCAGTTTCTTGATGTATAAATTTTTTTCTTTTACCCTTTTTCTTCCTTTTTTTTCTTATTTTTGTTATTCCCCATGTCTCGGTCTCTCATCTCTCTGCTCCAATAGCAAGCTCCATTAGCACTCTTTTTGTTTGTGTGTATGTTTTTGGCTCCTGTTCCTCTCTCCTCTCTCTCATCTTTCCCATACCCATCTTAGCTCCACACATCACCATCTACCCCCTTCTTCCTGCATACATGCACCATGCACTGAACATCACACTCCCAAGCAGCACAGGCATGGCCTACTGGAACCTCCCCTGCACTGATTCCTGGTCTACACTGCCAGCCCTGGTATGTGCCACAAACAACCCATCCCAGCAACTCCCCTTCAGCTGGACCTGCCCTGCTGTACCATACCTGAGTGACTGACCCTGCCCATTGGAGAAGGAAGTGAAAAGTATTGTGCCCACAGACGAGCAAACAACAGAGAACACACAGCCAGCCTGCTCAGACATAACCAAATAAAACAAAAAAGCAGGACAAAACAAACAAATCTATAATCAATAAATGAGGAGAATAACCACTGAATGCCCTGAAGACAGCAGACAATATCAAAACATTTACAAAAACAAGACAGGATGTTTCCAGTAGGCGTCCAAAATAAAACACCAGATGACCTTCCAGTAGAAGAAAAGGCACTAGACCTAACTGATGGAGAATTCAAATCTCTAATATTCAGAATTATCCAACAGTTAAAGCAAAAAGCAGACAAAAATTAGGGAAAAATAGACAAATTCATGGAAAAGGCAGACAAATTCATGGAAAATACAGACTAAAAAAATGGAAGAATTCAAGAAAATAATACAGGAACAAAATGCTAAAATAAATTCACAACTAGAAATCATACAAAAACAATTAAAAATCCAAAAGATAAACAAGAGTTCAGAAATGGACAGTGTCATAGAAGGGCTGAAGAGCAGGTTTGAAATGATGGAAGACAGGATCAGCGAAACTGAAGACAAACACTTGGCTACAACTCTGAGGAAAAATCAGAAAAAAGAATGAGGAAAAATGAAGAAGCCCTGAGAATTATGTGGGATACTATCAAAAGCAAAAATCTGTGCGTGATTGGAGTTCCAGAACAGGGGGAGAAAACAGAAAACACAGAGAGGATCGTTAAAGAATTGCTGACGGAAAACTTTCCCAATATCATGAAAGATGAAAAGCTGACCATCCAAGAAGCTCAATGAACCCCGTATAAGATAGACCCCAAAAGAAAATCACCAAGGCATAGCATAATCACACTCACTAAAACCAAAGACAAACACAGAATCCTGAGAGCAGCTTGAGAAAAACAAAAAGTCACATACAGAAGAGAAACAATAAGACTAAGCTTGGATTATTCGGCAGAAACCATGCAGGCAAGAAGGCAATGGGATGACATATATAAAACCTTGAAAGAAAAAAATTGCCAACCAAC
>NW_004444125.1:1117437-1125502 GCF_000243295.1 Trichechus manatus latirostris | reverse complement strand
AATATGTGTACTGACTGTTTAATGAGAAACTATTGTTCTGTAAACCTTCATCTAAAGTACAACAAAAAAAAAATTAAAAAAAAAAAAAAAGAAGCTGCAATTCTCTCTCCTTGAAAACTGGAAACAGGTAGAAAGTCAGTAATATACAAAATGAACCAGATGATTTAATCTCTGATTATTTCCTACAAAATTTTAAATGACTAATCTTTTCATATCCAACTCTCAAAATGTCTCCAACTGGCTGACCAAGGAGAAATAGGTTCTTTGCCCTTAAGTCTGTGATTATGCAAAAGGAGGGAAGCCCCTTAACTTTTGCCTTTTGCTTGTTTTTCCAAGTTCTTATTTTCAGGAGGAGACTTGTGTACAAGTCACTGTTGGACCAAGTCGTCCTTGTCCAGTAGTGTGAGTTTTCAAGTTGACAGTGAGCCCCAGAACATCTACTGGAACTAAGTTGCCCATTTAAAGAGACCCAGCATGAGGAAATGACCAGCCAAGGCCACCAGCAAATTAGAGAAGAGGAAAACCTGTTGAACACTTCATTTTGCTAAGCATTTTATTCGACATTTTATTTACATTTTCTGTATCAAATCTCCTGAAAGTCCTCTGAGGTGTGTATCACTATTGTCTTTTTATAGGAGATGAGAATAAGATTCAGAATCTCCAAAGTGTATGTTGTTTCACTGCCAGTCTCTCTTTGTGGTCCTTTCCTCCTCATCCATCCATCTAGGCATCAAATTTAGAATTCAGCTCCTGTGGGGGACAGACTTTAAGGTATCCCTCATGATTCCTGCCTCCTAGTATTCACACTCTTATTTAATTTCCTTTCCTTCAGTGTGGTGGTGACCTATGAGTTGCTTTTAAGAATATGGCCAAGCTGATGAGATGTCACCCCATGATTTCTTTATGTATATTGTTAGCAGCTTGCTCTAGAGACTTTCTGCCATGCTGGCCTTGAAGAAGTAAGCCACTATGCTGTGAAAGGGTCTATGAAGAGGGCCACATGGCAAGGACTGCAGGTGCCTCTAGGAGCTGAGCGCAGTTGCGGCTGGCAGCCAGCAGTAAGCCAGGAACCTCCATCTTGCAACCATAGGAGATGAGTTCTGCCAACAACCTGTGTGAACTTGGAAGCAGATTCTTCTTTAGTTGAGCTTTCAGATGAGGATGCTTTCCTACTAACATCTTAACTGAAGCCTGGTGAGACCCCAATGCAGAGAACCCAGGAAAGCTGTGTCTGGACTCCTGATCTACCGAAATTCAGAAATAATAAATGGATGTTTTGTTAAACGTCTAAGTTTATGGTAATTCTTTTTTTACTCAGCATAGAAAACTAATATAGTATCTATTGTAACTCAGGTCCTAAGGTAGGTACTGGAGACTCAAATATTGATAAGAAACTGTCTTGACCCTCAGATTTGGCATATAGATAGATACCATATAATTATAGGGTAATAAGTTTTATAACGTTTTATAAAAAGTTGAAGACAGTAAAGGGAAAAGAATACATGAGAAAGTCTTTTAGCAATACTTCCTTCTTCTCTCCCCAGATCCCAAAGGCTCTTTTCTTACCTCAACTACCTGTCAGACCCTTCATTCCCACTGATGTGTAAGGACTGATGACAACTCAGACTGACACTTTTATTCTTAGTGAAATAAATCAGAGAATGTGCTCACAAAACACCCATGAGCTTCCTCTCCTTTGACATGCTGTTCATTTCCCAGAGGGTCCTGAAGTTGGATGTGGCCGTGTGACAGAGTTCTGGCCAATGGCATGTTGGTGTAGTGATGTGCACCACTTTCAAGCTTGGCTTCTAAAGTTTCCTACAAGACCCACCAGACAGAATAGCCTCTGGACAGAATGAAGAGGATCCAGTGGAAGACCCCAAAGCCATGGAAGATGGAAGGATACAAGGTCCTTAAACCACTATGTCAAAGGACATCCATTTAGCAACCAACTGACCATGTCCATAAATGAGTAAGAAATAAACTTTTATAGTATTCATCTGCAGGGATTTGGGATTTTTCATTCCAGTTAGCGTATAGGGGAATTGGATTTTAACTGACATCAAAGATAATTAAAAGGCTAGGATCAATGGATGGAGACTTTTAATTACTGTATTTAACTGTCTTCGAGATTTCTCAGGATCCTAAAATTAAACCTCAGTTAATATATCATCCCATGGGACTGTGAGGATGGGGGCAAAGGCATAGATAGCCTGTGTGGGTGTAAACAGGTGTTTGTAATCTTGACCTAGGCAAGTAGCAAGACCAGTGCTCCAACTTTCTCATCTACACAGGTTCTTCCTTCCTGGCCAAGACTGTGGTCCAGATTTCCCAGTTCATTTCTAGCTGGTTTCTGGGACCATGCTTTGGTGGAAAACGCCTTTTCCAAGGGCTATTATAAGCTCTGGGACAAGGGCCAGAATGTTTCATATTGTAATGGAAAATAATCCTTCCACCCTCAATCTGCACACTTTATTCAAGGTGTGAAAAATGTTTTCCCAGCTTCAGCCAGGAGCATTCAGGTCTCTATGGAGACCTGGGCTAAGGGGTTGGGGGGCAATGATTAGGTGAGGGAGAGAACCCTCCCTGCAGCAGTTTCCAGGGGAGCAGCAGGCATGTAGTCAGAGGAAAACAAGATTCAACTTCCAGTCTAGTTCAAATTACATGTTTCTGCCTCACCCTGGTGCCCAGAAACTCTGGCTCACACTTGGCCTGGGACCAAGCAGAAGTGAATGGAGGGGGAGCCCAGCTGTGGACTTGGAGTTTAGAAACCATAGTGCTGTCTCCCTAGGCTGATGCTGTCACCAGGCAAGGGCAGGTGAGGAAAGGGGACCCAGTGTGGCTGAGCATTTTGAGGCAATAGACAAACAATTATAGACCCTCAAATTGAGAGCTGTTAAAGAGGCTATTTCTCAAGTTGAAAGAACTGAAGAAAAAAATTCAAGCCTTGAGTTGCAATATTGAAGGATTCGATGGCCAAATTATTGAAAGATGCAGGAAGCATCAAAAGAAGATTGAAGGAATACACAGTCACTGTACCAAAAAGAATTTGTCAATGTTCAACCATTTCAGGAGGTAGTGTATGATTAAGAACCAATGGTATTGAAGGAAGAAGTCCAAGCTGCACTGAAGGCCTTGGTGAAAAACAAGGCTTAAGGAATTGATAGAATAGAAATTGAGATGTTTTAAAAAGTGTATGCTGCACTGGAGGTGCTAACTTGTCTATGCCAAGAAATTTGGAAGATAGCTAACTAGCCAACCAACTAGAAAAGATCCATATTTGTGCCCATTTCAAAGAAAGGTGATCCAACAGAATGCAGAAATTATGGAACAATATCATTAATATCACACACAAGTAAAATTTTACTGAAGATCATTCAAAAACGTTTGCACCAGTATATCCACAGGGAACTGCCAGAAATTCAAGCCAGATTCAGAAGAGGACATGGAATAAGAAATATCATTGCTGATGTCAGACGGATCTTGGCTGAAAGCAAAGAATATGTGAAAGATGTTTACCTGTATTTTATTGACTATGCAAAGGCATTTGACTGTGTGGAACATAACAAATTATGGATAACGTTGAGAAGAATGGGAATTCCAGAACACTTAATTGTGCTCATGAGGAACCAGTACATAGACCAAGAGGGAGTTGCCCCAACAGAACAAAGGGATATTGTGTGGTTTAAAGTTAGGAAAGGTGTGCATCAGGTTTGTATCCTTTCAACATACTTATTCAATCTATGTGCTAAACAAATAATCTGAGAAGCTGGACAATATGAAGAAGAACGTGGCATCAGGATTGGAAGAAGACTCATAAACAACTCTCAATATGCAGATGACACAACCTTGCTTGCTGAAAACGAAGAGAACTTGAAGCACTTACTGATGCAGATCAAACACTATAGCCTTCAGTATGGATTACACCTCAGCATAAAGAAAACCAAAATCCTCACAACTGGACCAATAAACAACATCATGATAAACGGAGATAAGATTGAAGTTGTCAAGGATTTCATTTTATTTGGATCCATAATCAATGCCCATGGAAGCAACAGTCAAGAATTCCAACAATGTATTGCATTGGGCAAATTTGCTGTAAAAGATCTCTTTAAAGAGTTAAAAAGCAAAAATGTTACTTTGAGAACTAAGGTGTGCCTGACCCAAGCCATGGTATTTTCAGTCACCTCATTTGCATGCAAAAGCTGGGCAATGAATAAGGAAGACCGAAGAAGAATTAATGCCTTTGAATTATGGTGTTGAATTCGATGTTGAAGAATATTGAATATACCATCGACTGCCAGAAAAATGAAAAAATCTGTCTTGGAAGAAGTATAGCCAAAGTAGTGATTAGACGTGAGGATGGCGAGACTTCTTCTCATGTACTTTGGACATGTTGTCAGGAGGGACCAGTCCCTGGAGAAGGACATCATGCTTGGTAGAGGGTCAGGGAAAGAGAGGAAGATCCTCAACTAGATGGACTAGCATAGTGGCTGCAACTATGGGCTCAAGCATAGCAGTGATTTTGAGGATGGTGCAGCAGGACTGGGCAGTGTTTCGTTCTGTTGTACACAGGGTCCCTCTGAGACAGAACTGACTTGAAGGCACCTAACAACAACAACAACAACAGAGAGGCTAGCATCAAATAACTCTCTGAAGGACTAGAGTAACAAAGTAGCTGGCTACTTGCTGTGTACAATAGGTAATATTTCATTTTTTTACAATTTTGGGTACTTATTAAACTACTTCATTAATACATTTCCTTATATATTTGTGATTAATATTGTATAATTTTCAACAACATTCCCCAGTTACTAGATAATTAACAATAGTTAAAATTATAGGCAGTGGACGTCCCTCTGATACAACAATATGATATTTCTTAGGGATTAATATGATGATCTTCCTTTAAAAATTTAAAGGAGTCATGAGTAATTCTCTAAGAAACGAGTATTTTTCTTAAAAGTAAATTTTACTTTAGAAACGTTACTTTACAATTTTCTTCTTTGTACCTCATGCAGTAAACTGACTTTTTCAAACTTAGTGATTTAAGATTTTTAAAAAATAAACAGCCAGATCTAGGTCACAGATCAACCAATGTGATCTCCCTTTTACTTGTAAGATAACTGTAGCTCAGAAAGGTTATTTCACAAGTCCAGAGTGTGTTGGGGATAGCAGGGCTGGGATTCTTGGATGTAGCACAAACTACTTCTCCCTGATTTTGGCAAGCCAGTTAAAATTTGGGGGCATCTCCTTTCGCAGTGAAATGGATTCCTGCTCAAGCTTTCCATATTCACTCCAACAAGAGAGGTTTCCTCATCCTGGTTCACATTGATACTTCTTTTTTTCTAACATGGTGAGAGCACTCTTTATGGGTTTCTTTCATTTGGACATTCAATCGGATACTGCCTAGGTGCCTCATGAATATATCTTATTGATCTGAGTAGGGCTGACATCTGACATCTGAAACTTAACGATAATAGTCACTGATCATTTACTGTGTGCCAAGCCCCCTAAAACACATTTTACAGGCAGTATTTTAGTTGAACTTTGCAACTAATTTGTGAAGGAAATACTATTAGCTCAATTTTACGGATGAGCAATGAGAAACTCGTGGAGATTAAGGTACCTGCTAGAGATCACACAGCTAGAATAAAAGGCCCACACTGGGGTCCACAAACTCTACTCGGTTGCTTAAGCCAAAAGCCTTTGTGTCATTCTTCATTCTTTTCTTTCTATTAATCCCCACTTCTAAGCCATCAGCTACTTCTGCTGGATGTGCATTGAAATGTATCCTGAATCTGAACACTTCTTACCATCTCCTTTCTTAAACTGTAGTCCAAGTCATCTTCCTCTCTCGCCTGTTTTCAGTCTTGCCCCCAACATAGATTGAAGAATTCCTTCTACAATGAATTCCAGCAGCCAGATGACCGTGTCAAACTTCCCTTCCCGTTTCTCTTAAAATCTACACATTTTCTCATAGCCTACTGGGTAGTACAAACAGTTAATGCGCTTTGCTGCTAACCAAAATTTCCAGTCCCCCTAGAGGCTCCTTGAAAGAAAGTCCTGGCAATATACTTCTGAAAAATCAGCCATTGAAAACTATGGAGCACAGTTGTACTCTGACACACCAGGGGTTGCCATAAGTCTGAGTCAACTCCACAGCAAATGGTTTGTTTTTTTTGGTTTATAATGTCCTCATGACCTAGCCTTTGTCCAGCTTCTTAACCTCCTATCCTACCCTTCTCTCCCTCACCCACTAACTTCCAGCCTCCCTAGACACCTTTCTTTTCTTGAACTTACCTGGCTTGTTCCTGCCTGGCATTGCACTGATGGTTCCTCAGACTATAAAAGCTTAGGATGGGTGTCTTCGTTTTGTAATTCAAGTATCAACGAGACCTCTCACCATTGCTTTATGTTTATTTTTTTTCGTAACACTTATCGCTCTCTGATATGATTAACACATTTGTTTAACTATCTTTCCTGACCAATTTCATGAGAACTAAAAAAAACCCAAACCAGTTGGTGTTGAGTCGATTCTGACTCATAGTGACCCTAAAGGACAGAGTAGAATGGCCCCATAGGGTTTCCAAGGAGTGGCTGGTGAATTCGAACTGCTGACCTTTTGGTTAGCAGCTATAGCTCTTATCCACTGCACTACCAGGACTCCAATTTCATGAGGGTAATGTCTAACTTGTAAATAGGAGCTCATCAAATCTTTGTTAAATGAATGAATAGATGGCTTTTCCTAAATTTGACTCTAAGTTCCTTAAATGCGTATTTATAGCCTATTTATCTCTGCAGTCCCGTTTCCAACACAAGGTCTGTCCCAAAGTAGTTTCTCAATAAATGCCACATAAACTAAACAAAGTCACTGAAAAAACACTGTGTGAATGTAGAATGAACGAAATGAGGAACATGTGATATATATAACGTGAATGGATATATGCCTCTTCCATCAAGGTTTTGAAGTCAGGAAGAAATGCGTGCAGAGAGGAAAAATCTGTTCTTAATAAATCAGAATATTGAATTTTCACCAAAGGTGTCAGTAGATGTGAAGTGAAGATGTGATCTGGAAGGTCACAGAACCCAGCCGAGTGCCCCTCTCAGTCCTCTCAGTCATCAGCATCATCCCAGAGCATTCTTAGGACAATTTGCCAATCTCTCTTTAAAATTGGAAATTGATTAATTCTTTATTTCCAATATAAAAAAGGAATCTGCATGCTAGAGAAGGCCATTGATACGTTCAAATTTCTTAAAGCACCAGTTTTAAAGACAAGAACATATGCGTACCTTTTGGCTATATCCATGTCACCAGGCCACTTTAACTTCTGTGAGAACCACTTTTTTTGCTGCTGATTTCCATGCTTATTTGTTTCAACCCTTCCTAATATTTAAACACAATTTTGATATACTTAGGTCTAAAGTCCCTGGGTGGTGCAAACAGGTAAGCACTCAACTACTAGCCGAAAGGTTGGCAGTTGGAACCTACTTAAAGGTGCCTTGGAAGAAAGGCCTAGCTATCTGCTCCTGAAAGGTCACAGCCATGAAAACCCCATGGAGCACAGTTCTACTCTGCAACACATGGGGTTGCCATGAGTTGGGATTGACTCTATGCCAACTTGTTTGTTTTGGTTTTAGTGGTCTGAAAATGCAGGATTAATGACAATGGTCATTAGCTGAGCAGATGATTATTAATCCTGTTTCCTCTTTCTGGGCACACACCTAAACCATATTTCCAAGTCCTAATCTAGAAAATTTTAGGCCATGTGGTTAGTTTTTCACCATGGGATGTGGGTAGAAGTATCATGTGTCACTTCTGGACTTAGAGAGTTAAGAGTGTTTTAATCTCTTCTCCTTCTCTTTTTCTATGATTAGCTTGGAGGCCAAGTCCTGATGATGGTAGTGATGCAAGCTGGTCCCAAAGTGACTGTGTAGAGCAGAAACTACTATCAACAAGAATTGAACTGTGGCTACCAAGACCTTCACCGGACTGAGTCCAGTACAGCTAGATGGTGCCCGGCTACCACCGCTGACTGCTCTGACCAGGATCACAACAGAGGGT
>NW_004444125.1:1108969-1116704 GCF_000243295.1 Trichechus manatus latirostris | reverse complement strand
AGAATTGAACTGTGACATGTCAGCAAGGAACACTTTTATTATTCTATATATTATTTATTATTTCAGAAACCACTAGATTTCGGAATTGTTCCTTATAGCAGCCTTGCAATACTTGCTAATACAGTGAACTTTAACAGAATTATTTGAGTTGATTCTGCTCACTGTTTAGGATTGTGAATGTTTTTAGTTTGAACCCACCGGCCGCTCCAAGGGAGGAAGATATGGCAGTCTGCTTCTGTAAAGATTACAGCTACAGAAACTCCTTGGGGCAGTTCTACTCTGTCCTATAGGGTTGCTATGAGTTGGAATTGACTCAGTGGCAGTGGGTTTTTGTTTTGGCATGTATACACACACAAAAACATATAGAGAGAGGAGAAAAAAAGAGAGAGAGAGAGATAGCTGCCATTGAGTCCACTCCAACTCATGGTGACATCATGTACAACAGAATGAAACACTGTCTGGTCCTGTGTCATCCTCACAATAGCTAGAAGGTTTAAGTTCATCGTTGCAGTTATCAAGCTAAATCAATCCATCTTACTGAGCATCTCCCTTCCCCTCATTGGTGGTCCTCAACTTCATCAGACATGATGTTCTCCTCCAGCGACAGATCTCTCCAGGGATTGATCGCTGCTGTCAAAGGAAGCGAGTTGAACAATGTTCTGTTGAGATCCAATAAGGTTTTCATTGGCTAATTTTCAAAAGTAGATCACCAGGCCTTTCCTCCTAATCTGTCTTAATGTGGAAGCTCTGCTGAAATCTGTTTACCTTGGGTGACCTTGCTGATATTTGAAATACTGGTGGCAGAGCTTCCAGCACCACAGAGGCACACAAGCCACCATAGTACAACAAACTGACAGACAGGTAGTGGGAAAAACAAACTGACAGACAGGTAGTGGGTAAAAATATATATATATACACACACACACATATATACTTATACATATATATGTGTATATATATGGAGCCCTGGTGGCACAGTGGTTAAGAGCTTGGCTGCTAACCAAAAGGTCGCAGTTCAAATCTACCAGTCACTCCTTGGAAACCCTACTGGGCAGTTCTACTGTGTCCTGTAGGGTCACTATGAGTTGGAATCGACTCGATGGCAACAGGTTTGGTTTTTGGGTATATACATATATATATAATTCCTCTTTTTAATCTAATCTACTCTTTTGATTAAACAGCTATAGGTTTGATCATATGAAAACATGTCTACCATATTTGCCCGGTTCTGCACCATCCTCATAATTGTTGTTATGCTTGAGCCCACTGTTGCAGCCACTGTGTCAATCCATCTCATTGAGGATCTTTTTCTTTTTCGTTGACCCTCTACTTTACCAAGCATGATATCCTCCTCCAGAGACTGGTCCCCCTTGATAACATGTCCAAAGTATGTGAGATAAAGTGTCACCATCCTTGCTTCTAATGAGCATTCTGGCTGTACTTCTTCCAAGACAGATTTGTTTGTTCTTCTGGCATTCTGTGGTATATTCCATATTCTTTCCCAATACTGTAATTCAAAGGCCTCAGTTCTTCTTTGATCTTCCTTACTCATTGTCCAACTTTCACAGGTACATGAGGCGATTGAAAACACCATGGCTTGGGTCAAGCTCACTTTAGTCCTCAAAAAGTTACATCTTTGCTTTTCAACACTTTAAACAGATCTTTTGTAGCAGATTTGCCCAATGCAATACACTGTTTGATTTCTTGACTGCTGCTTCCATGGGTGTTGATTATGGATCCAAGTAAAGTGAAATCCTTGACAACTTTAATATTTTCTCTGTTTATCATGATGTTGCTTATTGGTCTAGTTGTGAGGATTTCTGTTTTCTTTATGTTGAGATGTAATCCATAATGAAGGCTGTGGTCTTTGATCTTCACCAGTAAGTGCTTTAAGTCCTCTTCACTTTCGGCAAGCAAGGTTGTGTCATCAGCATATTGTGGATTCTTAATGAGTCTTCCACTAATCCTGATGCTGTGTTCTTCCTCATATAGTCCATCTTCTTGGATTATTTGCTCAGCATACAGATTGAATAAGGATGGCGAAACGATGCAACACTGACGCACATCGTTCCTGATTTAAACCACACAGTATCCCTGTGTTCTGTTCGAGAGACTGCCTCTTTGACTCTTATAGGCTCCTCATGAACAAAATTAAGTGCTTTGGAATTCCCATTCTTCCCAATGTTATCCATAATTTGTTATAATCCACACAATCGAGTGCCTTTGCATAGTCAATAAAATACAGGTAAACATCTTTCTGGTATTCTCTGCTTTCAGCCAAGGTCCATCTGACATCAGCAATGATATCTTTCATCCATGTCCTCTTCGAATCTGGCTTTGATATTCATATAATCATAGGTAGATAGAGAGGCAGGCCATTTTTTTTTTTAAATACAGCTTGCTTTTATTAAAAGGAAAATAAAAATCAACACATTTTCCCAAAAGGCAGATAGCCCAGTAGCTTTAGTGAAAACCAATTTAACTTCACAAGCAGCTCGCATGACCACAGCTCTTAGAGTATGTGAGCATTTAAATTCTTAAACTAGGAACAAAACACCAACAAGCAAATGGCAAAAAATGTTTCGCAAAAAATGTTTCAGTAAATATTTATATATACTATGTGTACTTAAGGACCCTGGTGGTGCAATGATTAAGTGCTTGGCTGCTAACTGAAAGGTCAGCAGTTCAAACCCACCAGCTGCGCTGCAGGAGAAAGATGTGACAGTCTGCTTCCCTAAAGAAGCCTTAGAAACCCTTTGGCACAATTCTACTCTGTCCTACAGGGTCACTATGAGTCAGCATGGACTCGACAGCAACAGGTTAATAGGTTATATATATTTACATACTAAAACCTGTTGCAGCCGAGTCCATGCCGACTCATAGCGATCCTACAGGACAGAGTAGAACTGTCCCATAGGGTTTCCAAGGAGCAGCTGATGGATTCGAATTCTGACCGTTTGGTTAGCAGCCACAGCTCTTAATCACTGTGCCACCAGGGCTCCATTTACATACTATATATGTGTAAATTTACCGTGTTTATATAGATAGTTAGAAAGACAGACAGATAAACAGATAGATATGCACACACACATATGCATATATCCATAAAGTGGGATTACAAGTTATAAGTTAAATGCATTTTCTGTGACAGTAGTGAATTTGAGTATTTCAGCTTATTATTCTGTGAATTGTTTGAAATGTTACCACTTTTTCTATTGATGTAGGTGTTTTCTTTCAAATTATGAATTTTTGTATATATCGTTATCATTCTTTTAGGTAGTATCTGATTTGTAAATATTTTTTTCTACTTCTGCCACCATTTTTGGACTTTGCTTATGACATTTTTTGACATACTAACTGTCTTAGTCATCTAATGCTGCTACAACAGAAACACCACAAGTGGATGGCTTCAACAAAGAGAAATTTATTCTGTCATAGTCTAGTAGGCTACAAGTCCAAATTCAAGGCATCAACTCCAGGGGAATGCTTTCTCTGTCAGCTCTAGAGGAAGGTCCATGTTATCAATTTTTCTTTGGTCTGGGAGCTTCTCTGTGCAGGAACCTCAGGTCCAAAGGAAGCACTCTGCCCCGGCACTGCTTTCTTGGTGATATGAGGTCCCATGTTTCTCTGCTAACTTCTCTCTTCTATATCTCAAAAGAGATTGGCTTAAGACACTACCTAATCTTGTAGACCTCATCAATATAACTGCTGCTAATCCATCCTATTACATCATAGTGATAGCATTTACAACACATAGGGAAATCACATCAGATGATAAAATTACAGACAATCATACAATACTGGGAATCATGACCTAGCAAAGTTGACAGATACTTTTGGGGGATGCAATTGAATCCATGATATTCCACCCTTTGGCCCCCCAAAATTCATGTCCTTGCCACATGTAAAACATATTTACCCCATCATATCATAGCAAAAATCTTAAATCAACTCCAAGTCCAAAATCCAAAAATTCCTCTTTATCTGTGAAATCTCGAATACAAGTTATCTGCTTCCAAAGGTACAATGGTGCAATAGTCAGGCACAAACTAGAAATTTCCATTACAAATGGGGCAAAATGGAGGGAAAAAAGGCATGACGGGCACCAAGCAAGTTGGCAGAACAAATTATATTAGCCCTCAAGGCTTGAAAATAATCCTCTGTTCTCTGAGACCATTCACACAACACCCCCGCCCTTCAGACTCTAGGTATTGGCCACACTCTTCAGATTCAGAGTGGAGGCTTCTGGGCCCTGGCCTTCAGCTTTGCCTTCCAGGCCCACTGGGATGGCAACTCTGCTCCCTCAGCTTTAGGTACACCATTCTCCTAGTCCATCTGAGTGGCGACTCCACCCTTAGAAACACCAGAGGCCATGGCTCCACCCTTTGAAACCTCAGAGGTCCTGGCCATACCTTCTGAGACTGAGGCAGCTTGGCTTCTTGTGTTCCTTATCTCTTCAGCTTCTGCTTCCTGGTTTCTTGGCCTCTTGGCTCCTCGAGCCTCATGCCCGCATCTGCCCTGCTGGGGCAAGTGTTTCAAAGCTCTGTAGCTCCACCAATAAGTGCCTGGAGGCACCCCACTCTGCCGGTAAACTTCGGCTGGAAGGCACTCAGCTCTCTTGCTCCATGGGTCAGCAAGCCTAGCTCCACCAGTAAGTGCCCGGGGCACCCTACTCCGCCAGGAAGCCTCCTGCACACAGACACTCAGGTCTCTCACTCTGTGGGTTGGCTCCAACACTATCTGGCACTGGTCTTCTGGTTCTGCTGCTACCAGTTCTCTGCCACTGCCACTTCTCTGCTGCTTCCACTTCTTTGCTGCTGCTGGTCCTCTGCTGCTTCCGGTCCTCAGTTTCAAACCCACTTACACATTTTAGGTATCTGTTAGAGCAGCACCTCACTCTCAGTACCAAATTTTGTCTTGGGCATCTAGTGCTGCTACAATAGAAACACCACAAGTGGATGGCTTCAACAAAGAGAAACTTATTCTCTCAGTCTAGTAGGCTACTAGTCCAAATTGAAGGCATCAGCTCCAGGGGAAACCTTTCTCTGTTGGCTCTGGAGGAAGGTCCATGTCATCAATGTTCCCTTTGTCTGGGAGCTTGTCTGCACAGGAAACTCAGGTCCAAAGCTCTGCCCCCGGCACTGCTTTCTTGGTAGTATGAGGTTCCCATATCTCTCTGCTTGCTTCTCTCTTTTATATCTCAAAATAGATCAGCTTAAGACACTACCTAATCTTGTAGACCTCATCAATACAACTGCAACTAATCCATTTTATTACATCATAGTGATACCATTTACAACACATAGGGAAATCATATCAGATGATAAAATTACAGACAATCATACAATACTGGGAATCATGACCTAGCCAGATTGATAGACATTTTGGGAGACACAATTCAATCCATGACACCAGCTTTTTAAAAAAACTAGTAAATAGTTATCTTTTAGAAATAGAGTCAATGTGTGTGTGTCTGTGTGTTTTTTCCCTTAGTTAAGAAATCCTCTATCACCCCTAGGTTCTATACAAGTAGTTGTCTATGTGTTTTTCTAACTTTTTTTTAGTGTGTGTATTTTACAGTTGTCTTTATCTGACATTTATTTTTATATTGTGTGAGATAGATACTAAATTTATTTATTTATAAGTATATAATCAGTTACACCAGGACAGTTCATTAAATACAAATTCTGTTCTTGCTAAATTAAAAAAAAGTCATGTAATATGTTTATATATATGTGAATATATACGTATATGCATATATGTATATATATTGGTTTTATTACAGTTGCCTTATTGTATTTTCTGCAATCCATTGAGGCACGTACCCGTCACTATTTTTTATTATGTCTTTCTTGGCTATTCTTAGGCACTTTTTCTTTCATATGAATGCTACAAATACTTCATCAAATTAAAGAATTTGTTCGATTCTAATTAGCATTGAATTAAATCAATCCAAATTTAATATAATCTCTTACATAGAATGCAACACTTTACAGTGATGTCTTCTAATATGTGAGAAAAGTCATGTCTTCCTATTTGAGCAGATCTTTTAAATGAAGTTTAATGAACTCTATAGGTTTTTTTCATGCAGGGCCTGTTCCTTGTGAAAAGTTTTGGGGTGTTGTATAATTCTGGTCACTGTTGGGAATGGAATGAGTTTTTCATCTAAATTTCAAAGTGCCAACTGAAAATGTAATGAAAAGCTATTGATTCCACTATTTTATGTTTTAGAATATATCTATTTTTCTACTAATTCCTTTACCAAATTATATTCTAGCATTTTTTCTGGTCTTGAGTTTTGTAGGCATACAATCATATCATCAGCAGAAAGAAAATTTACTATTTTCTATTCCAAAATTTATATTCATTTAGATTTTCTTTTCTTTTATAATTTCATTATCTAGTACCTTCAAAAACTGCTGAATAATAATGCCCATCAAAACACCACCTCTTGTTCCTGGTTATAATTGAAATGGCTTTGATGTTTTAATATTTAGATTGCTAGTTTCTGTTGTTTTTGGTAAATAGTTTTCGTTCAAAGGAATTGTTTGTAAAATATATTTGTTAATATAGGCCACATTGAAATTTTTAACATGAAGGCTAAATGTCAAGATATTTATCAATATACTTAAATAGCAATATAGTTAATCAACATGTTTGAAATACCTTCACTTTAACTATGATCACCCCTTCTGGCCTTAAAAGTCTATTTTTTCCCAGTATGTTGTTTCAACATTTTTTTGTACTTGACAAATTACCTGTAAACCAGTTGCTGTTGAGTCAATTTTGACTTATAGTGACTATATAGGATAGAGTAGAACTGCCCCTTATGGTTTTCAAGGCTGTAACCTTTATGGAAGCAGACTGCCACATCTTTCTCCTGCAGAGCGGCTAGTGAGTTCAAACCACTGACCTTTTGGTTAGAAGCAGAGCATTTAATCACTGCGTCACCAAATTATTGTTGTTCTTGTTGTTTAAAGATCTTTGTTTATTTCTTTAGCTACCTATTACGGATTTTGTTTGCTGATAATTTATCTCCAGATTTGCAGACCGTTTTTGAGTTGTTGTTCATTTTCCTTCTTTAAAAACCCATTTAGTAAAGATCACTGGGGAAAAACAAACAAACAAACTCTGTTTTTGTTCATGTGAAAATGTCTATCATACTCTTGTTCTCAAAACATAGCGTAGCTCGATACAACAGTTCAAGTTTTACAATTATTTTCTCCTAGAGTTGTGAAGATATTATTCCCTCTTTCTTTGTTGAGAGTTCTATTGCTTTAATTGCTGGCAGTTGTAATTGATTTGTTTTACCTATCTCACTTCTTTTAAGATCATCTTGTTTTTTAGGTTTTAAAGTTTTATCACAATGCGTCTCGTGTGAATCTTTTATTTATGTTGCTTGTCATATGATGTGCTTCCTACATCTGTGGATTCTTATATTCAATCACTTCTGGATAATTCTTAGCTATTAACTTATCAAACATTAACTCTCCTCTAGTATCTCTAATCTGTTTTTCTGGGATTCATAATCAGTAAATCTTAGATTTCTTTGATGGCTTTTTCATTTTTTCCAGTTGCATCTCTATCTGGCTATATTAGGGTGATGTCTTCAGAACTGTCTTTCATTTTACTAATTCTTTCTTTAGTTGTTTCTAATGTCCTGTTTGATTAATCCACTAATATTTTTAATTTTCATATTATATAGACAGAGATAGCTATTATATATATTCTATAT
>NW_004444125.1:1087340-1108824 GCF_000243295.1 Trichechus manatus latirostris | reverse complement strand
GCTTTTTAATGCTTTATGCATAGTTATAAGGGTCTATATATAACCATAGTTATAAATTTTTTTAACTATAAGAAAATACTATTGTAAATAATATTACTTTGTCATACTGATAAACTTGAAAATCTAAAAAAAATTCACACACATATCATAATATATAATGTTGATAAAGGTGCAAGAAGATGGAAATTCTATATCTGCTAAGAATATCAGCTTTTCCTCATCTTCTAGAAATTCAATTGGCTATATGTAACAAGAACATTAAGTTTTCATATGCTTTTGAATCTAAAATTTCCTCGAGTATCCTATTAATTGAAATGGCCATAAAAGCCACACAATGATTTATGTAAAATTATGTGTATGTGTGTGTGTACATATATATATGTATAATACCAGTTGCCATCAAGTTGCCTGACTCATTGTGACCCCATGTGTGTCAGAGTAGAACTCGTCTCCATAGAGTTTTCATAGATAGATAGAAGGATAGATAGATATATATAGAGAGATATATCAACATTAATCATAAATAATAAAAAACTGAATCTGACCAAAAGTCTAAACTGGAATGGTGGTTAAAGTACCAATGACATATCCAAATAAGGGAACAGCATGAAGCTAGTTTTTGCTAAGACTCTTTAATGACATGATCAACTGTTTAGTATATAATATTAACTGACAAAAAGTGGATAGAGTTTTATATATAATATACTAATTTTTATTAAAATACATAATGATTGGAATAAAATATATAAATGTTAATAGTAATTTTCTTTATGTGTCTAAATTTTTTTATTTCTATATGTTTCTTTTTTATTTTTTCCTTAATTTCACATTTTCAATGATGAATTTATTTTATAATGAGAAAAATGCAAACTTCTAAAATATATAAGATGTTCCTAATAATGGGAATCAAGTACACACACACCAGTTAAGTTCAGCATTTCACTATTATTTTCTATATGTCCAAGGGTGTTTTTGGCAATGTTGTTAATTACTACTCAACACTTTTCTCATCATTGGTTCATTGTGGTTAAATTGTCTGCATCTGCAATAAAGCAATATTCTTATGAAAAAACACAGGAATAGACTCCACAAGGATATTGGTAAAAATGCTGTCAGGGTGATGAATTATGTGATTTTTTTTCTCTTGTTTAAAAATTTTATTCTATCTTGTCATAGAATTTAATCTGAAGATAATCTTCACTAGAAATTTTCTGCCAACAAAATCCAGAATTCTTAACTCTAAAACAGGTCTAGAATCATGGAAGAAGTATCATAAATGATCTTTACTAATAAATGCCTACTTAATTAACTCAGGTGTTCTATAGTCTACCTATATTTACTAAGCACCATCTCTGTGGCAGTTCCAGTACTAAGGGTTGGATTTTTTTTTTTAATAGACTTTATTTTTTTACAGAAGTTTTAGTTTTACAAAAAAAAAGTAGTGCATAGAGTACAGAAAATTCCCCTATATTGCCCTCCCCCACCCCTGAACACTGTTTCTGCTATTATTTAACATCTTGCATCCCTCAGGTATTTTGTTACAATTGATGAACCAAATTGATACATTATTAAGTAAAGTTTCTAGTTTATATTAGGGTTCACAATTTGTGTTGTACCATCCCATGGGTTTTGACAAATGTATAGTGTCATGTATCTACCATTACCGTGTCACATAGAATAGTCTCACTGCTTGAACAGTGTCTTATGCTCCCTTCCCTGTCACCCCAAAGCCCGGACAACCCCTGGTCTTTTAACAATATCTATAGTTTATTTAGCCTTTTCAAGATTGTCACATAGTTGGAATCATACAGTATGTAACTTTTTCAGACTAGCTTCTTTCACTTTGTTGTTGTTAGGTGCCATCGAGTTGGTTCCAACTTATAGCAACCCTATGTACAACAGAACAAAACACTTACCAGCCCTGAGCCATCCTCAAAATCGTTGCTATGTTTGAGCCCATTGTTGCAGCCACTGTGTCAATCCATCTCCTTGAGGGTCTTCCTCTTTTTTGCTTATCCTCTACTTTACCAAGAATGATATCCTTCTCCAGGGACAGGTCCCTCCTGATAATGTGTCCAAAGTATGTGAGACCAAGTCTCGCCATCCTTGCTTCTAAGGAGCATTCTGGGTGTACTTCTTCCAAGATGGGTTTGTTCGTTCTTCTGACAGTTCACAGTATATTAAATATTTTTCACCAACACCATTATTCAAAGGCATCAATTCTTCTTTAGTATTCCTTATTCTTTGTCCAGCTTTTGCACACATAAATGAGGTGACTGAAAATACAATGGATTGGGTCAGGCTCACCTTAGTCCTAAAAACGACATCTTTTCTTTTTAACACTTTAAAAAGGTCTTTTGCAGCAGATTTGCCCAATGCAATACATTGTTTGATTTTTTGACCACTGCCTCCATGGGAGTGGATTGTGGATCCAAGTAAAATAAAATCCTTGACAACTTCAGTATTTTCTCTGTTTATCATCATGTTGCTTATTGGTCCAGTTGTGAGTATTTTTGTTTTCTTTATATTGAACTGCAATCAATACTGAAGGCTATAGTGTTTGATCTTCATTAGTGAGTGCTTCAAGTCCTCTTCACCTTCAGCAAGCAAAGTCATGTCAACTGCATATGGCAAGTTGTTAATGAATCTTCCACCAATCCTGATGCCGCATTCTTCTCCGTATAGTCCAGCTTCTCAGATTATTTGTCCAGCATACACATTGAGTATGTATGGTGAAAGGATACAACTCTGACACACACTTTCTCTGACTTTAAACCACTCAGTATCCCCTTGTTGTGTTTGAAAGACTGCCTCTTGGTCTATGTACAGGTTCCTCATGAGCACAGTTAAGTGTTCTGTAATTCTCATTGTTCTCAATGTTATCCATAATTTGTTAAGATCTATGCAGTAGAATGCCTTTGCATAGTCAATAATACACAGGTAAACATCTTCCTGGTATTCTCTGCTTTCAGCCAAGATCCATTCGACATCAACAATGTCTTAGTTATCTAGTGCTGCTATAACAGAAATACTACAAGTTGAATGTATTCTTTCACAGTTTAGGAGGCTAGAAGTCAAGGAGAAGGCTTTCTCTCTTTGTTGGCTCTGGGGGAAGGTCCTTGTCATCAGTCTTTCCCTGGTCTAGGAGTTGCTTAGCACAGGAATCTCAGATCCAAAGGACATGCTCCACTCAGGGCTCTTCTTTCTTGCTGGTATGAGGTCCCTCTCTTCTCTGCTCAATTCTCTCTTTCATATCTCAAAAAAGATCGACTCAAGATACAACCTATTCCTGCAGACTGAGTACTGCCTCATTAACATAACTGCCTCTAATCTGGCCTCATTAACATAATAGAGGTTAGGATTGTCAACACATAGGATAATCATATCAGATCACAAAATAGGAGGTGTGATTGTCCATCACTTTGTCATATGATGCGATTTTCCTATGTGTTGTAAATCCTACCTCTAAGATGTTAATCAGTCAGGATTAGAGGCAATTATGTTAATGAGGCAGTACTCAATCTACAAGATTAAGTTGTGTCTTGAGTCAATCTCTTTTGAGATATAAAAGAAAGAAGTGAGCAGAGAGGCAGGGGGACCTTATACCACCAAGAAACAAAAGCCAGGAGAATAGTGCATCCTTTGGACCCTGGGGTCTCTGTGCTGAGACTCTCCTCTCACCAGGGAATATTGATGAAAAGGACCTTCCCTTAGAGCTGACAAAGAGAGAAAACCATCCCCTGGAGCTTGCATCCTGTATTCAAACTTTTAGCTTCCTAGATTGTGAGAGAATAAATTTCTCCTTCCTAAAGCCATTCACTTGTGGTGTTTCTGTTATAGCAGCACTAGATAACTAAGACAGGAGACAACCACACAATCTGG
This sequence comes from Trichechus manatus latirostris, assembly GCF_000243295.1. Classification (NCBI taxonomy): domain Eukaryota; kingdom Metazoa; phylum Chordata; class Mammalia; order Sirenia; family Trichechidae; genus Trichechus; species Trichechus manatus. Next base: position 1,104,942 of record NW_004444125.1, on the reverse strand, counting down.
GAATCATGGCCTAGCCAAGCTGACATACATTTTTGGGGGACACAATTCAATCCATATCCCTTGTTCCACACCCTCTTCTGAATCTGGCTTGAATTTCTGGCAGTTCCCTGTCAATGTACTGCTGCAACCACTTTTGAACAATCTTCAGCAAAATTTTACTTTTGTGTGATGTTAATGATATTGTTTGATAATTTCCTTATTTTGTTGGATCATCCTTCTTTGGAATGGGCACAAATATTGATCTCTTCCAGTTGGTTGGCCAGGTAGCTGTCTTCCAAATGTCTTGGGATAGATGAGTGAGCACCTCCAGCGTGGAATCTGTTTGTTGAAACTTCTCAATTGGTATTCCATCAATTCCTGGAGCCTTGTTTTTTGCCACTGCCTTCAGTGCAGCTTAGACTTCTTCCTTCAGTACCATCGGTTCTTGGTCATATGCTACCTCCTGAAATGGTTGAATGTCGAACAATTCTTTTTGGTATAGTGACTCTGTGTATTCCTTCCACCTTCTTTTGATGCTTTCTGTGCTGTTCAATATCTTCCCCATAGAATCACTCAATATTGCAACTCGAAGCTTGAATTATTTCTTCATTTCTTTCAGCTTCAGAAATGTCAAGTGTGTTCTTCCCTTTTGGTTTTCTAACTTTAGGTCTTTGAACATTTCATTATAATTGTCTTCCCTAGCAGCCCTTTGAAATCTTCTGTTCAGCTCTTTTACTTCATCGTTTCTTCCATTCACTTTACCTACTCTATGTATGAGAGCAAGTTTCAGAGTCTCTCCTGACATCTATTTTGGTCTTTTATTTCTTTCCTGTCTTTTTAATGACCTTTTGCTTTCTTCATGTATGATGACCTTGATGTCATTCCACAACTCTTCTGGTCTTTGGTCATTAGTGTTCAATGGGTCAAATCTATTCTTGAGATGGTCTCTAACTTTAGCTGGGATATACTAAAGGTTATATTTTGTCCCTCGTGGACTTGCTCTAATTTTCTTCTGCTTCAACTGGAACTTGCAGATGAGCAATTCATGGTCTGTTCTGCAGTTGGCCCCTAGTCTTGTTCTGACTGATAATATTGAGCTTTTCCATCATCTCTTTCCACAGATGTCGTCGATTTGATACCTGTGTATTCCATCTGGTGAGGTCCACTTGTATAGTTGCCATGTATGTTGTTGCATTTAAAATTCTTCCATGTCTTTTTGTAGTTTAAAAACTTATTTCTTTTTATCATTGAATAATACTCTATTGTATGGATGTACCATAATTTGTTTATCTATTTATATATTTAAGGTCATCTTGGTTGCTTTTAATTTTTGACCATCATGAATAAAGCTGCTATAAACATTCACGTACAGGTTTGTATGTGGATATACATTTTCATCTCATCTGGGTAAATATCTAGAAGCAATTGCTTGATCATATGAAAACCTATGCTTAGCTTTGTGAGAAACTGCCAGACTGTCGTCCAAAGTAGCATTTTGCATTCCTACCAGCAATGAATGAGCGTTCCTGTTGCTCCACATCCTCACTAGCATTTGGTGTTGTCAGTGTTTTGCATTTTAGCCATTTTAACATGTTTGTAGTGATATCTCACTGTAGTTGGGATTAGATTTTTAAAACTGTTCAAGACATAATCCACACCTTTATTTTGCTCGTAGTCGAGTAGGGGGCAGACATATTGACAAATAATTATTACCTAGTAATATCAAATGCAATTGTGTCCTAGACAGAGTGTCTGCAAAGAAGAAGGTGGTGAATTGGAAAGGGGTCAGAAGTGAGGGTGGAGCTGGGTTTTTTTTTGTTAAAGCTGCAATTGATAGCAGTGTTTGACTGGTATTTGTTGGACAGTCATTAGTTCTAGAGTAAGATCATATCAATAAAGATTTTGAAAAACAACAGAATTTTCCTATCTTTCTCAATTCCACTAATACTTACAGCTAAGCACTTACTTTGGAAGAGAGACAGAAACATGAGTCATCTGGAATAAGATCCACAGAGTGGTCATTCCCAAAACACCAGTCACTTTGACTCCCATTATCTATTCTGATTTAGGAAAAATAAATCAATCTCCAAATTCCAAAATAAAATATATTTAAACAGTGCCAACCTCAGCAGGCATCAGGAAGAAGCTGTGCCTCTCTATTTTCCTGAACTGCAGGCAACACTCTGAGCCCATGACTCACCTCAGACAGGGAACGCTTTCTGGCAAACGTACTTGCATTAGGACTTGGGAGCTGAGAGATGTTGGGACCCCTTGGTTTTCCTCCCCTTGGTGACAATTTATCCTCTTGAACTTATTGCATTCAAAGATGTTCTTTCGTATCATTTGTTGAAAATCTTACAAGAGCCAAAGAGAAAACGTTTTAGACTCCACATTCATCAATAGCTTTCTCATGTGGAAAATTGTATTTTATAAAAGGCAAATCATGAGTTTATGTGAACTTATGTAAGTTTTCTTTCTCTCCAATGTGGCAACTAATGATAAATCCTTTGAACTAATGTGTTTTTGCATTTCCTCACACATAACACATAGAGTTGCAACTGAAATAACAATTTACATTTTCAGATGTTTCATCTTTCCAACTAATTGACTTCCTGGGCCGGGACTTTACTGAAAGCTGCTGAGCCAAATTCTCCCAGTGCCAAAGCTACTCCCTAGTAGGGTTAGACCCATTTGGAAGTAGCATTAAGATTTCTTTAAGCTTCCAGGATGTGACTGTTTCAAAAAGGGCTGAAAGCTACATTAGAAAAGTCAATACATCTTGAAACAGGAATATTTTTTGACATGAAATGAAAACATGTATTAAGTTTTTTAAATGATGAGTTGGAAATGGTCCATTAAAAAAAAAGAAAAAGATTTGCTAAATTTTTCTAGTAAATACAAGACATTTGTGTGATTACCAAGCTGGGTGACCTAATTAAAATAAAATAAAAGAGGCGGTATATTAAAACAAACAACAACAAAAAAGTTATTTCATTCTAACTTCATTGCTTTGATATTTAAATACTTCTTCTTTTCAAGAGTAAGCAAATTCCTCCATAGTACTGAGTTGATGAGTATGCCTTAAATGACCCCCCACAAGCCATGGAATCAGGAAAACACAATGTGGAATAGTAGAAATGTGCTTATATTCAGATATTCCTGTATCAAATTCCATTTCTCCCATCTACTAGTTACTTGATTTGGGAAAATGTTTTTAACCTCTCTGGGCCTTGTCTTTCAAGCCAGTAAAATAGAAATCTCATTTAATGAGATTATATGTATAAAGGGCTTTTTGTATAGTAAATAGTCAAAAAACAGTAACTATTTTTACTTATATTAATACGGACAAGTGGAATAGAGGATTCTCTTTTAAGCTAATTGTGAAAATCTCTGGTATCAGAAACTGATCAGGGAATGAGTTATTTTGGATAGTTAAGGGCTTATTCTTTTAAACAGTCAAACTTGGGAAAAAAATCATTATAACAAATGTATATTTTTCTAAAAATGTTTTACACGCCTTTGTTCCTTCATAGGCAGAAGATTCTAAATATAATTTTAACATTTTCTTAATAAAAGAATTGTTATGAAGGATACTAGGATTTTTTTTTTTTTTTTGAGGCTTGCAAGGCCATGCCCTTGCACTGAATGATACTTGTTAATATAATTTTGAGTTGTGTTTGCTTTATATTGTTTAACAACTTTATTAGTTGTCACATGGCTTGAAGGAGTCCTTTTTTATTTAAAGCAGGGAGTCTTGCATTGACAGAAAAGAGCAGACACAAGGAAAAGCTTATTGAGGATGTTAGTATATGATGAATTTTTAGACTTTTTCTAATTAAAAAATATTTTGGGGGGAATTAAGTCACGTAGAATTTTAGAAGTCCACAGATGTAAATTACTTTCCAATATTTCAATTTAAAGAAAAAAAGATCACAGGTAAATGGTAATTTCCCTCATTTAGTTACCATACACATTCCTCCAACAGTGATTCAAATTTTTACCTTGCTACACATTTGGGAACAATAAGCTAAATATTGTCACATCCCACCCAAAGTTTTGTTTTGTTTTCTCAGACATCATATATTTCCATGAAGAAACACTTAAGATTACATACCAGTTGTCATCAAGTTGATTCCGACGCATGGCAACCCATGTATGCCAGGCAGGATTGTGCTCCATAGAGTTTTCAATGGCTGATTTTTCAGAAGTAGATCACATCTTTCTTCTCAGGTGTCACTGGCTGGACTCGAACCACCAAACTTTCAGTTAGCTGCTGAATGAGTTAACTATTTGCACCATCCAGTGATAACATAGGATAATGTATTTACAGATTAAAGAGAAATTGAAACCACTTTTTTTATTGTTTTTGTATTGCTTTTCTCAATATAAGAAACTTACAGATTTCTTATGATGATCTGACACAATAGAATTATTTCCGAAAGGAAGAATTTTCCCTATATTTTCCAATAATTCAATCCAAGTACATTGACATATTTACTCCTGCAGGAAACAAGAAAATATATACGGATTATTTCAGTGCCATAAAAATGAAACCTAAGAGGTATTTAAAGCATTTTACAGTGATTTGCCCACTTTGTATAAATAAAATTTTCCAACTTCAAGACTAGCTAAAGGTAATTTAATTTCTACATTTTACGGAAATGCAAAGCCAGATTTTCCCAGTGGCCAAGAGACAAGGACATCTGGAATCATAAACCCTGTAGAGGCTGCTTTAATATCCTTAGGCCATCAAGTTTTTGTTTAGAGAGTTCCCTGGTCTATAAAAGCAGCTTCCCTTAAGACCTCGCTTCTAACAGGAAAGCACATCAGGCTAAGTTAGTGTTGAAACACAAATTGGGCAAAGGATATTCCAATCACCCTGAGAAAAAGAACTCTATTTACTCCTTCTCATGAATATGGAATGTCAGTGTTTGGACCAAGGGAGTCATAGAAACTTCTTGTATTGTGTTGGATTAACTTACTTTGTGGTTTTATTTTGAACCTAAAGTCTTCCCTACTGACCCAGGATTTGGTTCGGAGCCCCCTTAAGACAATATCTATGTAACAGCTACAGTGGGGGCCTGTATCAGTCAGGGTCTAATCAGGAGACAGGAACCACACAGTAATTTGAATAGGGAAAGTTTAATATAAAGAATTATTAACTATAACTGAGAATAAGAGTAATGAGGGATTGGATAGGAAGAAGTAAATAGAACACTAAAGAATGCAAGAATAACAGATACAAAGAGCAACCACTACCCCATAAGGTGCTCAAGGAAGAGCTGTTCTCCCTCTGCCAAGGGCTGAGATCCAGACCTTGTTGGAGAGCATGGTCATAGCTCACTGGAAGGCAGAACAACTACTGTGGTAGTGCCAATCTGCCTTCTAGTGTTTCAGAGAAAGCTGTTCATGGAAAGGTGGCTTGCTGGAGGCACTCTGCTACACTATCACCTGAGGGGATTGCTGGAGAAAGCTGCTGGCTGCTGAGTGCTGCTGGCTGCAATGCACTGTGGGAGCCAGGCTTTGGGGAAGCTATGCGTTCTGCAGGAGCTTGTGCTGGATAATAAATCCACTGCAGAAGCTAGGCACTGGGAGACCATGTATGGGAAAGCACATTAGAACCAGGAAGGAAGACCCATCCATCCTACGATGTCTCTCCAGTGCCCTCTGCTGACAAAGCTTAACATCACGCCAGTTGAAAAGAGAAAAAATTAAAGGGTTCATCCCTGTTTTCACAGAGCAGACAAGGAAGGGTGAATTTGGAGCTGAGAGGCAATAAATTAATAACCAGCACAGAGCCTCAAGAGAAAACACTTTCTGGTTTCTTCTAAAAACCAGGTTACCTTCACCATAAGTAGAGGAGACCCCACTGGTGTGAAGAGGGCTGTATGTGTATAGCTTGGAGGTAGCCTCAATAGTTGATGCTCTAAGGCTCTCTACTCCCCGTGCCATTGAGTTGTTCTTATGATGTCCTTGGCTTTTCTGCTCTCCTCTTTTTATGTAAATACCAGGATGTCTATTAGGAATAATATGCTCGATGACTGCCTATTTCAAAAACCTTATCCTGTTTGGATTTATTCTAATTAAGGGAGCAGACGATGCACTTGTAACATGATCCTTTTATGTGTCAGGCAGTTATAGGTGCTTTTATGTCTCATTGTATTTAATCCTTACAAGAATATAGGTATTTCATCCCCTTCTATAGAAGTTAAGTAATGTGGTCAAGGTTACTCAGCTAGTAACCTTATGCTTAACGTTTTATATGAATTTAATCTTCCATCACACTGTGTAACTTTGGGCAATTACTTAATCTTTTGATGCCTCAGTGCCCTCTTTTGTACATTGGGATGAGAGTAATACTGACCTCATACATTTGTTGTGAGGATTGAATTAGATAATACATGTAAAAAATGCTTAGAACTATGCCTGGCACATTATATGAACTCAATAAACATAAGTAAGTGATAGCATTAGTGAAGATAATGGTGGTGGTGGTTCAGAATGGAGTAATATTCCCATACTTAAATATGTACAGCTCTGAAGGCCATGACCATTTTCTTGTGCAACACTACTTAGTTTTGCCCATGTTTTAAGAATCAGCTTTTTTTTTTTTTTTTTGGTTTTGTTTTGTTTTTCTGCCTTGAAAATCCATCAGTGGCAGAGGGGCTAAGTGTACATTTTCGATCTGTTCTTGGTGGAGGTCAATTTATCATGTCAATGGGCCCTTTCCCCAGGATGGTGGGTCCTAGTCAATCTTGTTGCCATAGAAGTGCTAGATTCAGTAGATCAATCTATACAGGTGAGCCCTCTCTCTTCCACTTAACAGATGTCTAGCCTTGTGGATTGCTTAATCCTTCTGAGCCTCACTTATTCATCTTTAAACATGAATAATAACAGTACTTGTCTAAAAAGGTTCTTGGATGCATAAAGGACTATGAACAATTTATGTTTATGTTTATGAATATTTAGTTCTGTACATGGTCCATAGTAAGTACATAGTAATAGAGACTGGCTAATTCTTCAACAAACTATTTCCTTTCTCCTCTGGGGCATACATCTAAACTACCTTTCCAAGTCTTCTTTGCAGTTAAGGGTGGCCGTGGACTGAAATCTAGCCAATGCAAAATGGACAGGAGTAATTTAAAGCATGTCCAGGCCTAGCCCATGAAAACCTATGTGGTCTGCCATTCTCTTCCTCCAGCTGCTAGCTAGATGTGTAGAATCCAGCAGAGGATTCCAACACCCTGGGAATGGTAGATCCACAGGATGAAAGGAGTTTGGTTCCTGATTACTGCACCAAAGACTGCCTGCCAAAGCCCACCTTGAAAGTTATTGCAGTGAGGGATAAGCCTCTGTTACATTAAGCCATTGAGATTTGGGGGTTATTTGTTGGAGTAGTAATCAGTGCCATGCTGGTAAATGTTTAATAGCAAGAATTCCAAAAGACAAGCCCTGATTTGTAGTATTTTCCAATTTCCATGGTGTAAATACTCCCATCATGGTCAATTTCAAACTACCAGTGTGACATTAGTAAAGGCAGAGTTGAGAAGACACAGGCAATCAGTTCTCATGAGCTGGTTTGAGAGTCAACTCTAACATATCCCACTGGCACAATCATTTCCTAACTAATACGTTGCTGTTAGTTGCCATCAAGTCAGCTCCAACTCCTGATGACCTTATATATAACAGAACCAAACACCATCTGTTCCTGCACCATCGTCATGATCATTGATATGTTTAAGTCCATTGTTGCAGCTATCCTGTAGTGCCTTCCAACCTAGGAGGCTCATCCTCCAGCAGTATATCAGACAATATTCTGTTGTGATCTGTAAGGTTTTCACTGGTTACTTTTCAGAAGTAGATCACTAGGTACTTCTTACTAATCTGTTTTAGTCTGGAAGTTCTGCTGAAACCTGTCTACAGTGAGTGACCCTGCTGGTATTTGAAATACTAGTGGCATAGCTTCCAGTATCACAGCAACACACGAGCCACCACAGTTTGACAAACTGACAGATAAGTGGTGGCTAACTAACATAATACTCAATAAATATTATTGATTATTGTTATTATAGTAATGATATAGATTAAAGATGAAAATAAATCCTAAACCAGTAATAATTTACGGAATATATCTTTTTTTGTACTTGTTGGCTAAAAGAGGGAAGACTTTGTCTTATGAGAACTTGAATTTCTTTTTTTTTTTAACCTAAGTTCTAAGTTATGAAAGAAAATAGTGCACAAGAGAATTCAAACTTTGTTCAGTATATTCTGATTACTTAGAATACATGAAATGTAGTTTTCTCACGTATATTTCTCCTGGAAATATAACAAAATTATGTAAAAAGGCAAATGCAAATAAAAAAAGACAAACTCTGAAGTCTTCAGATAGCAAAGGAACAATTCTCTGTCAGACTACATTTTACCACCTTTCCAAATTTGCCATTAGATTTTTTCTTTTGTTTTCCCTTACTTCTGCAATTAGGAATTTGTTGAAGATAAACATACTCAAGCTTCAGACACGAGCCCATTACATCTTTTCTCCTGCTACAGAAGACTTGGTCTGATAATATATCTCCTTTAAAATTTACCTTTTCCTAGACTTAACCTAGGAAATTGTCTGTTTGAATCAATTTCTTATTTCCCTTGTAAAATATGGTTCTTTATAATGCTCAAAGACTGATCTTACTAAATTAAATAGAACACTCTCATTTATTTCCCACTTTGATTTTGGAAATTATCAGCACTTGTGGATTTTTTTTTCCTGCCAAAGATAAACCTAGAGAAAAAGCTGCCTAATCTTTGTCTTATGTCTTTTGTCAGTTCAAGTCACTTGGTATCTAGCAGGTTTTCTTGTATCAAGAAAAATAAACAGACTTACAAAGGTGACATATTAAAGGGATCCTCTCTCTTTCTACCAGTATCAGATCATTTACGTGGACGGTCAGCTAGTTCTCCAAAAGGGGTGTGTGAATGTGAAGCGAAGGTTCAGCCTGTGTTGGTGTGAGCTGGATTGGGGCTCTTCTGGGAACCTGGGCTTGGGCAAGGACCATCTATGTTTAGAAGAGAAGACAGTGAACACACAGAGCACCTGCCCAGCACTGTGTGAGGTGAGGTCCCAAGTGCTGCCTCGTTGACTCCTCACAATAACCCGGTGAGGGTGATAGTATTATCTCCATCTTATAAATGAAGAGACTGATATGAAAAATATCATTCAGGGTCAAAAACCCAAAAGTACTTGGTGAGTATTTAATGCAATTTTGTTCGAATTCAAAGCCTGTTCTCTTTCTACCACATCAATCTTCCTCTAAGAGAAAGAACTTCAATTTTCTTTTTTTATTTAACTGCAAGGAGAAGAGATGCAAAATTTCCTTTTGTTCAGGTAATTTTAAAATATATGTATATAGGATACACTGCCAAGTGGATGGAAGTCCACTCTAATATGCAAACTAATTTAAAAAATTAACACATGTCAAAATTCTGAGCAGATAAGTTACTTAATGTTAAGATTCTTTGAAGAATAGTCACTAAATCTTGTAGCATATTAAATATGCTATTCAGTTGACAATTTTTACTACTTCAGAGTTTTTCATGAGCAATTTTATTTAACACCATTGTATGTACAGAAGTCCTGGTAACACAATGGTTAAGAGCTTGGCTTCTTACCAAAAGGTTGGCAGTTCAAATCCACCAGCCGCTCCTTGGAAACCTTATGGGGCAGTTCTACTCTGTCCTATAGGTTTACAATGAGTCAGAATCTATTCCATGGCACATAACAACAACAACATATGCACAAACGCATGTGCATGAAATCACTTTAGATCAGTGGTTATCAAACTTGTGGGAGCTGCAGAACCCTTTGTACACCCAACATATGGAGCAGCAACAAGCAAAGCTACTCTGGTTGAAAGGAGAAGAAGGGTTTGAGACAGGCCTTCTGAAACCCTGAGGGCTAGATGTGAAGACCTCTAGCATTCTAAAATTCTATGCTCTGAGTCAGATAAAGCTGGAGCATATAATCTCTATTCAAAATCCACCTTGAGAGCTGTTGGTGTAATATTTGCAACTAAAGCTCATCACCTTCATTCAAATAACATTTCCCTAGGCATGATGGCCTTGGAGCATCCATGCCCAGGAGCTATAGTATTCTTATGGGGTCAAAAGTTTTGTGGAGCTCAGAGGCTAAAAGTTGGGTGTAGAAAGACAACTAATATTTATTAAAAGCTTACTGAATATCAAGTATCTTGTCAGGTGACATATATAGCCTCACATTTAATCCCCACAAAATATTATGGAATAAACAGTATTATCATCCTTGTTTCACAGATAAGAAAAGTAAAACTTGGAGAGTTTAGGTTACACAGTCACACAGTTAACAAGTGCTGGGGCTTGGATTTGAAGCCAAATCTGTCTGATACCAAAGACTTTTTAATGAACCAGAGTGCCCTTCCTAATTATATTAAACTGTCACTATTATTTTTATGATCTTCTCAAATATATGTCGCCACTCCCTTATTTTCCTAATGGATTATGACAATAAATCCTATTGGTCTTCATGACCCTACTCAAGCTAATCTCCTGCAAGCCAGCCCTTGTTCCTGCCACCACTTTTTCTAAACACCCCATCTTATCCTTAAGTCCTACCTCCTCCACAGAGCCTGCCATAACTACTTCAAACCTCAAGAGCCCTTCCCTCTGGACTGTCTTGGTCCTAATAGGATGTACCAAAAATTTAGTTTTTTTATTTAAATAATTGCTTGTATTAGTTATTATCTAATTTTTCATGTTGGATTCATAACATGAGTTACATATTTAATGTGAAATTTAGTTTTTCTATTTTTTGTGTTCTCTACAGTGAGGCATGTAACATGGGAGCCAAGAGGGAATATATTTACTCAGGTGCTCGATGAGCAAATGTTGGATAAGCATTATTTAATTATCATAAATATTCTTGGTTGCAAAATCATCAAATACACAGCATTTAATCTAGACATCGTTAATTTATTCATCAGTCCAGACAACAATGATTGAATGCCAGATATGTAAAAGCCGTCAAAAGTAAATGCTGCTATGCACAAATCAGAAGTAGACTGGGGAACTACAGGCAGTTATGACAGACTAGGCAAGACATGATGCAGGTCTGAACTGAGGTGGTGGCTAAGGGGTAGAGAAGTCATTGTGGACATGAAGAATATTCTAGGCCTGAGGACTGCTTAGGTGTACAGGGCAGGAAACAGCTTGGGATAACCCTCAAGTTTTTAGTCTGGTGATCTAAACTAAACTAAACCGATGATAGGACCGTTCTCTGGGGAGTACAGGTGAAAGAATAGGGTTAATGGGATTGACTATTATTTCAATTTAGGAAATACTGAGTTTAGAACCCATGGACTGTCCAGATAAGAGCTGGATATCCACGAGGCAGGTGGATACATGAAGCTCCTTGGAGAGGCAAGCCTGGAGATAAAGATTTGAAGTTATCAATTGAAAAAGAAAAAAAAAAAGTTGCTGTGGAGTCAATTCCGACTCATGGCAACCCCATGTGTGTCAGAGTAGAACTGTGCTCCATAGGATTTTCAATGGCTCGTTTTTCAAAAGTAGATCATCAGGCCTTTCTATAGAGGCACCTTTGGGCGGACTTAAACCTCCAACCTTTCATTTAGCAGCCAAGTGTGTTAACTGTTTGCACCACCCTGGGACTCCAATAATGTATGTTTTTAGGTGCCATCAAGTCAGTTCCGACTTATAGCAACACTACGTACAACAGAACAAAACACTGCCCTGTCCTGCGCCATCCTCACCATAGTTGCTATGCTTGAGCCCTTTGTTGCAGCCACTGTGTCAGTCCATCTCGTTGAGGGTCTTCCTCTTTTTCGCTGACCCTCTACTTTACCAAGCATGATGTCCTTCTCCAGAGACTGATCCCTCCTGGCAACATATCCAAAGTATGTAAGATGAAGTCTCACCATCCTTGCTTCTAAGGATAGTTCTGGCTATACTTCTTCCAAGACAGATTTTTTCGTTCTTTTTGCAGTCCATGGTATATTCAATATTCTTCGCCAACACCATAATTCAAAGGCTTCAATTTCTCTTTGGTCTTCCTTATTCAATAATATAGTTAATAGTTAAAATTGTGCATGTGGGTGAGATTATGCAAAAAGAGAATGTAAGACAAACCAGGCCAAGGCATTTGCACAACTCTAGGGAGTGCCATTCACGTAGCATACAATTCAAATTGGAACCCTTCAGTTGTTGTGCAGCTCTGCGACATATGGCTTCCCAAGCCCCTTTTGCATCTGACCTCATGCTCAACACAAAAACATTTGTCTTAATTCACAGATACTATCAAGAACAAACTCCTTATTCCTACCTCCCTTCCACTAACCTAATACGTTGCTTAGAGTCAATTCCGACTCATAGCGACCCTATAGGATAGAGTAGAACTGCCCCAGAGGGTTTCCAAGGAGCGGCTGGTGGATTCAAACTGCCAACCTTTTGGTTAGCAGTCATAGCTCTTAACCATTGCACCACCAGAGCTCCTCCCTTTCACTATCACCTCAAAATTTTCATCCTCCTTAACCCTAGGGTTCCACTGGGTCTTGTGAACACTCAGGGAAGCCAACTCCTCTATTAATGCTATCTCAATGATGCAGCCCAGCCCTACATTCAGTTTGCACAGAAATTTTGCATTTATAGAAGCAGATGAAAAAAAATGAAATGTCAATATACCCCTAACTGTCATTTCCACAAATTGTTTTATCAATTCATTCGGGATTTGCCATGACAAACGGGTATTTCATCGACTGATGATAAAATTTTTTCAAATGTATCATCACTTTAAGAACTCTGTATGTGCTCTATATGAAAAGATGTTCCCTTAAAGATGCAGCTCTTAATGCACAGTGTAAAATGCTTGTAGCTTTTATTATGTCTTAGATGGAAAACATGTTTTACTGCATACCAGAGTAACAGACGTCAACTCACTTTTTAAATTGGGAACAGCTTTTCATTTGTTCTATTCAACATTTTCTGGGTCCTAATTCAACCCTTCCCTCCCTCCGTTCTACCTCTCACTACCATGCATTTGTCTAGCAAAAGAATGTCACCAACTGCTTTTTCAGGTGGCAAGGGCAATGTGTGCAAGGTGACAGTAGCAGGGTTTTCAAGATAGGAATCTACCATGCTCTCCTTTTATACAGTAAGAATAAAAGAGAGGAACTAGAAGGCGAAATATTTACTACCTCAACATTGCTGATTGAACACAATCCACAGGAAACCCAGATGTCCAGAGTAGTAGATCAGCGAGGGGAAGTCAAGTGGCTGTAGAGCCAAATTTTGATTTCTAGCCTCCCGTGTAAGTAACAAAAAAAAAAAAATGACCATCTGCGTTGCTATTAAAACCCAATATGGGAGCATCCATTTGAATCCTCTTCCTAGTGCTACTTCTTTATTTACTGATGATTAGTAAAACAAGTTAATTCTTTATAAAAGTTGAATATAAAGTTTAAATATGATATAAAATATTTTTGGAGTATTATGTTGGTGAAACTTCACTCCTTGTGTAGAAAAATACAGATCTCACATCATTAAACAACTGAACATAAACTTTGAACCAAATACTATTCGTATGTTGTTGTGTGCCATTGAGTCAATTCTGACGTATAGCGATCCTATAGGACAGAGTAGAACTGCCCCATAGGGTTTCCTAAACTATAATCTTTACAAGAAAAGATTGACAGGTCTTTTCTTCCACAGAGCAGCTGGTGGGTTTAAACTGCTTGGTGGGTTTAGCAGCCAAGTGCTAAGCCACTGGATCACCAGATTAGATATTATTAAGGGAACCTAAACATTGTGTAGCCCAAACATTCTTGTAATAAGTGTCCTCTGCTGGTGAGAAAGATGTATTTGATTTTGTTTTAAGATACAATGCAGTCCAGAGTGTGAACACAACGCCTGAAATCAGGAGATCCAAGTTCTAATCCTAGTCCTCAACGTGGACAGCCAGGACTGGTCTAATCCTGGACAAGTCTGTAACTTTCTATACGTTGTGCAGATGCAAAATACATAACTTGCCTCCTCTTGCTCCAAAGAGCTATTACAAGCAGAAGTGAGGTAATATGTGTGAACTCACATTAATCTCGTCAAATCAAAGAATGGTGAAGAAATGCAAGACAGTGGAATGTTTTTTGTAACAATGTATTCTTTTTTCCTTTAGCTTTTTAGATAGCCAAGTTTAAAATCAGTGGTGCCCGTTTAAAAAGCAAAATCACGGAAACATGCAGGAAAATTTGGAATCGATTTATTTAAAGACATGTTCTTAGCAGCTGTTGTTCATTAAGATACTTTTATTGACGTGTCCAGAAATCTTTCCTAGTAGTTTAGGCACGCGGGGGCTTTGAGCCCTATGAAGTATAGCAAATTGTAGATGAATTGGTCCAGAAGTTTAAGTTTGTTTAAAAAAAAAAAAAGCTTTGTAAAATAGAATATTCTCAAGGGGGTGATTGATGGGGGAAGGGAAGTATGTACTGACACTTAAAAGATCCTTGACCTTCTGGAATGCACGTCTGAACTTCCGCAACAGTAGCCCAAAAAGACTGAAACCCAGTGTCTTAGGCTGGTTTCTTTAGAGAAACAAAACCAGTAAAGTGTATAAATATATATATAGAGAGAGAGATTATGTCAAGGAAACAGCTCACCTGACTGTAGAGGCTAGAACGTCCCAAGTACTTGGATCAGGTAGAGGCCTCTCCCAAGTCACACAGCTACAGAAACTGGCAAGCCCAAGATCAGCAGGTCTCCCACTCACAGGCTGTGCAGATCGACGAATCCCAGGTTCGGCAGATAAGCTGACTGCTCAAGTCCCAAGAACGGGAGATGAGATGACAAGAAGCAGCCACAGGAACCAGAGAGAGCAAAAAGCCAGAATGTCTGCTTATATACAGATGCGGGCCACACCCCCAAGGAGACTCCCTTTCATCTGATTGGCTACTTACAGTATATTCAATCATGGGAGTGATTACATTAAAACACAGAGAATCATGGCCCAGTCCAGTTGACACACAATCTTAACTATCACACCCAGTATTCAAAATCCATTTTTAATAAGTCCTGTTTTCTCCAAGAAGACCAAACCAAATGATCCAGGAATAGTTTATAATAAGGTGATACTTGCTTTAAGAGTTCCATTTTTTCTGAGTTGTTTTTCTATTGATACATCACAAATTTTCTGCTTCTCAGAAGAATGGGAGTTTGCCAACTGGACTTGGCAAACATGGAGGAAGGAGAAGAGTAACTCAGTAGATGAAACAGTATGTTCAAAGACACAGAGGCTAAGAGCACAAAACAAGTTTGGAAGAAGTATACACATTAATTAATTACTTAATCCATTTGTTCTTTATTTTACAAGCATATACTGAGCTCCTGCTATGTGCTGGGTTCTGTGTTGTTTCTGTTGTTAGGTGCTGGTGAGTTGATTTTGTCTCATAGAGGCTCCATGTAACAGAGTAGAACTACCCGCAGGGTTTTCTTGGTTGTAATCTTTATGGAAGCAAATCACCAAGTCTTCTTTCTCCAGAGGAGCCACTGGGTATGTTCAAACTACCAGCCTTTCGGTTACCAGCAGAGGGATTAACCTTTGCACCACCAGGGCCCCTTGCTGGGTACCATGCTGGGTGATTAATAAGACACATCTCTGGCATCAAGAAATTGACAATACAGTGAGGAAGATGGATATGCAAACAATTTAAATACAGTGTGTTAAGGTTTAGGCAGAGGTAGGAATGAGTTCTATTGGAACACAGTGCTGAAGAGAAGAAGAAACAGTGTTCTGGCTGAAGGCTAGAGGAGGTGGAGGTGTAGGGGAGTCATAAGAAAAGACTTTTTAGAGAAAATGTAACACCTGAACTGAGTCCTGAAGAACAAAGAGAAGGTAGCCATAAGGGAATTGGGAGGAAGTGTCTTCCAGATGAAAGAGCAATATGAAGAAATGGCCCAATGCTAAAGAAAATTTGGCGGGATGCAAAAATTGCAAGTAGTCCTAGCTGAAGCTTGAATTATGTGGGGGGTTGGGGCAGGCAGGAAAGAGGTGAGGAGATGAAGAAATATAGTTAGGTGAGACAGACAGGAAGGGGTGAGAGCATAAAAGGACTTCAACGCCATGCTAAGTTAAATAATTTGGTTTGGAGTTCCATTGAAAGGTCTTCAGCAGGAGAGAGTGGTGGTTAACTTTCCAAGGAGTCATTCCCTATAGGGTGGGGTATGGACACCAGTGGGGAAGACAAATGAAAGTTGGCGCTTAGCCTCTATATATGGGCTAAATATAGAGGAGGAAAAAGTTAACGAGGTGAAAATGTCCACTGGTCTAGGAGTTCAGCTGTCTCTTTCTCTGGGTGCTCTCCCTGACTCCCACAAGGCTGTGTCCACCATTCCCAGGGTTCCCACCACGCCTGGGCTTGCGATGATGATAGCACACATTTCTACCTGTTTACTTATTTGGGCACTCTGAAAAGAGGGACTGGGCTTTATTCATTACTATGTTTCTAGAGAAGTATCCCCAGAGGTACAGAGGTAAACTGTGTCTTTAAAGTCAGGAACCTAACACATAATAGAAGTACCTGCTGAAGTGAGTTGATAACTCTTACCTTTCCAGCATTCTTATTGGGTAGTGAGGCTTCAAAACAGAGACTTTGAACTGAGACAGGTCTTACTGTTATTTAATCCCTCAGAGCCTATGGTAACATCTGCCTTTTTGGATACTTGTTGAGATAACTAAAGGTCACAGATGAAAAGAACCTGACAAATTTTTAGATGTTGAGTACATCATGGATTTTATTTGCAAATAAATAATGGGAAGAAATGATAAATTGCTTTAATCTCTGTTTCTCACTTAGGTTCCCCTCAGTCTCTCTCTCTTAGTATCCCAGGCAGCCCTGATGTTCCCATACAGCTGAAGACTTGTCCCATGATTCACTGGAAAATGAAACCTATTATAGATGAACACATTTATCTTCCCACAACCCAAACCACCCACCCCTGTATCCATGCCCATACTCTCTTCTCTCTTGTCCTCTTGGAAGCAGTGTGCCTGTTCCCACCACAGCCACCACCCTGACCTGTGTACTGGATCTCACTTATATTTGTCTGCTCAGGATTTATCTTCTGAAATCATTCTTTTTCACCTGTACCATCAATTTCTCTTTTTCTCCAGTATCATTCCTATTATATCACAATCATATTTTAATATCTCCTCTCTTAAAAAAAAAGTCTTTAATCCCCACATCCCTGTCAAGATGCCACCTCATCTCTCTGCTCCAATTCATGACAGTTTTTTTTTATTGCTGCAGTTTAAATGAAGTTTACATTTCAAGTTAGTCTCCCATACAAAATTTTATACATACTCTGTTATGTGACCCTAATTTCTCACCCCATTCTGTGACGGCACACTCCTATCTGCCCCTGGTTCCCCATGTCCATTCAACCAGCTCCTAACCCTCTCTGTCTTCCCGTCTCATCTCTGGACAGAAGCTGCCCCTTTCGTCTCTTGTATCTACTTGACTAAGAGGCTCACTCCTCACGAGTATCACTTTATGTCCCACAGTCCAGTCCAATCCCTGTCTGAAGAGTTGGCCTC
>NW_004444125.1:1057415-1087240 GCF_000243295.1 Trichechus manatus latirostris | reverse complement strand
CTGCTCCATCAGGAACTCTCTGTTGTGTTCCCTGTCAGGGCAGTCATTGGTGGTAGCCGGGCACCATCTAGTTCTTCTGGTCTCAGGCTGATGAAGTTTATGTGGCCCTTTCTGTCTTTTGGGCTAATACTTTCCTTGTGTCTTTGGTGTTCTTCATTCCATGACAGTTTTATATAACTGTTTTTTCCACTTCCTTCCTTACCTCATTTCTATCCAAATCTCCTCCTGGTTGAGATCTTGCTCTGCCATACCACTAAGGTTAATTCTGTCAAGATCACCGATGACCTCTGTGTTGTCAATTCCTATAGTCCCTTCATAGTTCTTATCTTACTTGACCACTCAGCAGCATTCAAAACAAATAATAACTTTCTTAAAACACTTCACTCTGTTGCTTTAGTGAAACCACTCTTTCCTGATTTTTCTCCTACCTCATTTCTTGCTCCTTGTCAGCGTCCTTTGCTGGATTTTTCTTCTCTATCAAATTGTTAAATGAACCAATGTCCAAGGTTCAAGGACCAAACTTACTTCTCCAGCAATGACCTCTCAACTGTCTACTTATTTGACGTCTACATTTGCAGGTGTAATGGTTATCTCTAAATTTGCATGTTCAAGAATGTAATCACTATTACTGAACTATATGGAATTGACTTGATGGCAACAGGTTTTTGGTTTTTTATACATTCAAATATTGTTGAATTGGCAAATGTTTTGTTGTGTACATTTTCACCACAATAAAAAATTAATGTTCAAAAAGAGAACTCTTTATTCCATCCTCTTAAAGCCAGTCTTCATTATCTCAGAGAATGACTCCTTCATGCCTAGTTGATGCCCTTGTTTCTTTCTTTTTCTCGTCTCTACGACAACTTCATGAGCACGTTTCATATCTGTTCACTTTTTTCCATTCATACTGCCACTCTAGTCCGTGCCACCACCATTTCTCTCCTCAACTACTGTCATAGCTTCCTAAGTAGCTTCCCATTCTACTCTTGCTTCTTCATAATATATACTCCATACACTTCCAAGAGTGATATTTTTGAAACTTAAATAAGATTCTGTAAATCCTTAGCTTAAAATCCTCCACGGAGTTTCAGTAGCACTTAGGTTGACCCTCTTATCCTGATATAAATAATTACTTGATCTGGCCCCTAACCAACATCTTCACCTCCTCTAGAATGACTTTCAATCTCACCTACTCACTGGATTTCTTTCATTTCCTAAAACACAACAATCTCGGTGCACTTGACAGTTCCTCTGCTTGGAACACCTTCTGCCTAATCTTAGCATGGCTGCCCCTTAGCCTAAATGTTCACTCAGAGACATGCTTTCATGTTTATCACACGACTTTCCAATAATTTTTTGATTATCACTGTCTGAATGATTATTTATTATTTGTATGACCCCCACCTCCAGCTAGAATATAATCTTCATTGAAACAGGTTTCTTGTCTTTCTTGTTCAAAATGGTATTCTCATTACATATGACAGTTCTGAGCAGGCTGAAAAATAATTATTGACTGAATGAACTGATCCACATATAGTGTTGGACCTTTCAGACCACCTTAGTCTAACAGTCTCATTTTATAGATAGGGAAATTGAGGCACAGAATTTACTCAGAATCAATTAAGTTAGCATTAAAAAATATCCACCACATTGGCCCCATTAGAATCTCATTTGATTAAAATAATACTAGAGCCATGCATGTAAAAAATTGACACATATGAAACCCTGCTTAATTTTCTATAAGAATGCATGACAGGACAGGTCAGGTCCTGCACACTGGTTTCAGGAATGAACTCTGATGGGACATATGCCTCCCAATAGATAATTTTCCAAATCCCAAAAATTCATACAGAATAAAGAACTGGGTTTCTGGAAGTCCTGGGGAACAATAAACCTCACATAAGTAGGTTCCATATCTAATTAAAGAAAATACAAATGCTGGATTTGGTCAGAGCGATAGAAAAATACGTATGTTTTCTCCCTTCACATCTCAGGGAAGTTAGTTGCCAAAGACTTAACTTTTAGCTCCCATTTCTTTCACCTTTAAAAGCCCAAACATGTGCCAATATGGCTGCATCCCAGATGTTTCAGCAATATGAGGCTTGAGAACTGGATAGGGTCCAAAATAAAGACCTTGAATGTCATTAGAAGGTGTTTGGCTTTTTAAATTTCTTTTCTCTGAAGTCAAAGGGCTACCATTAACGATTTTTAAGCAGAGAAATGTTGCAGTCAGATTTATATTTCTGAAGCATCATTCTGGCTGTATATGTGGAGAGTGGATTAGAAGAGGACAGCTTGGCAATAAAGAGACCAATTAGAAGATTGTTACATTAATCTAAGCAAAAGATACTAGGGCCCAGAAGGAAGGCAATGGTAGTGGGGATAGAAAAAGTAGACAGCTTTGATGTACACTCAAGAGGTATAACCATATTAAGGAGATACAATTATCACAATTGACAACTGAAATCCCTGTTGCCAGGTGAGACCATGGACTTATTTCAGTCAAATGAAAAGAAAGCAGAAGTGATATGCGCAACTTTCAGGTCATCTTCTCAGGAATTCTTGCCCTGGGTGCTGTAGCACTTTTTTCTACGATTTGACAGCAGTTAGAGGACACTTAGAAGCCACATTTAGACTATGGTAGATTCCCCCTTCTATCTTTATATTTTTATATGACAAAGACATATGTTTGTATCTCATTTAAGCCACTATAGTTTTAGATTCTTTTGTAGAATCAAAGTCTGTACCCTAATCAATACATTCATTGATTTAACCCCAGCTGGGAGGGGGAGGGTATGTCTACACAAGTCCTAAAGGGACAGTGGTAAAAAGTGTTCCTGCAATAGCTCCAAAAGAGTTCACAAAGGATTCACCAATTAAGGACTCTCAATGGCAAATTCTTTTGAAACTCCACGAAAGAAGGATGTAAAAGATGTTGTCAAAACTATATTCCTAATACAGACCAATATCTCTCATGAATATAGATACAAAAATTCTCAACAAAATCCTAGCGAATAGAATTCAGCATTACATCAATAAAATGATACACTATGACCATGTGAGATTCATGCCAGGTATGCAAGGATGGTTCATCATTAAAAAATCAATCATTGTAATCTACCACATAAATAGAACAATTGAACATATCAATAGATGCAGAAAAGACATTTGATAAAGTCTGACACCCATTCCTGATTTAAAAAAAAAAAAAAACTCTTAATAAAATAGGAATAGAAAGGAAATTCCTCAACATAATAAAGGTCATCTATACAAAATGAACAGCCAACATCATTTTTAATGGAGAGAGGATGAAAGCTTTCCTCCTAAGAATGGTAACGAGACAAGGATGCCCTTTATCACCACTCCTATTTAACGTTGTGTTGGAAATCCTAGCTGGAGCAGTAAGGCAAGAAAAAGAAAGCGCATCCAAATTGGAAAGAAGTAAAACTATCCCTATTCACAGATAATATAATCCTATATATAGAGAACCCCAATGATTCCACAACAAAACTACTGGAACTAATAGAAAGATTCAGCAGAGTAGAGAGAGAAGATCAACATACAAAAATCAGTTGGATTACTATATAACAACAAAGACAACTTCGAAAAGGAAATCAGGAAAATAATACCATTTACAATACCCCACCCATAAGATAAAATACTTAGGAATAAATCTAACTGGGGATGTAAAAGACCTATACAAAGAAAAATACAAATTGCTATTGAAAGAAACCAAAAGAGACCTACATAAACAGTAAAACACACCATGCTCATGGATAGGAAGACTCAACATTGTGAAATGTCAATTCTACCCAAAGTGATGGACAGATATAATGCAATCCCGATCCAAATACCAACAGCATTCTTCAACGAGATGCAAAAACTAATCACCAACTTTATACAGAAAAAAACAGCCCCAGATAAGCAAAGCCATATTGAAGAAAAAGAACAAAGTCGGAGGCCTCACACTACCTGATCTCAAAACCTACTATACAGCCAAGGTAGTCACAATGGCCTGGTACTGGTACAACGACAGACACATAAACCACTGGAACAGAATTGAGAACCCAGATGTAAATCCATCCATGTATGGTTAGCTACTCTTTGACAAAGGACCCAAGTCTATTAAATGGGGAAAAGGCAGTCTTTTTAAAAACGGGTGCTAGCAAAATTGGATGTCCATCTATAAAAAAATGGAACAGGACCCATACCTCACACCATACACAAAAACTAACTCAAAATGAATCAAAGACCTAAATATAAAACCTAAATCAATAAAGATCATGGAATTAAAAATAGGGACAATGCTAGTGGCTCTAATGCATGGTATAAATACAATACAATCCATAACTAACAATGCACAAACAGCAGAAGATAAACTAGATAATTGGGTGCTCCTAAAAGTTAAACACTTATGCTCATCAAAAGCCTTCACCAAAAGAGTAAAAAGAGAACTTACAAACTGGGAAAAGCTTTTGGCTACGACATAGCTGACAAAGGTCTAATCTCTAAAATCTACAGAATAGTTCAACACCTCAATAACAAAAAGACAAATAATCCAATTAAAAAATGGGCAAAGAATATGAACAGACACACTTCACCAAAGAAGACATTCAAGCAGCTAACTGACACATGAGAAAATGCTTGCGATCGTTAGCCATCAGAGAAATGCAAACAAAAACTACAATGGGATATCTCTCACTCTGACATTACTGGCACTAATCAAAAATAATAATAATAATAATAATAAATGTTGGAGATGTTGTGGGGAGATTGGAACTCTTATACACTGCTGATGGGAATATAAAATGGTACAACCATTACGGAAAATGCTATGCGCCGCTTTAAAAAGCTAAAAATAGCTTATAATCCAGCAATCCCACTCCTAGGAATATATCCTAGGGAAATAAGAGCTATCACAGGAATACCCATGTTCACTGCAGCATTATTCACAATAGCAAAAACATAGAAATAATCAAAGTGTCCCTCAACAGATAAATGGATAAACAAATTATGGTACACACACACACGAGGGAATACTACACAACAATAAATAACAAGATGAATCCTCAAAATGTCTCACAACATGGATGAATCTAGAGTGCATTATGCTGAGTGAAGTAAGTCAATCACAAAAGGACAAAGATAGTATGAGACCACTATTATAAAACCCAAGAAAAGGTTTACACTCAGAAAAAAACAATATTTGATGGTTATGATGGAGGGGAAGGGAGCGGAGGAGAAATCACTAACTAGATAGTAAATAAGTGATAACTTAGGTGAAGGGAAAGGCAACAAACATTATAGGGGAAGTCAGCACAACTTGATCAAAGCAAAGTCAGAGCAGCTTCCTAGACACATCTAAACACCTTGAGGGACCGAGTTACTGGGGCTGAGGGCTGGTGGACATCTTGGTCAATTGGCATAACATAGCTCATAAAGAAAATGTTCTACATTCTACTTTGGTGAGTAGTATCAGGGATCTTAAGAGCTTACCAGTGGCATCTAAGATACGTCTATTGGTCCCATTACTTTTAGAGCAAAGGAGAATGAAGAAAACCAAAGACACAAGGAAAATATTAGTCCAAAGGACTAATGGACCAGATGAACCACAGCCTCCACTAGCCTGATCCAGAAGAACTAGATGGTGCCCGGCTACCACCACCTACAGCTCTGACAGGGATCACAATAGAGGGTTCCAGACATAGCAAGAAAAATGTAGCACAAAATTCAAATTCAAAAAAAGACCAGCCTTACTGGTCTGAAAGAGACAGGAGGAATCCCCAAGACAACGGCCCCCGGACACCTAGCTAATTCAGAATGGAAGCCATACCCGAAGTCCACCTTTCAACCAAAGATTAGTCAGGCCTATAAAATAATTACACATATGAGGAACTTGCTTCTTAGTTCAATCAAGTATATAAGACCAAATGGGTAACACCTGCCCAAAAGCAAAGATGAGAAGGCAGGACTGGACCGGAAAACTAGATGAATGGACACGGAAAACCCAGGGGGAAAGGAAAGGGGGAGAGTGCTGACACATTGCAGGGATTGCAACCAGTTTCACAAAACAATTTATATATAAATTTGTGAATGAGAAACTAATTTGTGCTGTAAATTTTCACCTAAAACACAATAAAATTAAAAAAAAATTATGTTCCTGAACTTTTGAAGGTTAAAAAACATTCATATCCTTTGCTGCATTCTTATTAATTTAGCCCAAGTAAAGAATCAGAAGTGTGCACAAAGATTTATGTAAAGGAATATTTATTACACTCTTATTTATATTAGCAAAAAGTTAAAGTCAACATATATGTCTCACAATATACAACTAAATGGAATGCTCAGCAGTCCTGAGAATAATATTCCAGAGGAATATATAATGTCTTGGGAAATACATCATCATGTAATATCTAACTATGCATACATCATTTATGTGAATTTATTATGCTAGAAGGAAAAATATCAAATATGTGCTTGAAATAGGCAAAAAGCCAGGGTTTTAAATTATCAACAATTCTCACTAAATTAAAAATTGAATTTGTCAATCACTCTAGTCACATTTAAAGTACCAGCTGCATATAGCCAGAGGCTACCATTTTAGTCAGGATTGATATAGAGCATTGCTATCACTGGAGAACACTGTATTAGACAGCACAGATAGTTTGCAAGGCCCTATACTAGATACTAGGGATTCAGAGAGGAATACAACACAATTCCATCCTCAAGATCCTCTCAGCTAAATGGAGAGGCAGACGTATGAAAAGCCCAAGTATTCCCTGACACTATAACTTAGAGACACTACATTATAGTGTAGTGTAATACCTCGGCTTGTTCTGCTCCGTCCCACAGAGTCTGGCTGGACACAGGGCCTAGTGTCATTCCTTACGCTGCAGAGGTCAGAGACTTCCGGCTTTTAGGAACTGATGCTATGGCATCATCGCTACATCATGTAAAGAAGTAAGTCATAATTAACTAAGATTCTCAGGGAATGGTTTACTTCCTGGAAATTTATTCATCCATTCAGCTAATGTGTATTGAATATCTTCTATGTACCAGGCATGTTTTAAGTACTAGAGATAGAACAGTGATTAAAATGGTCAAAATCTCTGCCTTCATAGAGATTACGTTCTAGAGAACCGGGGCAAGCATAAAAATATAAACAAGTAAAGAATCTAGTATATCAGATAGTTATAGGTATGATGGAGAAAAAATGAAGTAGGGCAAAGGTGGGGAGAGGTAACAAATGCCAGGTTATGAGGTGGGAGTGGGAGAATGTAGGGCGAGGGGAGTGTTATTGTAAATAGGATGGTCATCAAAGGCTTCACTGACAAGGTGACATTTACACAGAGATCTGAAAGAGGCAATCCTTATTGGACCTTCAGTTTGAAAAAGTCCTTTAGAAGCCCATGTGATACAGGAAACAGGGTATTATTAGTATAATCCTAGCTTTACTAATTTGCCGGTGACTAGGTAGGCCACTGTCCCTTCCCTGGTCTTCAGTTTCCCCATCTTCACAGGAAGTATTTGAACTAGGAGATGGATGAGAACACTTCTGGTTCTGGAAGGTCCTGATTTAAGCACAGAGGGAGGGAAAAACATACCCTCTGCCCATTGTTAGGCTCACGCATTCATTCAACTGAGATTAACTGAGGGCCGCACCTGTTCTGGGCTTGTAGTAGACACTGATGGTGACAAGGTTGGGAAGTTGATCCACCTTCAAGGAGCTCACAGTGGATTGAGGGAGACAGAATTTTCACTGTGAGTCAGAGGCTTTGCCTGCACGTCTCTGCTGCTCGGTGAGCATGGAGAAGGGCCCCTTGCCCTCTAGGCCTTCCAGCCATTCTGCACAGTCATCCTGGTGAGGCTCAGGGCCCAAGGCCATCAATCACCCAGAGGCTGTCCAAAGGGGGCCTGGCATCACGGCCTCCCCAGGGCTCACCCCTCCCTCCAGGAGAAACGTGTACTGGATGGAGGAGCTGTCTCTGTGGATGAAGATGATGATGAATGACCTAAGGAAAGTATTTTTCATCCCCGAACGGCGCAGTTGTGCATTCTCACTCTGGGGCCAGGTTCTGGCTGGGATGCCTGCTGTTCTGTTTTCTGAGCTGTTGTCACCTTTTCCCCTTTACTGACGAATGGACCCA
Source organism: Trichechus manatus latirostris (assembly GCF_000243295.1). NCBI lineage: Eukaryota > Metazoa > Chordata > Mammalia > Sirenia > Trichechidae > Trichechus > Trichechus manatus. The sequence goes on along the minus strand of NW_004444125.1, from coordinate 1,079,093 downwards.
TTTTACAGCCTGAGTGACTCATGACTGCTTTAGGAAGTCTAGATGAACTCAATGTGACATAGGAAGGAAATAAAGACAATTCTTTTTAATTTGTCTTCTTAAACCTCCATCTTCCTGGTAGCACACCCCTGCTGGAAAACCTAAAATGCTTCTCTCTTGTCCTTGGGATATTACCCAAAGTCAATTTCAATCTGGCTCAAACAACCATTTCAGTTTTATCTCCTATTACTGCCCTATGCAGGCAGAGCTATGCCTTATTTTTCAAACATGTTGTGGATTTATCTACCTTCACACCAGTTTTACACGATTTATTCCTACCAACAACTTGCCCAACTGTGTGGTCTTCTCTGGGAAGCTGTCTCTGATTGCTCAGGCCACTGCAATCTCTTGTCCTTTCAATGGTCATTCACCACAGCTGCACATTGCCTGGGGTGGTGAGTGCTTTTGTTCACCCATGTAAGCCTGAAATTTCCTGTGAACTCTGTTCCAGAGGTATCTTGTCTTATTCATCCATCTCCTTCTCAACACCATCAGGCTGAGTGCCCAACACATGGAAGCTGTTGTAGAAAGTCTTGTGAGCTGATTGATTCCTTCACTGACCCTCTCAAATGTGTTCTAATTCCATCAGCAAGTGGGCAGGGGACCAGGTTTCCTAGCCTAAGCTTTGATCAGCCAAAGATGAAGCTAGGGTTTACCAGCGCAAGAGTACAAAGCAGTTTTGCCTGGACTCCCGGGTCAGTGCCGACCAAGGACTCTGGGAACAGGGCACTTCTGATTCAGAAAGAACAGCTGTCTGAGGTGACAACATTCAAATTTACTGGCTTAGTCACCCATTCTATTTTGCCTGTGTAAATCTCCCTCTTATTTCTGTAACCCTACAAGTTTCGTGAAATAATTGTACTTACAGTAACCACATTAAATTCTTCAATGTTTCTCTACACCGGTGGTTCTCAAACTCTAGAGTGAATCAGAATCACAAGTAGGGCTTATTAAAACACAAGCTGTTGGGTCCCACCTCCAGATTTTCTGGTTCAGAAGGTCTGGGTGGGGCCCAAAATTTTTCATTTCTAACAAGTTCCCAGATAATGCTGATGCTTCTGGTCAGGAAATCACAGTTTGAGAACCACGGCCCTATCTTAACACTTCCTTTGTTTATTCCTCCCAAGCCTTTGTCTACATAGTGCCATCTTTTTTAGTTATTATCGTAGCATATATAAAATCTGTATATTTTTATTTTTTTCTGAATTGCAAAGTGTCTATCCCCTGCCTGTGATACATTCATATAACTTAAGATACAATTCCACTAAATAAAAAGACTTGATGGAATTTGGGGATGAGAAGGTGCCCTAAGGAGCTTGGCAAGAATTTTTTAACTCTTGAGCAAGACTTGGGAGCTATTAAGAAGACATTCAGCCCAAAGTGACTCAGTCCAGAAATTCGATTTCTTTGGTATGAAACTTTCTGTCTGCTTTGTTCATTGTTGTATCTCAGCTCCTGAAGCAATGGTTGGCACTAACCAAACAAAACCAAACCCACTGCCATTAAGTCTATCCTGACTCATAGCAACCGTATAGGACCGAGTGGAACTGCCGCATAGGGTTTCCAAGGAGCAACTGGTAGATTCGAACTGCTGATCTTTTGGTAGCAGCTGAGCTCTTAACCACTGCACCACCAGCAGGCATTAATTAAATATTTCTTGAATGAATGAGCTAAACTAACATTTATTCCATATCCTCCACATAATTTAGGGTCTCTAGGAGTCCTTGAGTGGTGCAAAAAAAAAAAAGGGTTAACACACTCTACCGCTAACCAAAAAGTTAGTGGTTGGAGTTTATTCAAAGGTACCTCAGAAGAAAGTCCTGGCTATCTTCTTCTAGCCACCGAAAACCTTACGGAGGACAGTTCTACTCTGATACATACTGGGTCACCATGAGTCGGTATCGACTAGACCACAACTGGTTTAGGCTGGGTATAAGTGCAGAAAATTGAGGAAGATTCATGCAGCACTTATTGGATACTTCATCTCAAAAAGAGCCACTTATCAAAGAAGAATCATCAATAAGCATACAAAACACACACATGCACAACTGTCTCCTTTGGATATCTGTACAAACCAAACCATGTCCACTGATGTGCTCTGTGTGGTGCTGGCGTCCATCTTGTACTGTTACACAGGATTTTTTTAAAAACTAGGAACACTTCTAGCACATAGATCAGAATCAAAAATTAAATGCAATAGGGAAAGCATCGTTAGGGACCCTGCTTCCTACTGTCCATTACATGAAAATACCAAAGCCTTTTCTTTAATGTCAATCCAATTAAAGCAAATAAGTGAAGCAATATTGTTGGCTTTTGCCCTTGCCTTTTTACCAAAACAAAATGGAGTTCTCTATGCATGTGGTTTAAACATTTAATCAATCAATAAACGAAAATGATCTGAGGGTCTGGCTGTCTCAATAAGCGGCATGTGAAAACACAAGGCAGTAAATTAGATTTAAGAAATTTTCTAAAATGAGGGAAAATTGCATTATGCAGGTGACATTAACATTCCAAAGCACTAAAACTTCGGGACTGTGGAGTCCCTGAGGCAAGTGGGGATGGACGCACGGCAGAGGGAAAACTCAGCTTGCTCTTGTGACACGGAAGGCAAAATCTGTCAGGAACAGTGGCTTCATCCGGTATCTGCAGGAGGCTTTTTCCTTTTCAACCACTGGGCAGCTGCTTCCACAAGCAATTTTATGGATTTTGAGAGCATTTTGCCCCCTGCCATTCCTTGGCAAGGAGCAGCCCAATGCTAAAGCTAACGGTGTGTTTTCTCAAACGTTCTTGTTAATGACCCAACTGTGAAACTACTTGCTGGGCTGCTTCTCTGGAGTGGTCATTACAATATTTCATTCCTCCTGCTTAATTTCAGTCTGTACTTCCTCTGTACGTAAATATATCAAGCTATATAAAAACTAGCGCTTTTATCTGCATAAAGGTGTTTAGAGTGTTCATTTCTCTTGCTCCGTAGGATAAGAAAAATCATTGTTGCCCCCTTTGATTTAGAGTTTTGATTTATGTAGTTTTGCCTTTCAAGCTTCTGTTTCAGATGTGCTAACTCTCAGGTTTGTGTGCATGGACTCAGATTTACTGACCCGAGTTGAATTCCTGATTTATAATCATAGGCTTCAGACTAAGAATGAATTTTGATTTAGAGCAGCACATGCTATACGCCTTATAGTTTTCTCCTCAGAGTCAACTATTTGTTGGTTTTTGCACAAACTGAATTATGGCTTTCCTAGTAAGCATTTTTTGATGAAAGTAAGATGGATTGAAAACCGAGTCTTTCCCACATAACTACATGAAATAACCTTTCCTCCTTACACGTCTGACTGACGTATAATGAGTCCTCCACTGAGGAGCACCAAGTGTCTACCAAGTTTATGGGGCGGGCAATTCGATCCTGGGGTCCTCTGGTCCTTCCCACGTGATCACAGAGTTGTTTCCTCTTTCATTCATTTTTCAAAAATATTTTCAGATGTTTCCAAATAGGTTTCATGATGCATCACAGAGTCTTACATCACTGGATGAGCATAACCTTATCCTCAAGTTTCCACGCTTTCCAATGCCTTGATGGTTCCACCTTGTTTTCTGACTGATCTAAAAGAAAAAAACAAAAACAGATTTCAAAAGGCATTACATGTTAGTCTTAATATAAATATGCTTTAGAGTGTTCTTCTATCTGGGGCTTTGAAAGCTACATATTAAAAGCAGGGCAGCTCTCAATATCTGCTTTATAACTGCACTGGGGTAATAGGCAGTGGTGTTCAAAATGGGAAAACAAATGCACCAGCTGGGTGGAGGGTACACAGGACTTTTCTGTACTATCTCTCGCAACTGCTTGGGAAAAAAAAAAAAAAAGAATGCATCTCCTTTCAACTTCTAAAAGTCATACCAGCATTGATAAAAATGGACACAAAACCACACTAGACTCCTGATGGAGGGTGCCTTACTAGTTTGCAGTAATGGGATAAATGTGATCGTTATGGTCTCCATTCCATCACCCTTAATAAAATCCAATGATTGAACCTCAGAATGACATCATTGACTTCGAATATTTTGCGGGTGTATGAGAAAAATTTTGAAACTATGAGGTTTGGGAAAGAATGAAAGTATCTTATAAATCCTATCTCATTCTCAGAAAACCCATGAGACAGTAAAGATCTTAATGAATTAATACAGAGAGTAAGACTTGCTAATACTCCTCAGGTGTTCTAACATCCCTTGGAAATCATATTTGCTTTACCAAAAAAAAAAAAAAAAAGGAAATGTTATTTCTAATCAAATTTCCCTCACCTCTTACCAGTGTGGATGCTGTCTCTTCCTCTCTAGATTCCTGCTATTGACAACAGTCTTCAGGAAGGATGCTTTGAAGGGAACATTGCCTTTATTTATGAGCATTCACCCATTCATTCATCCATTCATATGCTCTCTCATTCTAGGGTCACAGAATTTAGACAAGTTCTTCACTTACTAGGCTCTGAGAGTCACTGGAGACAGCCAACTGAGATTAAAAATAAAAAGCAGCAAGAGTGCTTCTGCCTTTCTGTGGCGTGAAAGTTTCATCATTATATTTCCTTCTGCACTCTGGTAGAGAAGAGTTTCTCAACTGTGGCAATCTCAACACATTGCTTTTGTCATGGGATCTGTTCTGTGCATTGCAGAATATTTAGCAGCATCCGTGGCCTCTACTCCTTCAAGGAGTAGCCATCACCCCCACAGTAGTGACAATTATAGATGTCTCTAGACATTGCCAAATGTCCTCAGGGGCTCAAAACTGCCCCAGTTGAGAACCACTGGGGTAGAGGAAACACTCCAGACCCCAGCATATCGTTCCAACTCTGGCTCCGTGGAAGTCTTGACTTTGTGCACAGTTATATATGGTGAAGCGTAAGAAGAGCGTGGCAGATCAGGAGGGAGACTTTCCTTCTGGATGCTTTGAGACGGTAAATGGTGTAGGCTAGGTGAGGACTGGTTGGTAGAGTAGCAGTGGAGAGCAGAAATGTCAAATCATTCATAAGTATGTTGGTTCCTGCTTCCTGGGTCCCAAGAATACACATGCTCTTAAAATATGGTAGAACAATATATTTACAAATTTATCTAGATGGAAACATTTTTGTTACAGCTAAATGTTGTTTTTAAAAATATATTTCTCATTGGCTACATGGAATAAGCATAAATATGTAGTATATTCATTAATATTATTATTTCAACTGTTTTTTTATTTAAAAAGCAGTTAACTCAGTATTTCCTAAAATGAATATTACTAATATCAAACTAATACCTGACCCATCTAAGTTGGTAAAATATAAGAAATAAATGATAGGTTTTTTTTTTTTTAATGTATTTTAATTTGCTCTTCTTTTTTACATTTTCTTGAACTGATCTCCCCTTACTCTGCCAGGGATATCCATTTGTCTCAGAGATATTTTAATCGTTACAACAAAAATGTGAAGGGAAAAGAAGAGTTAGTTCACTTCTGATTCTATATCAAAATTAGGATTTAGTGGCAAGAAATCGCTTTATCTCCTTCCTGAAATTATCAACAGCTAAGCCTAGATCACTTAAATATGGAGTTTTACATAAGGAAAATGCTAGTCAGACGGGAAGACGAAGGGGTGAGAGCCTGTCCCTTTTAGCCACTGGTTAAAGGGTAAAAGAGGAAGGAGAGCCAAGTGGTCAAGCCTGGGGTGTCCTGGAGAGGGGGGCAGACATTCAGGGAGGCCAGTGCAGCAGCTGGGGCCTGGGTCAGCTCTCAGGCTGAAACGTGTGGCCGTGGAGACCAGAGGCAGAGCCTGGACGCAGCCCTCCAGCACAGCAACCACTTTCATGAGGGACGACAGAGGAGCTATCACACGCCGCGTGCACTTGAGGAGCCCACCACCCGGCACCACAAGGTCACAAAAGCCACAGCCCTCTTCATTAAACAGCTGCCAGCTTGGAGAAAAACATAGGAAGACAGGGGTTATCTGAACGCTGAGAATTTATGTGCATCATTTACCAGAGACAGAGTTATTTAAAAAGACAGCTTAAATTATGGAGATGAACTGAATTGACTGGACAGGGGCATGGAAAAGAGATCAAATCAGTTATGTGCCATGGAGTCGATTCTGACTCATAGCGACCCCATCTGACCGAGTAGACCTGCGCTATAAGTTGTAGTCTTTACGGAAGCACATCACGAGGTCTTTTCTCCTGAAGAGTCACAGGGTGAGTTCTAACTGCTGACCTCTCAGCAGCTGAGCGCTTAACCATTGTGCCACCAAGACTCAACTCCGTTAGCAAGAAACAATGAAGCTATGTTCTCTTTGCATATTCCACTACAACTATATTATAATTATAATTATAATTATAGTTATTGAAGTCACTAATCTCCTCAGATCTATTTATTAAAGTGACTTATCAAAGTTATCTAGGACTGGCAAGGCTTGCTGTGAACACCCAGAAATACTTTAATATAAAAAAACTAACCAAACCCATTGCCATCGAGTCAATTCCAACTCATAGCAACCCTATATAGTGGTGTATATATTATTTATGTTATTATAATGTTTAATGCTGCAGTTTTGTTTAAAGTTTATTTTATGCTGACCTTATCTTTATTGCAAGTGATGCTTGTTTTCCAATTATAGAAGAGATATAAAGTTTCCTTTTAAAATAAATTTAAGTTTATTTATTAAAAATTTGTTGATTTAAAAATATTAAATAAATAATAACACAGGTGTATAACAAAGATGGCAGAAATTATAAAAATGCTATAAAAATGCCTGAAGTTTGAGAGAGCGTTCTAATGCCAGCTACAGGGTATAAAAACACTCCTTGTTTACAGAAGTGGGTTGAGGAGGGGGGACAAGCATCTAATAATCCGTTCTGTTGCCAGAGCATCAGCACCCTGCTGGGCTCACTGAAGGAAGGCTGACTGCTTAAAAAAATATATAGCTAGAAGGATGAAGGGAACTTTCTTCTTGATTACTATGTGCTGTGCGCTGTGCATACATACACGGTATGTATTTAATCCTCATGTTGTTTTTGTTAAGTGCCGGGGGGCTGATTCCGACGCCTTGCTTTGTCCTACGCCATCCTCACAATCATTGCTATGTTTGAGCTCATTGTTGCAGCCACTTTGTCAATCCGTCTCACTGAGGGTCTTCCTCTTTCTCGCTGACCCTCTACTTTACCAAACATGACGTCCTTCTCCAAGGACTGGTTTCTCCTCATAACATGTCCAAAGTATGTAAGATGAAGTATCATCATCTTCCCTTTTAAAGAGCATTCTGACTGTACTTCATCCAAAACAGATTTGTTCGTTCTTCTGGCAGTCCATTGTTGTTGTTGTTAGGGGTTGTCAAGGCGGTTCTGCCTCATAGCAACGCCTTGAACAACAGAATGAAAGGCTGCCCAGTCCTGCATCATCCTCATGATCATTGTTATGCTCGAGCCCATTGTTGCAGCCACCTTGTCAATCCACCTCATTGAGGGTCTTCCTTTTTGCTGACCCTCTACTTTACCAAGTATGACGTCCTTCTCTAGAGACCATTCCCTCCTGATAACATGTCCAAAGTACGTGAGACAAAGTCTCATCATCCTCGCTTATAAGGAGCATTCTGGCTATACTTCTCCCAAGATGGATTTGTTCGTTCTTTTGGCAGTCTATGGCATATTCAACATTCTCCTCCAACACCATAATTCAAGGTCATCAGTTCTTCTTCTGTCATTCTTGTTCTTTGTCCAGCTTTTGTATATATATGAGGTGACTGAAAATACCATGGCTTGGGTCAGGCACACCTTAGTCCTCAAGGTGACATCTTTGCTTTTTAACAATTTAAAGAGGTCTTTTGCAGCATATTTGCCCAATGCATACATCATTTGATTTCCATTTTGTGAATGAGTAAACCAAAGGTTGGAGAGTTCAGAAATTTACCCAAGTTCACGTAGCTAGTAAATAGCAGAGCTGAAATTCGAACGCAAGTCTATCTTATTCCGTAAGAGCGGAGATACTAAAGCAAAGATTCTAAAGTATTTCATAGACGTTCATAAACTTAAAAAAATTAAAAAAAAAAAAAAAACTGTCCGAAAGGTGGTAGTTAGGCCCTATATCTGTCTCCTTTGAGATTTCTCAGTCAGTTATTCAATGAGGCTCCTACAGAATGGGAAGGAAGAAAAGATTCTCTCAGCAAATGAATACAGAAGACAGTTCAAAGAGTCTGCCACCTGGGCCTCTGAGCTCACACCAGGGGCTCATAATCAAATCACCAGGAAGTGTCATGGCTTACAGGTCAATAGCTAGTGGCTGCTTGGCTGCTGTGGTCATTTTGTGGCTGAACTGGAACTCTGGCATAGAGACTCAGCAACAGTGTCTCTCAGTTTATACTTCATTGTAATATTTCACGCCCATCATCTTGGGATAATCCTTATAGCAACAGGAATCCGAGTTTCTTACCTATTGATGAGTCAGGTAATTAGTTTCATGAGTAAATACTTCCCTCTAGTGGCATGTCCAGGTCAGTGCATGTACCTCCTCTCAGGACTCGCCACTGGAAAACTAGGAGACTGTGCAGATAGGGACACACTCCTCCTTCACATTTCCATTCCCAGTAACTGGTCTGTTCCAATGGGGTTGCAACTAGGTTACTCCCAACAGTCTCTCTGTGCTTACCGGACTTGCTACTCTCCAAATTTCCCATTAATCAGGGTACACTTTTAGGGCCCACTTCACCAAGGAAGTGCTTTCTGTCTAACTGGCTCAGTCTTATAGTTTTCTCTGAGACATTAAAGCTTAACACACAGCATCTCCTTTTGCTCACTCCAGTTACACATGCACCACTCATGCTCCCCAAACAGGCTGTAAAATCTTCTCCAGAATTTCTACCCCTTCACAGCACCTAACACAGGACCAAAAAAAAAAAAAAAAACAAAAAAACTAAACCCTTTGCCATCAAGTAGATTCTAGCTCATAACGACCCTTTAGGACAGAGTAGAACTGCCCCATGGGGTTTCCAAGGAGCAGCTGGTGAGTTCAAACTGCCAACCTTTTCGTTAGCAGCCTGACCTCTTAACTACTGCACCACCAGGGCTCCAACACAAGACTAGGTGTATGGATTAGATTATATAATTATTTATTTAATTAAGTTTCTTCATAAAAACTTTGAAGATAATTCGGAAGAAATTGACCTGATTTTAGTCAGTAGCTCGTCTTCTCGTACTTCTTTCAGAAATCGGCCTCATCTTGGAACAGTATTGACAAGAGGAGGGGAGAATCGCCTTTCTCTGAAACTCCAAGCCCTCTACAATATTGTCCTGGCTTACATGTCCAGCCAAGTCTTCCAAAAACTATAAGCATTTACTCCATTAGCTCCAGTCAAAAGATGCTAGTCACTGTTTCCCAAGTAAACCCCTCTTTGCTCATACCTAACACCACATCACTCTCTCTCTCTGAACCATCTCCATCTTTCAAACTCCTACCCATCTTTCAAAGTTCAGTTAAAATGCTTTCTGATCCAGGCAAAGGTCTTTAATCCTTAAGGCCTCAACCTGAGATACTTCTCTCCTCTCATCTCCCTGTCTGCTCTGTCGTCTTCCTGACTTTCTTTACAACAGTTATCATTTTACTGTTACAACTGCTGCTGCTGTTGCTACTACTACTACTGACTATGGGTTGGTTCCTAAGGGGGAGATAGAAAGACTGTAAAGGACTTAACAATTCTGTTTGGGGATTAACCCTGTCAAAAAGCTATTGAAAACACTGGGTGGAGAAAAATTGGTGTTCATTATAATAATATAAACATCATAGCAATAATAATAATATATTTACATTTATTGTGCACCAAGTGTTACATGATATATGCATTGGCTTCCTTAATATTCCCCAAAAGTGAATAGGCACCTTTTAAGAGACCCATTTTATAGATAAAAAAACTGAGGCTCAGAGAAGCTAAGTAATTATCAGTTAACAGTTGTCTTAGGCTGGGCTCTCTAGAGAAGCAAAATCAGAGAAGCATATATATATATAGACAGATTTATCTCAAGGAAGTGGCTTACACAGTTGTGGAGGCTGTCAAGTCCCAAATCTGTGGGTCAAGCATCAGGCTGGAGGCTTCTTCTTACTCGTGTGGTTGCAGGGACCGAAAAACCCAAAATTGGCAGGTCAGACAGCAGGCTGCTGGCCTATGAGGCTTTGGAAGCTGGTGAATCCCAGAATTGGCAGGTCAGATAGCAAGCTGCTGGCTCAAGTCCAAAACACTGGAGGTCAGATGATGATGAGCTGGATGCAGGATCCAGAGCAAGAGAGAACTTTGCCAGAGCATTCATATATATTGGATGCAGGCCACACCCTCAAGGGAACTTCCCTTATATCAGATACTTCAGTAAGGATATGACTTGAGTAAGGGTATGACTTGAGTCACATTTTCTAGTAAGGGTGCGACTCAAGATACATCCCACACTAATCCTGTCTCATTAACATATAGAGGTTAGGATTTACAACACATAAAATGGAGGATAATTACATAATATCACAAAATAGAGGATAATTGATAAATGAGATCACAAAATGGAGGATGATTACATAATACTGGGCATTATGGCTTAGTCAAGTTGACACATAACATTAACCATTACAACAGGTAACTGTGCTGTGTAACAACCACAAAACTTCAGTGGTCTACAACAAAAAAACCTTAATCGATTCATGAGTCACAAGTCTAGAGATAAGCTGATCCTGTCTGGGCTGATTGCCTCATGCATTTGTGACTCACTTGGAGGCTCTGTAGCCTACTTATTCACTCATTCATTCTACAAATATTGAATGCCTACCATTATAAGACAGGAAATGTAATCATGAGTTAGATATACTCTCTGGCCTCAAGATTCTCATAGTCTAATGGGAGACACAGACAACTGCAAAAGCCTATCTTAAGAGACACTATCAGAGTCCCTGGGTGATGCAAAGGGTTAAGGTTCTCAGCTGCTAACCAAAAGATTGGAGATTCAAATCCAGAAAGGCCTAGCAATTTACTTCCAAAAAATCAGCCATTGAAAACCCTACAGAGCACAGTTCTACTCTGATACACATGGGGTCATCTTGAGTCGGAGTTGACTTGATAGCAAATGTTTATTTTTAAGGAATGCTATAGGAATAAGCACAAACAATGAATATTGGACTATTAGATTAGACTGCTAGTAGGAGGCGACACTTGAATCCTAAAAGATGAGTAATTAATAATTCCCAAGTACAGAACAGGGTGTATCTTCCTGGTATAAGGTGATATCTTTGGGAAAATGTCTTTTTAATATGTGCACCAGTATAATACCCAGCAGGAAAACTAACACATAATAAGCAGTGCTTGCCAAGTATTGGGTGAATTGGCTAGAGACTCTATTTGGGAGAGATCAGAGTCCCTCTTTCTAAGTTTTCTTCTCTCTTTGGTCTCTAGATGTGAAAGAAGAGTGAAGCAGAGAAAAGGAGAGGTGAAACAGCAAAACTGGGCCTTTTTTCTACTGCACAGAAATGAAATAGATATAACTGTAAAACAAAGATCATCAGATGTCAATAAAAACTTGGAAACAATATTCTAACACCGCCAGAACATATAGAATACAGACATAATTTATGCCCAAGACTGTGTATTTTAAAAGTGACTTAAAATTAGGAAATCCAGAAATCATAAATAAAAAAATACTTTTTTAAAACTTTTGCTTAGCAACACACACACACACATCACACACACACACACACACACACACACACACACACCAGCAAGGATCAAATTCAATTAAAAAATTGAGGGAATACTTGCAGCATATATGGCAAAGAGTTAATAACCTTAATCACATAACTTTTAGAAAAAGACAAACACCCAGTAGAAAAGTAAGGGAAAGACATAAAACAGACTATTAAAAACAGAAAGAAAGAAAAAAAGAAATGTGTAATAAATATAATGAAAAAAGTTCCATCTCACTATAATCTAATAAATGGAACTAAAAACAAGATACATGTTTGTATATATATAATTTATCATCAGCTGGGAAAAATTTAAAATGCTGACAAAACCCAGTGTGGGCAATGATACCGTAAAACTATCACTTTCCATCAGTGTTGGAGGAAGTATGAATTAGTACACATTTCAGGAGGAGCATCTGACAATATGTATCAAAATGAGAAATGTGCACCCCCTTGACAATTCTAGGAACTTACCTTATAGAAATACCTTGCCAAAGTCCACAAAGGCATATGCACTAAAGTATTCACTGAATATTTATTTATATGTTACAAACAATGGAAGCCAGGAAAATATTTATCTACAGGGGGACACTAATAAATTAATTTCTTTAATAGATACAAGGTTAATCAAATTTACTATTCATTCTTATGTTAGTTTTTAAAATTCATGTCATTCAAGGAATTTGTCTAAGCTGTCAAATACTTGTATTTGTTCACAGTATCACCTTACTATCTGTTTAATCTCTTTAGGATCTATAATGATTTCCTCTCTTTCATTCCTGATATTGGTAATTGGTATCTTCTCTCTTTTTTCTTCCTTTTTTTCTCTCATTTTTTCTTGCTTAGTCTAGCTATCAATTACTTTGGTTGCTCTTTTAAAGAACCAGATTTTGGTTTCATTACATTAAATTTATGCTTCCTATTACATTGATTCTCCTTTAATCTGTATTATTTCTTTCTAATTACTTTGAGTTTAATTTGCTTTCTTTTCTTAAAGTAGAAACTTAAATCGTTAATTGTAGATGTTTTCGTTTCCTAATATAAGTATTTAACACTCTAAATTTCTCTCTAGTGATACTTGTGTTGCATACCACAAATTTTGTTAATGTTGTGTTTTCACTATCATTCAGTTCAAAATATTTTCTTTTTGGTCCATTTGTTATTCAGAAGTATATTGTTTTAAATAATATTTGGAGATTGTCTAGCTATCTTCTTGTTATTGATTTCTAATTTACTTTCATTGCATTGTAGTCAGAGAAAATACACTATGATTTCAGTTCTTTAGAATTTATTGAGACTTGTTTAGGGTCTTTCTTGGTTAATGCTTCACATGCTCTGAGAAAGAACGTGTCCTTTGCTGTTGTTTGATGTATTTTCTAGTGACTGGGAAACCCTGGTAGCGTAATAGTTAAGAGCTACAGCTGCTAACCAAAAGGTTGGCAGTTCAAATCCACCAGGCGCTCCTTAGAAACTGTAGGGGGCAGTTATACTGTGTCTGATAGGGTCACTGTGAGTCAGAATTGATTCGAAGGCAACAGGGTTTGTTTTATTTTTTTATTTTTTGGTGTGTGTGTGTGTGTGTGTGTGTGTGGTTTGGTCCATAAACACAGGATGTGTGATAGTGTTGTTCAGGACTTCAAGAACCTTACTGATATTCTATCTATGTGTTCTCTCAGTTACTGAGAGGTGGGAACTCCAGCCTCCCCCAGCGCTGTGTGAGATCACTTGTTCAGCTTACAGCAACCTGATTTGCCTAGCCTCATGGAATAGGATCCTATGTGTGCCTGGCTTGGCATTTAGCAAAAGACCCTGCAGGGATTTCTGAATCTCTTTTTCTATATAGCCCCTCCTTTCCTGTACTCTGGCCTGTTAAGTTTCTGCTGCTTCAGCCTCTCTGATCTCCAGCATCTGTGTCTTCATCTTTTGGAGCCTGCTGTGCTGTGTGGGCTCTCCCTCCTTGCACTGCTGCACAGAAAGTGCCTTCATGCAGAAAGGCAGGGCCACCGGGGCAGACCTTGTTTATTTCTCTTCTCTCAGTGATACAGTCCTGTTCTGCTAGACGTCTAATGCATGAAAACAGTTGTTCCATATTTTCAGTCCAGTTATCTGATTGTTTATGGTGGGAGGGCAGGACTAGTTAAAAGTTACTCCTTCATAACCAAAAGGGAAGTCTCCAATTGTCTGATATTAATATAGCTATGCCAGTTTTATTTAGGTTAGCATGAGCTCAGTATATGTTTTTCTAACTTTATAGCTTAAGCCTTTCTCTATATTTTAGGGGGTGTTCCTTTTAAAGAGCATATAATTAGAGATGAAAGTAATTTTCTTTTAACTAAAGTAAAGCCCGTTTAAATTTTTTGGTATTAATATAGTCATTAGATTTATTTACCATTTTGTTTTGTGCTATTTGTTTGATTTTTTTTTCAGTTTTGTTTGGAAGGAGCTTTTTTTTCTGCCTGCATTTGTTTTCCTCTGTATTGATTAAATTTCTCTTTTATTTTCTTTTTTGTCGTTACATTGCCCCCTGCCTCCTGCTAATTTGTTAATTCTATTTTTGTAACTATTTTTAGATAATTTAATGCACATACTTAAAAAAGAGTCTTCCACACCCTGGAATTATCATAATAATAACAATTAGAGATACCTATGTTTTCTTACTCTAGGCCACGCATGGTGACAAGTTAGATATGATATAAAAGATACGGATGAATGATATATAGATTAGGATTTCTCACCTCAGCACTATTGACATTATGGGCCAGATAATTCTTTGTTGTAGGGGCTGTCCTGTGCATTATAGGATGTTTAGCATCATACCTAGTCTCCCTCTACTAGATGCCAGGTGCAAGCCCCTCCTCCCAAGTTATGACAAAATGTCTCCAGACATTGCCAAATATCCCCAGACATTGCCAAATATCCCCTTGGGGAAAGATAACCCCCAATTGAGAACCACTGATACAGAAATAAATGTAAAGTTATAGATATAGATCTACATACATAGTGCCTGGGTGGTGCAAATGGATACACACTTGACTACTTGCCAAAAGGTTGGCGATTTGAACCCACCCGGAGTTGCCTTGGAAGACAGGTCTGACCATGTGCTTCTGAAAGTTCACGGCCTTGACAACCCTTATAGCAGTTCTACTCTGCACAGGCGGGGTTGCCATGAGTTGGCATTGACTCAACAGCTAACAACAATAACAAAACAACAAACATAAACATATACATATACACCTATGGGTTTATTTCTTGTTTATTCCTAACACTGGGGTTGTAGCCTTTTAGGGTCCCAGCTTTATGTGGGTGTCTTTCTTGTTTAATTTCAGTTGAAAATGTTTAAGGAAACTACTATTATTATCTCCCATTTATATAGACAAGGAAACTAAAGATCTCAGAGGTTAAGTAACTTGCCTAATGTCACACAGTTAGTCGGATGTAAAACTGGGACTTGAACAGTCTCCAAAGCATTTTTTATATTTCCTTGATTTGGACCTTACCAACTGTGATGATCAGATTGTGTATCAACTTTGCTGAGCTATGATTCTCAGAGGCTTGGCAATCATACGACTTTGTGATCACTTCCATGATGAGGTTTAATATAATCTGATCACCTCCATGATGGGATCTGCTGTGAGTAGCCAATCAGTTGAAAGGGAATTTCCTTGGGTGTGTGGCCTGCATTGAATATAAGTGGACATTCTGGCAGAGCTTGTGGGCTGGATCCTGCAGTTGGCTCCTGTTTGTCTGACCTCCGGTTCTTGGGACTTGAGCTAGCAGCTTACCTGCGGTCTTGTCTTCCAATCTTGGGATTCGTCGAGCTTCACAGCCTGTAAGTAAGAACTCTGCTCTCTGACCTGCTGATCTTAGGATAGACTTGGAACGTTCCAGCCTCTACAACTGCGTGAGCCACTTCCTTGATTTAAATCTCTCTATTTACTTATACACTTTATTGGTTTTTCTTCTGTAGAGAACCCAGCCTAAGACACCAAATTTGCACCTTACTGTTCCCCTTTAGAATACATATTTGTTTATTCAGTATCTTACTCTTGCAGAGACTTCTTCTGCAAGGTTCTGCCCTGTGCCTTTATGTCAGCTACCTTATCTGCTTGGGCTTTCTTCCTCCCCAGCAATCCTTTGTACAAAAACTTCAATTTCTCAAAGCTCTGCTAAAATAACACCAAATCTATATAGACAAGATCCAAATCTTACATGAAGGCAACCTCCTCCACCTAGAGATTGTGTAATTTTAAGGTTCCATAATCCCCTAACCAAACAATCTTCACTGAGTGGAAATCATGTTACTTTATACAGATCCCTTCAGGAATGGTCTCAGCGACTGGGAATATCAGGTGGTAATGGTACAATGGTTATTATGTGCTCAGGTGCTAACCAAATGGTTGGCTGTTTGAATCCACCCAGCAGCATCTCAAGAGAAAGACCTGGTGATCTTCTTCCATAAAGATTACAGCCAACACAACCTTATGGGGTTAGTTCTACTCTGTCACATGGAGTCACTATGAGTTGGAATCAACTTGACGGTATCCAACAACAACAACAATAGTGTATAGCTGTGGCCCTGACAGGGAATGGCCCTTAGCTTTAGGAAATACTTTGTCCAAGGTTATATTCTTTCATGAGCCTTGCAGGGTGGCTTTGACCAATAAAGTATACAAAGGCCCAGCCCTGTTTGTCTTTATTTGGGAGAACTTTAAAGGGCCATCCCAATGTCAGAACTCCTGTAGGATTGGCTGAGGCCTCAGCTGTTAACAGAATTGTTGGTCAGCCTCTTTACCTGACCTTTCTCTTTTTCTGCCTTCCTCACTTCCTTATAGGTATTTCCTGAGAGCACGATCAGAAAGCCTTCTGCATGCAATTTTTAATGTCAGAGTCTGTCTCTAGGGAACCCAATCAAGATAGTTGATGTCAGAAGTGTATCTAGGAAGTGGGCCAAGGAAAACGTATGGGGACACTGACAGCTTTTGCTACAAGAACTATTGCTGAGGGACAGGTGTAACTTTTTTTTTTTTTTTTTTTAAAGTTGTGTGCCACTTTCTAGCAGGAAATATATTATTCTGTAAAGCAAAACTTCTTACCGAACACCTATGAAGTCCCTGGAAGTTTCAGAGATGCCTCTTCATGCCATTGTGGGAACGTGCATGGCTATATCACCTACGTGACTGTCCAGAAAAAAAAAGATTCTCTTCCTCCTGAGCTTTCATTCCTGAACTTTTCCCCTTTAGAGGACCTGGTGACTCTCTAGTGGAGCCTTAGTGGCACAGTGGTTGAGAGCTATGGTGTGCTACGGCTGCTAACCAAAAAGGTCGGCAGTTCAAATCCACCAGCCACTCCTTGGAAACCCTATGGGGCAGTTCCACTCTGTCCTATAGGGTCACTATGAGTCGGAATCAACTCATGGCAAAGGGTTTTTTGGGTTTGGTGACTCTCTGCCATCTTTCTAGGTAAAGCATTTCACCCATCTAACAGCAGAGAGCAGCAAAGCCTCTGCTTTGCCAGGGATTTCCCATAATCTGGACTTAAAATTTCAGAGAACTTTGTTGCTGAAACCTAAGAAAAATTATGACTCTGGAGTGAGCCTTACAAATAATTATTAAAAATAAATTTCATCCATAAGCCACAAAGCAAGTGGGGACTTCAAACCCAAGATGAATTTTAGTTTGCCCTCCACAGTGCCTCATTTTCTGAAATCTCTGAGCTGACAGGTTAGATGCTTACATCTGAGGGGAGGCTGTAGCATCCGTGAGCTTCTCCAATTACCCTCCAATTCAGTTCATTTTTGCTCCTCTTCCACTCATTGGTTAAAGGTCATTAGAAAGCAAATGTGAAAGAATGCATGACTTCCAATAGCCTCAGGACCTAGAAGGGGAGAACCAATGGACTTTTCTCTCCAGCTCCTACTCTCATATACAGTCTAAAGCTCACTAACTTAGGTGGCACTGGATGTGTAATAATTTTAAAAGAGAGATTAGAAGCATATGCCTTCCCTTTCTATCTGCTAGTCATGGAGTTTGTCTACTTCTATTTTGCAAGGAGATCAGCAGATTAATTACATAAAACAAAACTATCTTCTCAGAATCGTGCTAAGAGAGTGGACACATCAGGAAACAGTGGTATATAGGCTCCTTCCAAAGTTTTAAGAAAAAAAGTACATATAAAATCATAAAACATCAGAGCTAGAAGGGTCTTTGACATCATCCTAGACCAAACTTTTTAATTTTACAAAGGAAGAAATAGAGATTCAAACAGTGAATAGGTGAATCAGTCAAAGAACCAGAAACCAGAAGTAGTGGAATATATCCCAATGCTTGTAGCTATGGTTCATTTATTTTCATTGCTATATTGTATTCTCTCGTTCATGTAGATTATAATTCATTTGTGCATTTAGTTTATTTTCTGGGTGGTCTTACTGTTAAAAGCAATGTGTTTTATATATGCTTACATATATTTCCTGTCTCTTATGTGGAAAAGTTTCTCTAGGGCATTTACCTAGAAGAAGATAACTGGATAATAGAGTATGCAAATTTGCAAGTTTTCTAGGTAATGCCAAACAAACTGTTTTCCAAAGTGATAGAAACAATTTACATTCCCACAAGCAATGGGATAGTGTTCCCATTGCTCCACGTCTTTGTCAGCACTGGGCATTATGTAATTTCTTAAGTTTTGTCCATGCAGTTGACGTCCCAGTATGACTTTACTTTGAATTTCCCTGATGATCAAAGAGACTGGCATATTTCCCAATGTTTGTGTACTAAAAGTGAAATATTTTTTTTCCTTTCCTGTGAAATATCTGTTCTGGTTCCCCCAATTTTCTCTCTTTAGTCTTATTGATCTATAAGTTCATTATATATTGTGGATATTTATCCTATGACTATGATATGGGTTTCAAATCTTTTCTCCTACATTTGGCTTGTAATTTCCATTTAAATATGAAATCTTTTGAAGAATGGGAAAAATCTAAATTTTAATGTAATAAAGTTTATTAATTTTTCTTTTATTGTTTGTGCTTTTAATATCTTGTTTAAGAAATTCTTTACACTCACTTTAAAATTTTAATTTTTTCTTTTCACACTTAAGTCAGTAATCCATCTAGAATTAATTTTTCTTGTCTTTAATTTTTTTTTAATGGTAAGATATAGGTTAGAGATCCATTTTAATTTTTCCATATTGGTACCCAATTGTTTCAAAACCTATTATTGGGGTGCATCCTTACCCCAGTGATCTTCAAGCCACCTTTATTTTGTATAAGTTTTCTATATACACACAGGTCATTTTATGAGCCATTTATTCAGTTCCATTGGTCAATTTGACTATCCTCTGCACTAATACCATTAGGTTTAGTAGACTGTTGGATTTGGATTGCTAAGATTTTGTTGAGGATTTTGCATCTATATTAATAATGGATATTGCTCTGTAATTTTATTTTCTTTTGATATCTTTATCTGACCGGTATCAGGCTAATGCTAGCCTCATAGAATGAGTTAAGAAGTGTTCCCTCGTTTTCTATTTTCTGAAGGATTTTGGGAAGTATTGGTATTAATTTTTCTTTAAGAGTTTGATAGACTTCCAGGCAACATGGCACTATAGACAGAAGCACCACGCCATCGCTCGACAGCAAAGATCAAAAAAACTAAGTTAAACAAAGATGTACATCAGTCCTGAAACCCTAAGCATCAAATGAAGAGATAAAGAACTCAGCCAAGCACCGAATGGAATAAGAAACTGACAGAGAACAGAGAGCGAAGAGAGATATATGCAGAGGTCCCCTATCAGCTACCACAGCATGGATAGCCATCTTGGACTCCTATCGGAGATCGGAAAACAGGGGGTACGAGAAAGCAGCTTCAAGGAGTTTCCAGCAGGAGACAGAACAACCGGTAACCAGCGATATATGCTTTTCCACCTCCCACCCTTCTTCATTCCCACTTAGCCTCCTCTGCTTCCTGCAGCCACAGTCTCTTGGCCTGGAAGCACTGGCTTCACCCCGGTGTTGTTTAGATTCCACCTTCCCACACTGGCTGGCTCCCTGAGTGCCATTTGTTGGCTGCTATTATTGCTTTTTTCAGCTTCTTTAGATTTCTTCCTTACTTCTCACCATCTCCCCTTCCTTTCTCTCAAATACCTGGCTCCCTGTGCCATCTTTGCTTCTTCCTGAAAGGCTGCGAAACACTGCTTGACTGTGAAACTGCTTCCCGACCCGTGCCACCACGCTGGTGGGACACCCGGGGCTTTTTTTGTTTGTTTGTTCTGTTTTGATTTGTTTTATTTTTATTTTCTTGCTTGGGATCCCCTTCTAGCGGGGCAGTACTGCATGGTTTCAGAGCTACTCCCTTACTCTGGGCAGATGCAAAGTGACATCCCTGGGGGCTTTTCTTTTTTCTTGGTTTTGTATTTTTTGTTTTCATTTTGTTTCTTTGTTTCATTTTCTTCTCTCTCTTTTTACTTTTTTGTCCTTCTTCATTTCCAGTTTCTTGTCTCTCTAGGCTTACCTTCTTTTCCTGTCTCCTGAATAGCTGGTGCTGAGTGACACCTCTACCCCTTCTAGCCAGGCTGTATTTATTGGCCTGTGAGCAACTTCCCCAGTCCTAGCAGCTGCACTGGTGGGACCCCTGGGGGCTTTACATGTTTTCCTCTAATTTTTATTTATTCATTTTATTCTTTAACTTTTTTTGTTTTTCTCTATTTCTCAGTTTATCATCTATCTGCTCCAACAGCAAGTTCCCTTAGCACTCTTTTTTCTTTGTTTGTGTACATGTTTTTGGCCCTTGTTCTGCTCCCCTCTCTTTCCTCTTTCCCATACCCCTCTTAGCTCCACACACCACAATCTCCCTCCTCCTTCCTGCCTACCTGCACCATGTGCTGAATATCACACTCCTAAGCAGCACAGGAATGGCCTAACAAAACCTGCCCTGCACTGATTTCTAGCCCACCCTGTAGGCCCTAGTATGTGCCAGAAACAACCCATCCCAGCAACTCCCTTTCAGCTGTACCTGCCCTGCAGTAACATACCTGAGTGACGGACCCTGCCCATTGGAGAAGGAGGTGAAAAGTATTGCCCCTACAGGTGAGCAACCAACAAAGAACTCACAGCACACCTGCTCAAACATAACCAAATAAAACAAAAAAGCAGGAAGAAACAAACAAATCTACAATCAATAAATGAGGAAAATAACATACTAAATGCCCAGAAGGCAGCAGACAATATCAAAACACACATAAAAACAGGACAGGATGGTTCCAGTAGATGTCCAAAATAAACCACCAGATGACTTTCCAGTAGAAGAAAAGGCACTAGAACTACCTGATAGGGAATTCAAATCTCTAATATTCAGAATTACCCAAGAATTGAAGAAAAAGCAGACAAAAATGAGGAAAAAATAGACAAATTCATGGAAAAGGCAGACAAATTCATAGAAAATACACGCACAAAAAATGGAAGAATTCAAGAAAATAATACAGGAGAAAAATGCTAAAATAAATTCACAACTAGAAATCATACAGAAACAACAATTAGAAATCCAAAAGATACACAACAAGATTTCCGAAATGGACAGTGTCATAGAAGGGCTGAGGAGCAGGTTTGAAATGATGGAAGACAGGATCAGCGAAATTAAAGACAATCACTTGGATACAACTCTGAGGAAAAATCAGAAAAAAAGAATGAAGAAAAATGAAGAAATCTTGAGAATTACGTGGGATACTATCAAAAGCAAAAATCTGCAAGTGATCGGAGTTCCAGAACAGGAGGAGAAAACAGAAAACATAGAGAGGATCATTGAAGAATTGCTGACAGAAAACTTCCCCAATATAATGAAAGATGAAAAGTTCACCACCCAAGAAGCACAACGAACCCCATATAAGATAGACCCCAAAAGAAAATCACCAAGGCATATCATAATCGC
>NW_004444125.1:1053006-1054691 GCF_000243295.1 Trichechus manatus latirostris | reverse complement strand
GGTAATGAAGAAGTTAAACTGTTCCTGTTTGCGGATGATATGATACTATACATAGAAAATCCTAAAGACTCCACGAGAAAACTACTGGAACTAATAGAAAGATTCAGCAGCATAGCAAGATACAAGATAACCATACAAAAATCGGTTGGATTCCTATACACCAACAAAGAGAACGATGAAAAGGAAATCAGGAAAACAATACCATTTATAATAGCCCCTAAAAAATTAAAATACTTAGGAATAAATATAACCAGGGATGTAAAAGACCTATACAAAGAAAACTGCAAAACACTACTACAAGAAACCCAAAGGGATCTACATAAATGGAAAAATGTACCATGCTCATGGATAGGTAGACTCAACATTGTGAAAATGACAATTCTATCCAAAGCAATTTACAAATACAGTGTAATCCCGATCCAAATACCAACAACATTCTTTAAAGAGATGGCAAAACTAATCATTAACTTTATGTGGAAATGGAAGAAGCCCCAGATAAGTAAAACTCTATTAAAGAAGAAGAATAAAGTAGGAAGAGACGCACTACCTGACCTCAGAACCTGCTATACAGCTATGGTAGTCAAAACAGCCTGGTACTGGTAGGATAGATACATTGGCTAATGGAACAGAGTTGAGAACCCAGATGTAAATACATCCACATACATCCCAAAGTCCATCAAATGGGGAAAAGACAGTCTTTTTAACAAACGGTGCTGGCAAAACTGGATGTCCATTTGCAAAAAAATGAAACAGGACCCATACCTCACAGCATACACAAAAACTAATTCAAAATGGATCAAAGACATAAATATAAAGCCCAAAACTATAAAGTTCTTAGAAGAAAAAATAGGATCAACCCTAGAGACCCTAATACACGATATTAACAGGATACAAACCATAATGAACAACGCACAAACTCCAGAAGATAAGCTAGATAACTGGGATCTCATAAAAATTAAACACTTGTGCTCATCAAAAGACTTCACCAAAAGAGTAAAGAAGAACCTACAGACTGGGGAAAAAAAAATTGGACATTACAAGTCAGACAAAGGTCTAATCTCTAAAATCTACAATAAAATCCAACACCTCTACAACAAAAAGACAAATAATCCAATTAAAAAATGAGCAAAGGAAATTAACAGACACTTCACTGAAGAAGACATTCAAGCGGCCAACAGACACATGAGGAAATGCTCATGATCACTACTCATTAGAGAAATGCAAATTAAAACCACAGTGAGATACCATCTCACCCCATCATTACTGGCATGGATCAAAAACACTGGAAATAACAAGTGTTGGAGAGGCTGCCGGGAGATCGGAACTCTTATGTGCTTCTGGTGGAAATGCATGATGATACAACTATTTTGGAAAATGATATGGCACTTCCTTAGAAAGCTAGAAATAGAAATACCATAATATCCAGCAATCCCACTCCTAGGACTATATCCTAGAGAAATAAAGGCCGCCACACAAATATACATACGCACACACATGTTCATTGCAGCACTGTTTCCAATAGCAAAAAGATGGAAATAACCTAGATGTCCATCAACAGATGAATGGATAAACAAACTATGGTACATACACACGATGGAGTATTATGCAATGAGAAAGAACAATGATGAATCTGTGAAGCATCTCATAACATGGATGAAACTGGAGGACATTATGCTGAGTGAAAT
>NW_004444125.1:915427-1051966 GCF_000243295.1 Trichechus manatus latirostris | reverse complement strand
AATAGCAGCACAACTGGAAGAACGTAACCGATGTCATTGAATTGTACATGTAGAAATTTTTGAAATGGTGTATCTTTGGCTATGTATATTTTCACAAAAAAAAAAATCCTCCAAGGTCGAGAAGGGAGAGTGTTGACATGGTGTGGGGTTGTTAACCAGTGTCATAAAACAGTATGTGTATTGTTTAATGAGAAACTGTTCTGTAAACCTTCACCTAAAGTAAAATAAAATAAAATAAAAATTTAAAAAAAGGTTTGATGGGAAGCTTAGGGGGCAGTGTGTTGAAGTTACTGGTGATGGAATAATTTGGAAAAGGGTAGTGAGAATAGCAGCACAACTGGAAGAAGGTAATCGGTGTCACTGAATTGTACCTGTAGAAATTTTAGAAATGGTGTATCTTAGGCTATGTATATTTTCACCAAAAAAAAAACCAAAAAAGGTCCTCCAAGGTCGAGAAGGGAGAGCGTTGACATGTCGTGGGGCTGTTAACCAATGTCATAAAACAATATGTGTACTGACTGTTTAATGAGAAACTATTTGCTCTGTAAACCCTCTAAAGTACAATAAAAAAAAAAATTAAAAAAAAAAGAAAAAGAGTTTTGTAAGATTCACCAGTGAAGCCTTTTGGTCCTGGACTTTTTTAGGTTTGGAGGATTTTCAGTAGTGTTTCAATCTATTTACTTGTTATAGCTCTGTTGAGATTTTATCTTACTTTTTCTTATTATATTTGTTTTAGGTGAAAGTTTACAGCATAAATTAGTTTTTCATTCAAAAATTTATACACAAATTGTTTTGTGACGTTAGTTGCAATCCCCACAATGTGTCAGCACTCTCCCCCTTTCCCTTTCCACCCTGAGTTCCCTGTGTCCATTTGTTCAGTTTTGCTGTTCCTTCCTGCCTTCTCATCTTTGCTTTTGGGCAGATGTTGCCCATTTGGTCTCATATATTTGATGAACAAAGAAGCACATTCCTCAAGTGTTATTGTTTGTTTTATAGGACTGTCTAATCTTTGGCTGAAAGGTAAACTTTGGGAGTGGCTTCAGTTCTGAGTTAGCAATGTGTCAGGGGGCCATGGTCTCAGGGTTCCTCCAATCTCTGTGATACAAGTAAGTCTGGTCTTTTTTTTTGTGAATCTGAATTTTGTTCTACTTTTTTCTCCTGCTCTGTCTGGGACCCTCTATTGTGATCTCTGTCAGAACTGTCAGTGATGGTAGCCGCACCATCTAGTTCTTCTGGGCTCAGGCTGGTGGAGGCTGTGGTTCATGTGGTCCAATAGTTCTTTGGACTAATACTTTCCTTGTGTCTTTGGTTTTCTTCATTCTTCTTC
The DNA here is from genome assembly GCF_000243295.1 of Trichechus manatus latirostris. Lineage (NCBI taxonomy): Eukaryota > Metazoa > Chordata > Mammalia > Sirenia > Trichechidae > Trichechus > Trichechus manatus. The sequence continues at coordinate 1,050,639 of NW_004444125.1, read as the reverse complement.
GTTCTGACCATAATGGGACCAATACATACATCTTAGATGGCCACTTGCAAGCTTTTAAGAACCCAGACTTTACTCACCAAAGTTGAATGTAGAACATTTACTTTATGAACTAAATTATGCCAGTTGATCTAGATGGCTCCTGAGAATGTGATTCCCAACCCTCAGCCCCAGTAACTCAGTCCCTCAAGGTGTTTGGCTGTATCTATGAAGCTTCTATAACTTTGCCTTGGTCAGGTTGTGCTGACTTCCAAAATATTGTGTGTTGTCTTTCCCTTCACGAAGTTAACTTTGCTTGTCTACTGTGTAGTTAGTAACTTCCCCTTCCCACCCTCCTCTCTCTCATAACCATCAAAGATTGTTTTTTCTGTGTGAAAACCTTTTCTTAGGTTTTGATAACAGTGATCTCATACAATATTTGTCCTTTTGTGACGGACTTATTTGAATCAGCATAATTCAGCCATGTCGTAAGGTGTTTCACAGATTCATCCTTGTTCTTTATCGTTGCATGGTATTCCATTGTGTGTATGTACTGTAATTTGTTTATCCATTCATCTGTTGATAGGCACTTATGTTGTTTCCATATTTTTGCTATTGTGAATAATGCTGCAATGAACATAGGTGTACATTTGTCTATGTCACAGCTCTTATTTCTTTAGGATATATTCCTAGGAGCAGGATTGCTGGATCATACGGTATTTTTATTTCTAGCATTTTAAGGAGGCATCATATCATTTTCCATACTGGCTGTACCATTTTACATTCCCATCAGCAGTACATAAAATTTCCAATCGTCCCACAACCTCTCCAACATCTGTTATTTTCTGTTTTCTTGATTAGTACCAGTAATGTCGGATGAGGGGTATCTCATTGTAGTTTTGATTTGCATTTCTCTAATGGCTAATGATCGCAAGCATTTCCTCATGTGTCTGTTAGCTGCCTGAATGTCTTCTTTGGTAAAGTGTTCATATCCTTTGCCTATTTTTTAAGTGGATTATTTCTCTTTTTGTTGTTGACTTGTTGAAGTATTTTATAGATTTTGGAGATCAGGTCCTTGTCAGATATGTCACAGCCAAAAGATTTTCCCAGTCTGTAGGTTCTCTTTTTACTCTTTTGGTGAAGTCTTTTGATGAGCATAAGTTTTTAATTTTAGGAGCTCATGGTTATCTAGTTTATCTTCTGGTGTTTGTGCATTGTTAGTTACGCTCTGTATTGTATTTATGCCATATATTAGGGCCCCTAGCATTGTCCTTATTTTTTCTTCCATGATCTTTAACGGTTTAGGTTTTATATTTAGGTCTTTGATCCACTTTGAGTTAGTTTTTATGTACGATGTGAGATATGGGCCTTGTTTCTTTTTTTTTTTTTTTTTTAACAGATGGACATCCAGTTTTACTGGCACCATTTGTTAAAAACACTGTCTTTTCCCCATTTAATGGACTTTGGTCCTTTGTTACAGATCAGTTGACCATAGGTGAATGGATTTACATCTTACAATGGTCTATGTGTCTGTTGTTGTACCAGTACCAGGCTATTTTGACTCCCATGGCTGTATAGTAGCTTCTGAGATCAGATATTGTGAGGCTTCCTACTTTGTTCTTTTTCTTCAGTAATGCTTTTCTTTTCTGGGGCCTCTTTCCTATCATATAAATGTGGTGATTAGTTTTTTCATCCCTTAAAGAATGCTGTTGGTGTTTGGATCAGGATTGTATTATATCTGTAGATTTCTTTGACATTGTCAAATGTTGAGTCTTCCTATCCATGAGCATGGTATGTTTTTCCATTTATGTAGGTCTCTTTTGTTTTTTTCTATAGTATTTTGTAGTTTCCTTTGTATAGGTCTTTTATGTCCGTGGTTAGATTTATTCAGAAGTATTTTATCTTTTTAGGGGCTATTATAAATGGTATTGTTTTCCTGATTTCCTTTTCATTGTTCTCTTTATTGGTGTATAGGAATCCAGCTGATTTTTGTATGTTGATCTTGTATCCTGCTACTCTGCTGAATCTTTCAGTTAGTTCCAGTAGTTTTCTTGGGAAATCTTTGGGGTTCTCTATGTATAGGATCATATCATCTGTGAATAGTGATAGTTTTACTTCTTCCTTTCCAATTTGGATGTCATTTATTTCTTTTTCTTGCCTTATTGCTCTAGCTATGACTTCCAGCACAATGTTAAATAGGAGTGGTGATAAAGGACATCCTTGTGTTGTTCCCGTTCTCAGGAGGAATACTTTCATCCTCTCTGTTGAGAATGAAGTCAGCGGTTGGTTTTGTGTAGATGCCCTTTATTATGTTGAGGAATTCCCCTTCTATTCCTATTTTATTAAGAGTTTTTGTAAGGAATGGGTGTTGGACTTTATTAAACACCTTATCTGAGTAGATTGATATGATCGTGTGCTTCTTTTCTTTTGTTCTATTTATGCGGTGGATTACGTTGATTGATTTTCTAATGTTAAACCATCCTTCCATACTTTGTATGAATTTCACTTGGTTGTGGTGTATTATTTTTTTTGATATGATGCTGAATTCTATTAGCTAGAATTTTGTTGAGAATATTTGCATCTATATTCATGAAAGGTATTGGTCTGTAATTTTCTTTTTTTGTGGTGTCTATGCCTGGCTTTGGTATCAGGATCATACTGGTTTCGTAGAATGAATTTGGGAGCATTCCTTCCTTTTCTCTGCTCTGAAATAGTTTGAGTAGTGCTGGTATGACCTCTTCTCTGAATATTTGGTAGACTTCTCCAATGAAGCCATCAGGGCCAGTGTTTTGTTGTTGTTGGGATTTTTTTTTATTATCTCTTCAATCTCTTCTCTTGTTATGATCTGTTCAGATTTTCTATTTCAGCTTGTCTTAGTTTAGGTAGGTAGTGTGTTTCTAGAAATTTGTCCATTTCCTCTAGGTTCTAAAATTTATTGGAGTACAATTTTTCATAGTTTTCTGTTATGATCCTTTTTATTTCAGTTAGATCTATTGTAATGTTTCCCATCTCAGGGTTATTTGCTTTCTCTCCTGTTTTTCTTTTGTCAGTTTGGACAATGATTTGTCGACTTTCTTGCTCTTTTCAAAATCCAACTTTTGGTCTTGTTGATTTTATTGTTTTCTTTTATCTATTTCATTTATTTCCACTGTAATCATTATTTCCTTCCTTCTGGTGCCTGTGGGCTTCTTTTGCTGTTCTCTTTCTATTTGTTCTAGGTGTAGGGCTAATGTTTTGGTTTTGGTCCATTCTTTTTTGATGTATTTGTTTATTGCTATAAATTGACCTCTGAGCACTGTCTTTGCTGTGTCCCAAAGGTTTTGGTATGATGTGTTTTCATTCTCATTTAATTCTAAGAATTTTTTTATTCCCTCCATTACCCGGTTGTTTTTAAGCAAGGTGTTATTCAGTTTCCATGTATGTGATCTTTTTCTCCCCTGCTTCTCCTCTTATTGATTTCTACTTTTATGGCATTGTGATCAGAGAGAATGCTTTGTATTATTTCAACGTTTTGAATTTTATTGAAGGTGGCTTTATGGCCTAAAATGTAGTCTATTCTGGAGAATGTTCAACGTGTGTTGGAAAAGAAGGTATAATTTGCTGCTCTTTTGTGGAGTATTCTATATATATTTATGAGGTCAAATTGGTTGATTTTGGCCTTTAGAGCTTCTGTATATTTGTTGAGTTTCTTTCTAGATGTTCTGTCCTTTACCGAGAGTTGGCTGTTGAAGTCTCCTGCTATTCTTGTGGAGGTGTCTATTTCTCTTTTCAGTGCTGTTAGAGTTAGTTTTATGTATTTTCCAGCTCTGACTTAGGGTGCGTAGATATGTATTAAAGTTTTGTCTTCTTACTGGATTATCCTTTTAATCATTATATAATGTCTTTCCTTGTCTTTTATGGTTGATTTTGCCTTAAAGTCTGTATTATCTAAGATTAGCATTGCCACTTCTGCCTTTTTTGGTTGCTCTTTGCTTGATATATTTTTTCCTATCTTTGATTTTTAATATGTTTATGTCTTTGTGTCTAATGTGTGTCTCTTGTAGACAGTATATTGATGGATTGTGCTTTTTTACCTATTCTGCCACTGTCTGTCTCTTTATAGGTGAATTTAAGCAATTTATATTCATTGTGATTATTGATATGTATGACTTTATTACTGTCATATTGTTGTCTTTTTCTTGTGATGCTGATATTTTCTTTGTTCCTCTTACTTTTCTGTTTTGAGTTCCTTTTGTTTGTGGATTTTCCTTTCTTTTATTATAGATTTTGTGTTTGCTGAGATTCTAAGTTTTTCTACTTTTTTATTCTGATGAGTAGGTTTGTTAACTTTCTTTGTGGTTACCTTGAAATTTACTGTTATCTTCCTAAGTTTGAACCAGTCTTTTATTACTTGATATCACTTGACTTCCTCTCCATTTGAAAGTTATATGCCTACTCCATTTATTCCCCTTTTATTGTTTTGACATTGTTGCCATTTACAGATCGACATATCTGTTTCCCTGTTTTAAGTCTTTTGGCTTTGTTTTATTATTTAGAGGTTTTTTTTGTGTGTTTGTTTGTTTTTGTTTTTTTGGTTTTTTTTGAGCTAGGTTGCTGTCTGACTGATGGTCCTGTGTCCTGGACTCTGGTTGTTGTCTGATGTTGTTAGTTCTCTAACTGAAGAACTTCTTTTAATTTTTCTTGTAAGTTTGGTTTGGTTTTTATGAATTCCCTAATTTTTGTTTATTTGGAAATGTCCTAATTTCTCCATCGTATTTGAGAGTTTTGCAGGATGTATTATCCTTGGTTGGCAGTTATTTTCTTTCAAGGTTTTATATATCATTCCATTGTCTTCTTGCCTGCATCATTTCTGCTGAGTAATCAGAGTTTATTCTTATTTTTTCTCCTTTGTAAGTGACTTTTCATTTTTCTTGAAATGTTTTCTGGATTCTTTCTTTGTCTTTGTTTTTGGCAAGTGTGATTATGATCTATCTTGGTGACTTTCTTTTGGCGTCTATCCTATACGGAGTTTGTTGAACTTCTTGGATGGTCAGCTTTTTGTCTTTCATAATATACAGGAAGTTTTCTGCCAGCAAATCTTCAACAATCTTCTCTGTGTTTTCCGTTTTCTTGCCCTGTCCTGGAACTCCAGTAATACACAAATTTTACTCTTGAATGTGTCGGCCATAATTCTTATGTTTTCTTCATTCTTCTCTGTGATTTTTCCTCAAACAAATTGGCGTTCATGAATTTGTCTTCCATCTCGCTGATTCTGTCTTCCATTGTTTCAAATTTGATCCTAAAACCTGTTGAGTTATCCATTTCTGAAATTTTGTTGGTTATCTTTTGGAATTATAGTTGCTGTTTATGTATGATTTCTAATTGTTTATTTATTTTGACATTTTGTTCTTCTATTGTTTTCTTGAATTATTCCATAGTTTTGTCTGTGTTTTCCTTGATTTTGGCTATGTTCTTGCTGGTTTTGTCTCTATTTTCCATGATTTTGTATTGTTTTCCAGGTTTTGTCTGTGTTTTCCTTGATCTCTTTCCTAATCTCTTGGAGAGAACTAAATATTAGTCTTTTGAGTTTCATATCAGGTAGTTCCACTACCTCTTTCTCTACTGGAAGGTCATCTGATTCTTTATTTTGGTCAATTGCTGGAGCCATCTTGTCCTCTATTTTATATATTTTGATATTGTCTGCTGTCTCTGAGATATTAAAGAATTATTTTCTTTATTTATTGATTTCATGTTTGTTTCATCCTGGTTCTTTGTTTTGTTTTGATATGTCAGGGTGGGTGGGTCGGGGTACTTCATCTCTTGTTTGTCTGTGGACGTGATAGCTCCCATCACCTTCTCTGGGTGGACAGGGCAGCAGCAGGCAGAGCAACCCTGCTTCAATGTATACTGTTCTGGCAGGTGGCTGAGAGCAGAATAAGCGGGCACTGTCTGCCTCCTGATGTTGATCCAGCACTCCGGGAACGTTCACAGCCCCTCACCAGATAGGCGAGAGTTTTGGATAGGGAGTGGTTTGGACTTGCTTCTCTCTGTTCAAGCAAGAGGGAAGGGGTTGTGCGGGCACAATGGACTGGTAGGCCTTAGCCAGGGACTCTCTAGGTTTTGTGTCATGGTCAGGGCCAGTGGGAAGTGGGGGTGACGTATATGGCTAGGTGGGGGGGTGCAAACAAAAGAAAAGAAAGAGAAAGAAAAGAGTAACTGGTGGGTGGGAGTAGGGTGGACCTGGGGTGGCAGCGGGACAGTGGCTCTGTACCTGTGACAGTGCAGTGTGCCCCAGCGGGATGGGGTATATGTGTGGTACAGGGCTTGGTGGGAGGGAGAAAGAAGAGAAGGAAAGGGGAAAAAATGGTGTCGCAAAAGTTGGTGGGTGTTGGCAGGGCAGACCCTAGATGGCAGCGGGTCAATGGCTCCCTATCTGCAGCACTGTGGCGTGCCCCAGTGGGAAGATGTAGAGACAACATATGGCTAGGTGGTAAGAAGAAAGAAAAGGAAGAAAGGGAAAAAGAAAAAAATAATGCAGCAGGATCCAGTGGGTGGCTGTGAGTGGGGCAGGAGGCGCCAAGGGTTGCAATAGGCCAATGGCTCTTTACACATGGTAGTGTGGTGTGGTCCACCAGGAAGGGGTAGAAGTGACGTATGGGGCTAGGTGGGAGGGAAAAAGAAAAGAAAAAAGAGAAAATAAAATAAAATATGCACAGCCCAGAGCAGTGGCAGGCCAGTAACTCTTTACCATGGTGGTGTGTTAACACCCAGTGGGAAGAGGTAAATGTAGCATATGGGGCTAGGTGGGACGGAGAACAAAAAGAAAGAAAGAGGAAAAGAAAATAAATGACCCAGGAGGAAGAGGTAGATGCAGGGTATGGGGCAAGGTGGGAAGAAGAAAGAAAAGGAGGAAAATGGAAAAGAAAAACAATGGCGCAGCAGGAGCCAGTGAGTGGGGGTGGGGGAACCCGGGATGGTGGCGGGCCAGTAACTCTCTACCTGCAGTAGTGCAGCGAGGCCTTGCAAGAAGGTGTAGAGGTGGTGCACAGTGCTAGGTGGGAGGGAGAAAGATAAGGAAGTAAAGGGGAAGAAAGGGTTCTTCAGGAGCTGGCGGGTGGTGGCTGGGTGGACCTCGGCAGGCGGCAGGCTAGTGACTCTCTAGCCAAGGTGGTGCAGCATGGCTTGTTGGGAAGCGGTGGAGGTGGTGTACTGGACAGAAAGATGAGGGGTGAGAAAGCGTGTTTCTCTGGTTTCTCTGGTTACCAGGTGCTCTGTCTCCTGTTGAGATCTCTGTGAAGTTGCCTTCTCATACTTCCTGTCTAGGCTCATTGCTGGCTATGCTCCAAGATGGCAATGTTGTGCCCCATTAGTTGTCTAGGGACCTCCACTTCATATCTCTCCTCATTCTCTCTTTTCCTTCAGTTTCTTCTTCCATTTGGTATTTGATCTAATTCTTTATCCCTTCATTTGATGCTTAGGGTTCCAGGATTGACGTTTGCATCTGTTTTAGTTAGTTTTTCATGTCTTTGCTGGAGAGGAACAGCATGATGCATTTGTCTAGGGTGCCATGTGGCTCCCTTTCTATTACTTCTTGAGTTACTTTAGGTAATTTGTGTCTTTCTAGGAATGTGTCCAGTTCCTCTAGGTTACCTAATTTGTTAGTGTACAATTCTTAATAATATTCTCTTATAATCCTTTTTATTTCTGTAAAATCAGTAGCAATTCCCCTACTTTAATTCCTGATTTTAGTTATTTGCATCTTTTCTCCTTTTTAATTTTGCCAGTCTAGCTAAAGTTTTGTCAATTTTGTAATCTTCTCAAAAAACCAACTTTTGGTTTTATTGATTCTATTGTTCTGTCTCTATTTCATTGATCTCCACTCTGATCTTTATTATTTCCTTTCTTCTCCTAGCTTTGGGTTAGTTTGGTCTTCTTTTTCTTGTTCCTCAAGTTGTAAAATGAAGTTATTGATTTGAGATCTTGCTTCTAGGTATTTATGGCTATACATTTGTCTCTGAGTACTGCACGCACTGCTTCGCAAATGCCTTGGTATGCTCTGTTTTTGTTTTCATTCATTTCTACATATTTTCTAATTTCCCTCATGATATTTTCTATGTCCTAGTGATGATTTAAGAGTATGTTGTTTAATTTCCACATATTTTTGAATTTTCCAGTTTTCCTTCTGTTACTGATTTCTTTTATATATTTGTTTATTGTGCTTTAGGTGAAGGTTTACAGAGCAAATTAGTTTTCCATTCAATAATTTAAGCACAAATTCTTCCATGACATGGATTGTATTCCCCACAATATGTCAGTACTCTCCCCATTACCACCCTGAGTTCCCCATTTCCATTCATCCAGTTTTCCTGCCTCTTCCTGCTTTCTCATCTTTGCTTTTGGGTGTATGTTGCCCTTTTGGTCTCATGTAGATGATTGTTCTAAGGAGCACTTTCCTCAAGTGTGTTATTTTTTATTTGTTAAAACTACAACAACAACCTGTTGCTGTAGTGTCAATTCTGACTCATAGTGACCCTATAGGACAGAGTAGAGCTGCTCCCTGTTTCCAAGGAGTAGCTGGTGGATTTGAACCGCTGACTTTTTGGTTAGCAGCCAAATGCTTAATCACTGTGCCATCAGGGCTCCTTATTTATAGGCCTGTCTGTTATTTGGCTGAAAGGTGATCACTTGGAATGGCTTCAGTTCCAAGTTAGAAGTGTGTCTAAGGGCTATGTCTTGGGGGGTCCCTCCAGTTCCTCTCAGACCAGTAAATCTGGTCTTTCTTATGAATTTGAATTTTGTTCTACATTTTTTTTTTTCCCCACTCTAACCAGGATCGTCTATTGCGTTCTTGGACAGAATGGTGGGTAGCAGTAGCCAGGTACCATCTAGTTCTTCTGGTCTCAGACTGGTGGAAGCTGTGGTTCCTGTGGTCCATTACTTTTTTGAACTAATTGTTTCCTTGAATCTTTGATTTTCTTCACCCTCCTTTTCTCTGATGGAAAGAGACCAGTGTGATCATCAATAGGTATAAATTTACCACTGTCATTTTGTTGTGGTTATTTACGTGTTGTTAATGGTTTCTTTGTTCCATTTATTTTCTGTACTGAGTTCTTTTTGTTAATTGATTTTCTTTTCATTTCCGTCATTGTTGTTGATTTTGTGTTTGCTGAGTCTTCATGGTTTCCTTCTTTTTTTATTTTGCTGAGTAGGTTTATTAATTTTCTTTGTGGTTACCCTGGAGTTTACCTTTACTTTCCTAAGTTTAAAACAGTCTGTTATATCTTGATATCTCTTTGACTTCCTCTCCATATGAAAGTTCTGTAGCTACACCATTTATTCCCCCTTTTTATTTTAAAGTTGTCATCATTTCCATATTGACCTCTCTGGTTCCCTGTTTTTAGTCTTGTAGCTTTATGTTATTTTTGAGAATTCTTTGTTTGGGGTGGTATGTAGGTGATGTTGTCATGTGTCTTAATCTCAGGTTGTTGTCTGATGTTGTTGGTTCTCTGTTGGAAGGACTTCCTTTAATATTTATTGTAAGGTTAGTTTGGATTTTACAAATGCTCTTAATTTCTGTTTATCTGGAAATGTCCTAGCTTCACCATCATATTTGAGAGACAGGTTTTCTGGATATTTAGTTGTTGGCTGGAAATTTTTTTCTTCCAAGGTTTTATATATGTCATCCCATTGCCTTCTTGCCAACATGGTTTCTGCCAACAAATCAGAGCTTAGTCTTATTGGTTCCCTTTTGAAGATGACTTTTGTTTTTCCTGAGCTGCTCTCAGGATTCTTTTATCTTTGGTTTTGGAAAGTTTGATTATGATATGCCTTGGTGACTTTTTATTGAGGTCTATCCTGTATGGGGTTTGTTAAGCTTCTTGAATGGATATTTTCTCATCTTTCATGATATTAGAGAAGTTTTCTGCCAGCAAATCTTCAAAAATTCTCTGTGTGTGTGTGGATTTTTTTTTTTTTTTTTTTTGGAATTCCTATTACATGTAACTTATTCATCTTGATAATGTTCACATAACTCTTAGGATTTCTTCGTTTTTCTTCATTCTTTTTAATCAATGTTCCTCAAACAAATTAGTATTCAGGGATTTCTCCTATATTTCACCGATACTGCCTTCCATTGATTCAATTCTACTCCTATGTCCTTTCATTGACTTTTCTGTTTCTGAGATTTTATTGTTAATCTTCTGGATTTGCAGTTACTGTTTAGCATGGTTTCTAATTTTCTATTTATTTTGCCATTTTATTCTTCTTTTGATTTTCTGAATTATTCTATAGTTTTGTCTGTGTTTTCCTTGATTTTGTCTGTATTGGTGCCTATTGAGTCTGGCCTGGGGGATGTGGGGTTGGCAGGTGAGTGTGCAGGGGGTTGTGGATGAGGCTGGGTTAAGGTGGAGGGGTGACTTGTATTATGGTCTACAGTCAGGTGGGGTGACTGAAGTATGGGACCTTGTGCTGCTTCCTATCAGGAGGGTAGGGGGAGGGGTAGTGCAACCCTTCAACTAGCTGACATGGGTGCCTAGACACTTCCTGTCCACTGCAGCCAGCATTTGGGACCTGCCACCGAGAAAATGTGGGGGTGGGGATGCGGCCTGGGTTCTGGTCTGTGGGGGACCTCCTGCCAATACTCCACTGTTCCACTGCCTCATGCAGGTCACTCACCCCAGAGATCAGGGAATGCTGCTTGTGAGTATACCTGACTCTGGATCCTGGGTCCCTCCTGCTCTATGGACGGCAGGATCCCTGGAATTATCACCCTCCTTTCTGCGTTTTCTTTCCTTAGATTTGGACCTTGATCTGCTCAGCTTGCTTCTCTCTGGGTATGTTTATATAGTTTCTCTGTCTCTTATGGCTATGACATAAAGTTGCATTCCTATGCCCCTCACCTGTGATTCCTGCTGGCTTTGTCTCAAGATGGCATATTGAGCAGGGATGGCTGGCAGAGATCGTTTTCTCTGTTTAACTCTTCTTTTGCTGTGTTTGTTCAATTTTTTCTTCCAGTCTGTATTCAACTCTTGATCCTTCCTTTGCTGTGTTCAGGGTTTCAGGATTGTTATCTGCATCTGTTTTGCTTGGTTTCTCAGGTCTTTGCTGTAGAGGGTTGATATGGTGCATCTGACTAGTCCGCCATCTTAGCTTCTCCACCTGTTTTTGATTTCTAACTGCATTACATTGTGTTTGGAGAAGATATTTTGCAGGATTTCCATATTTTTAAGATTAACTGAGACTTCTCTAACTTATTTTCTATTCTGGAGAATGTTTCATGAGCACTTGAAAAGAACGTGCGTTCTATTCTTGTTAAATGGAGTGTTCTTTATATGTTTATTATGTCTAGTTGGTTTTTAGAGTTGCTAAAGTTTTCTATTCCTTCTTCATCTTCTGTCTATATTTTCTATACATATTTGAAAGTGGTGTATAATAGTGGTCTCCATCTATTATTGTAAAACTATCTACTTCTCCCTTCAATTCTGTCAATGTTTGTTTCATATGTTTTATGGCTCTGATGTTTGGTGCATAATATTTACAATTGATGCATATTTTTCACAAATTAACTCTTTTATCAATATATAATACCCTTCATTGTCTCTTGAAATAGTGTTTTACTTAAAATCTATTTTGTCTGATTTTAGTGCAACCACCACAGCAGGTCTCTTTTATTACTGTTTGCATGGAATATCTTTTTCTATTATTTCACTTTCAACCTATTTGTGTCTTTGGATCTAAAGTGAGTCTTTTCTATACAGCATATAATATGATCATGTTTTTGTTTTGTCTGTTTTAATCCATTTTTGAATCTTTGCATCTTGATTGGGAAGTTTAATCCATTTATATTCAAAGTAATTACTGATAGAGAAAGACTTGCTTCTGTCAATTTGCTATTTGTTTTCTGGGTGTCTTATACCTTGTTTGTCCCTCATTTATTCCTTTACTGCCTTACTTTCTGTTTAGTTGATTTTTTGTAGTGAACTGTTTTGATTCTCTTCTCACTTTTTTTAGTGTATATATTTTTAGATATTATTATTGTGGTTACCATGAGAATTACTTTTTCCATTGTAAATTTATAACAATTTAGATTGAGTTCATACTAACTTCATTTCAATAGCACACAAAAAAACTGCTCCTCTATGGTTCTGTCCACCAACTTTATATTGTTTTTCTTACAAATTACATTTTTATACATTGTGTGCTCAGTAACATTGATTTATAATTATTTTTCCTATATTTGTCTTTTAAATCATGTAGAAAGTAAAAAGTAGAGTTACAAACCAAAAACACAATAATACTACATTTTATGTTTCCCCTTGTAGTTACTTTTAGTGGATATATTGATTTCTTTATATGGCTTCGAGTTGCTGTCTACTGTCCTTTCATTTCCACCTGAAATGACTCTCTTTAGGATTTCTTGTAAGGAAGATCTAGTGATAATGGACTACCTCAGGTTTGTTTATCTTGGAATATCTTAATTTCACACTCATTTTTGAAGGTCAGTTTAGCCAGATATGGAATTCTTGATTGACAGGTGTTTTTTTTTTCTTTCAGCACTTTATTTTTTTTAATTTTATTAATTTTGTTGTCGTTGAGAATATACACATCAAAACATACGCTAATTCAACACTTTCTACAAGTACCATTTAGTAACATTGATTACATTCTTTGAGTTGTGCAACCATTCTCGTCCTCCTTTTCTGTGTTTTTCCTTTCCAATTAATATAAATTCACTGCCCCTAAGGCTCCTATCTAATTTTTCAAGTTGCTGTTGTCAATTTGATCCCATATAGGTAGTTCTTAAGAGATCATAATGCTCAGGGCAGACATTTTTTACTAGTTAAGCTAACCTATTGTTTGGTTTTAAGAATACTTAAGGAGATATTTTTGGTTTAAAGTTTAAATATTATCTCAGGGCAATAGTATCGGGGTTCTTCTAACCTTCATGGCTCCAGGAAGTCTGGAGTTCATGGGAATTTGAAATTCTATTGTGTATTTTCCTCCTTTTGCCTTTTGGCACTTTAAATATGTCATCCCACTGCCTTTGGTTTCTGTGATGGTTAAGGTTGTGTGTCAACTTTGCTGAACTATGATTCTCAGTATCTCACAGTTCTGTAATGATATAGTTTGACATTTATGTAATGATGTAATCTGGCACTTATGTAATGATGTAGTTATCCTCTATTTTGTGATATAATGTAGTCACTTCCATGATGTGATGTGATGCGATCAGCCAATCAGTTTTAAGAAGAGTTTCCTTGGGCATGTGTCCTGAGTCCTAAATATATGGATGTTCTGGCAAAGTTCACTGGCTTTTGCTTGCTCTGGATCCTGCATCCAGCTCCTCATCATCTGACCTCTGATTTTTGGGACTTGAGCCAGCAACCTGCCATATTGCCTGCCAATGTTGGGATTTGTCAGCCTCCACAGTCTGTGTAGCCTGCTGTCTTACCTGCCAATCTTGGACTCGGCAGTTTTTACAGCCCATGAGCCAGCAGTCTGCCATCTGATCTGCCAATCTTGAGTTTATCAGCCCTGTAGCTACATGTGTCAGGAGAAGCCTCCAGCCTGACACCTATGCATGAACTTGGGACTTGCCAGCCTCTACAACCCCTTGAGCCATTTCCTTGAGATTAATCTCTCTCTCTCTCTTTATATATATATACATATATATATACACACACACTTCATTGGTTTTGTTTCTCTAGAGAACCAGCCTCAGACATTTGGTACCAAAATTGGTTGTAGAGAACCGAAATTGTAAGGTTGATTTTTCTAAACTGGTTCTTATGTCTAGTGTCATGGATTGAATTATGTCTCCCCAAAAATGTGTGTATCAATTTGGCTGGGCCATGATTCCTAGTATTGTGTGATTTTCCTGTATGTTGTAAATTCTGCCTCTATGATGTTAATGAGGGAGGATGGGTGGCAGTTGTGTTAGTAAGGCAAGACTCAATCTACAAGATTGGATTGTGTCCTGAGGCAATCTCTTGAGATGTAAAAGAGAGAAGTTAGCAGAGAGACAGGGGGACCTCATACCACCAAGAAAGCAGTGCCAGGAGCAGAGCACGTCCTTTGGACCTGGGGTCCCTGTGAGGAGAAGCTCCTAGTCTGGGGGAACACTGATGAGAAGAAAGCCAACAGAGAAAGAAAGACTTCCCCTAGAGGTGATGTCCTGTATTTGGACTTTTAGCCTACTTTCCTGTGGGGAAATAAACTTCTCTTTGTTAAAGCCATCTACTTGTGGTATTTCTGTTACAGCAGCAGTAGATGACTAAGACATCTAGTTAGTCTTAAAGATGTTGATAACTCTGCTTCCAGTAGTAAAGAGGGCACTGCTAATCCATGGCATAAGGTGGCAATAGAAATATGCGAAATATCACCACCAATAGATCAAGTATTGGTAAAAGGTGAGGCTCTTGGTCACTGTATGTTTATACTTTTCTACAATTCTGTCATAATGAGAAATATAAGGAAGTTGGTTTGTTGGTCTTACTTTTGCTAGATAAAATGGTGAAAGAAAGTGATGAGCTCAGGGATTCAGACTCACAGGTAAAGCACTGTACAAATGACCTCAAAGTTGGCACTTGTACCATGAAAGAAAATTTTATTTCTTGTAGTAACAGAGCTGATATTGCCAAAAACCAAACCTATACTCTAATCATAAGAGTAGCTGAATTACAATGCCAATTGAATTACCAACTATGAATGGTGTCTGAAGTGAAAGTGAGGGCATTGATTAGGAAGAAATGGGATCCTGAAACTTGAGATGGGGACATATGGGCAGATAATCAGGAAGCTGGGGACACTGAGACCCTAAATTCTGTTGAATCCCTCCTGCCAACAGAACCAGCCCTCTCACTCACACCAGAAAAGCTTACTCCATCTTTGTCCACTAAGCAACGCTCTCCAGTAAAACCATCAGCCCCTCCACCTCTATCTCATGAGATTAACCCATTTGTGTCTGAAGAGCCATCCCCTGAGGAAGCATCTGAGTCATTGCCTGGGGCATCACCTGAAGCAGATGCTTTACAAGACAATGCTGAATGTTCTCAGAACATATCTCCTCCACCTATTTTTGCTTGTAGACCTATAACTAGACCCAAGTCCCAGTGAGCCCCAAAAGGTGAAATACAAAGTGTGACCCAGGAGGAGGTACGCTACACTCCAAAAGAACTACTTGAGTTTTCTAATATGTACAAACAGAAGCCTGGGGAATATGTGTGGAAATGCATATTAAGGGAGTGGGATAACAGTGCAAGGAACATAAAGTTGGATCAGTCTGAGTTTATCGATTCTGGGCCTGCTAAGCACAAATTCTTCATTCAATGTTTCAGCTTGAGAGGTCAGGAAAGGATCTAATAGTTTATTTGGTTGGTTCACTGAAGCACAGATTACACTGTGGCCTACACTAAATCAAGTTGAAGTACCAGACCTGCCTTGGTATACTGTAGAAGAAAGCATCCAAAGGCTTAGGGAAATTGGCATGTTAGAATGGGTTTATCAGGTTAGACCCACAGACCAACACATGGAGTGCCCAGAGGATGCATCTTTTGCCACAATGATTAGGAACAAATTTGTGAAGGGAGCTCCAGTATCCTTGAAGATTGCTGTGATTGCTCTTTTATGTCAGATTTGACAGTGGTAACTGCCCTAACTGAAACCCTGGTGATGTAGTGGTTAAGAGCTACAGCTGCTAACAAAAAGGTCTGCTGTTCAAATCCACCAGGCACTCATTGGGAACTCTATGGAGCAGTTCTACTCTGTCCTATGGGGTCACCATGAGTTGGAATCAATTCGATGGCAACGGGTTGACCACAATGGGGCTGACTGGACTCCATGGTGGTAGAGTCCAAGTAGTGGCACTCAGTCAATGAAGGCAAGATTGGTGTGGTTTCTGTAATGGACAATAGAGTCAAAACAGTAATCAGAATAGTCTGACTCATATAGACTTATAGCATTGGCTACTTAGTCATGGTGTCCCTAGGAGTGAAAGAGATGGGAAATCTACTATTTACTTGATCCATACAAGTGGAAGAATTCTAGGTTAAGTGAACAGTAGTCTAACTTGAATTGCCAGAATAGAGAATCATGGCCCCTCAATCAATTCCCAGACTTGAGCCAATTTACAGACCCACAACCTCTTGAATGAAGGGGAGGCCAGGTCCCATTGAGGAAGGACCCCACTACACTGCCAAAAATGTATACTGTTAATCTTTCTCCCAGAATCCCCAAAGGGATCTACAGCTTTTTATGAGAGTGACTGTTCATTGGGGAAAAAGAAATAATCAGATTTTTCAGAGTTTAGTGGATACTGGCTCTGAACTGACACAAATTCCAGGAAACCCAAAATATCACTGTAGCCCACCAGCCAGAGTGGGTACATATGGAAGTCAGGTTATTAATGGTGCCTTACCTCAGGTTCAGCTCACAGTGGGTCCAATGGGTCCCTGAACTCATCCTGTAGTGATTTCCCAAGTTCCAGAATGAATAATTGGAATAGATATACTCAGTAATTGGCAGAACCCCCAAAATTGGATCCCCGAAAAGTGGAGTAAGGGCTATAATGGTATAAAAAGCCAAGAGGAAGCCATTAGAACTTCTTCTACCTAGGAAATTAATAAACCAAAAGCAATACCACATTCTTGGAGGGATTGCAGAGATTACTACCAACATTAAGAACTTTAGGGATGCTGGAGTTCAACTCACCTATTTGGCCTGTGCAAAAAACAGATCTTGGAGAACGACAGTGGATTATTGTAAACTTAACCATATGGTGACGACAATTTCAGCTGCCGTTCCAGATGTGGTTTCACTGATTGAACAAATTAATGCATCTGCTACCTGGTATGCAATTATTGATCTCGCCAATGGCTTTTACTCAATTCCTATTTTGAAGGACCACAAGAAGCAGTTTGCCTTCAGCTAGCAAGTTCAGCAATACACCTTCATTGTCCTACCTCAGAGGTATATCATCTCTCCAGCTCTATGTCATAATTTAGTCTGCAGGGAGCTTGATCGCCTTTCCCTTCCGCAACATATCACACTGACCCATTACACGGATGACATTATGTTGATTGGGGCCTACTAAAGAAGAAATGTCAATGACTCTGGACTTATTGACAAAACATTTGCATGCTAAAGGGTAGGAAATTAACCCCACAAAAATTCAGTTGCCTTCCACTTCAGTGAAATTTCCAGAAGTTCGGTGGTGTGGGACATGTCGAGATATTCTTTCTAAAGTGAAGAGCAAGTTGTTACATCTGGCCCCTCCTACAACTAAAAAAGGAGGCACAATGCGTGGAAGGCCTCTTTGGATTTTAGAGGCAACATATCCCTCATTTGGGTATGCTACTCCAGCCTATATATCAACTGAATAAAAAAGATGCTAATTTTGAGTGGATCCCAGACCAAGAGAAGGCTCTGTAACAGGTTCAGGCTACTGTTCAAGCCTCTCTGCCACTTGAGCCATATGATCCAGCTGATTCAATGGTGCTTGAAGTGTCAGTGGCAGACAGAGATACTCCTTGCGGACTTTGACAAACCCCTATTTGTAAATCACAGAGCAGACCGTCAGGATTTTGGAGCAAAGTCCTGATATCCTTTGAGATAACTGCATTTTTTTTGAGAAACAGCCTTTGGCTTGTTACCAGGCTGATCAGAACCTGAAGGCACAAGTAAGGTGCATGAGGAAGAGGTCCAAATGCTCATGGTCTCCACTCCTGTCACATTACCTGCCCTTTCCCAGTCTGCACGTATGGTCTCATGGAGTTTCTTATGATCAGTTGACTGAGGATGAGAAAGCTCATGCCTGGTTCACAGATGGTTCTGCATGGTATGCAGGCACCACTTGAAAGTGGACAGTGGCAGCACTACAGCCCCTTTCTGGGATCTCCTTGAAGGATGGTGGTGAAGGGAAATCCTCCCACTTAACAGAGCTTTGAGCAGTGCACCTCCTTGTTCATTTTGCTTGGAAGGAGAAGAGGCCAGATGTGTGACTGTATACTGATTCATGGACTGTGGCCAATGGTTTGGCTGGACAGTTAGGGACTTGGAAGGAACATGATTGGAAAATTGGTCACAAGGAAGTATGGGTAAAAGATATGTGGGTAGACCTCTCTGAATGGGCCAAAGAAGTGAAAATATTTGTGTCTCGTGTGAATGCTCACCAAAGGTTGACCTCAGCAGAGGAGGATTTTAAAATCAATTGGATAGAATGACGTGTTCTGTGGAAACCAGTGAGCAACCTAGTGGCAGGTTGATTACATTGGACCACTACCATCTTGGAAAGGGCAGCATTTCATTCTTACTGGTATAGACACTTACTCTGGGTACGAATCTGCCTTCCCTGCAAGCAATGCTTCTGCCACAACTACCATCTGTGACTCACAGAATGACTTATCCACTGTCATGGTATTACACAGTATTGCCTCAGATCTAGGGACTCACTTAACAGCAAATGAAGTGCAGCAATGAGCCCATGATCATGGAATTCACTGTTCTTACCATGTTTCCCATGATCCTGAAGAATCTGGCTTGATAGAGTGATGGAATAGCCTTCTAAAGACAAAAGGTGGCACTACTTTGCAGGATTGGGGCAGTGTTCTCCAGGAAGCTGTATATGCTTTAAACTAGCATCCAATATATGGTACTGTTTCTCCCATGGCCAGGATTCATGGGTCCAGGAATGAAGGGGCGGAGATGAGAGTGGCACCATTCATTATTACCCCGAGTGACCCACTCACATAATTTTTGCTTCCTGCCCCTGTGACCCTATGCTCTGTGGGTCTAGAGGTCTTAGTTCCAAAGGTAGGAATATTCCCACCAGGAGACACAACACTGATTCCATTGAACTGGAATTTAAGAATGTCACTCGGCCACTTTAGGCTCCTCCTTATTAACTTATCTTCAAGCTCCCTCATTCTTCCCATGGCTATGTTGTCTACTGATGAACCCATTAAAGGTGTTCTTTATTTCTTTTATAATGATTTTAATTCTAGAATTTCTTTCTGATACTTTCTTGTAGTTTCCATCTCTCTGTTTACATTACTTCTGTTCTTTCATTTTGCCTACTTTTTTTAGACTTTGTGTTTCCCTAAGAACTCCTTCTTAAATAGATCCTGCATCTTGCCACTCTCTTGGTTGTAATCTACTGTTATTACACAGGAGTTTTGTTGTGGTGGTGATGGTAAGGTGTTGGTGAGGGGAAGCATTCTATAATGGTAGTAATGACTTTCAAGCTCATTACACATCAGAGCTGAAACCAGAATATTTTTTTTCTTATTCAATCTGAAAATCTATGTCTTTTAATTGGAGTGTTCACAATAAATTTCTGTTCTCATAAACCACCCAATTGGTGGTGCTTTGTTACAGCAGCCCTAGAAAATTAATACAGTTCCTCACATTTCTTCTTTGACTGGCCTCTTGGAGTTTCAACTTACACAAGCACTGGTTAGTATTTAGCTGAAGATTCCAGACGACCCCTTCCTGGAACTCCTCTTCAAGTACCTTCCTCTTCTCCAGTATTTTTTTTCTGAATTCCATCCTTTTGTTTCTCCATTCAGTGAGGCCACATATTCCGCATGGAATCCCTACCATGTACCATGGTTCATAAAGTATAATCCTTCTTTTAAGGATAATAGTCCTGCACTCCCTGTTTCACATATCTAAAATAATTATATTTTTATAGTTTTTGTTTTTTAGAGCAGAAAGGTAAATCTGATCCTAGTTATTGCATTATTGGCTGCATTATGGTCTCAGTTCATATGTTTTTGCTTCAGAATTATACATAGACCAGAATGCTATATTTTTGCTTAATTAACTTTGGAAGGGCAGTTATCCCTCAGCTTTTTATTTTCCCCAAGTAATATAAGATGCATCTACTTGACTCTGCTCCCTACTTGCCCAAGAAGTCATTGAAGCCTCTCTATTTAGAAATTAAGATGAAATGTTGGAAATTCACCGTTCTTTTATTATTTTTTTCACAACCAATAATTTATCTGAGGGTAAGCTTAGTGGAGCTTAGGGATGAATAAATGAGGGTATTCTCTTTCTAAGTTTCTCTCTAAATGCAGGAACATCCTCACTGTTTTTAGCATATGACTTATTTTTTCAAAGGTAAATAACCTCCAGCTCTTGGGTTTCATCCCATAGCCATAAGAAAGTTACCTACTTTGGTGAGAAGTTGGGTAGTAATGAAGCACCCCTGCTTCTTTTGGTGAATAGACATGTAATTTCGCCTGAACTAGGTCTATTGCTGAAAGGTTGTCCCATATTCATATATTTCTTCTCCTATTTGGAAGCTGGAGCAATGAAGACATTGGTGAAGAATGGTCATGCAGTTTCTCTTCCTGTCTTGCCATTTCTGCTAATCTATAGAAGGAGAATGAACTTCAGTTTTTCCCCCCTGCCTTTTATGTGGTCTGTCTATCCTCCAGTATTATTATGTCCGAGCATAGCAATATTAGTGGGAAGCTTTAGAAACCTTTGCCCTTATTTCCACACTTATTTCAGCTATGATCTTAAAGTGTGGTGAACTTCAGATATATTTTAATCTGATAAAAATAAAATTGCACCTGACAGATATTTTTCAGATGGTAGTATGAGATTAAGGACTTTTCCTTGTTTTGGCATAGTTGAAATTTTCTTTCTATTTCATTTCAGTGTACTTGACAGAGGAGCTTTTTGTACATGCACAATTACTCTGCCTCATCTGATGGACAAAGAGGCAAAGTCTCCCAAAATTAAAAAAAAAAAAAAAATAGAGCAAATTATTCTATTCCCTCCTCACTCAGTACAGTAAGTTGGAACACAGGACACTTTTCCTTCCTCTCAAGTCTGTGACTTTGGGTTCCTCTGGGGTAACTTGTCTTTCTATGTAATTAAGTCAACAATATTATCCACCAGCAGTCCCTTCAAGGTTATCACTGCTGTAACACTGGTATTTCCAAAGAGATTATAATGTGAGAAAAATCATCTTTAAACAGACTCAAGGGGAGTTAATTGAGATTCATGGTACACATTAAAATGCAAATGTTTGTGATGTTCACTGTAATAAAGTACACTACTGTTTAATGCAATATTTCACAGAACCCATAGTAATGCCCTCAGAACAATACAATTAAGAGCATATTCCAGGGGAATCTTTTCTTCTTTTTCACTAAACCCAGACCAAAAACACATTGCCAGTGAGTCAATTCTGACTCATAGCGACCCTATAGGACAGAGTAGAACTGCCCCATAGGGTTGTGGCCAGTGGATTTGAACTGCCAACATTTTGGTTAGCAGCTTAGCTCTTAACCACCATGCCACCAGGGTTCCTCTTTTCCACTAAGACAGTAAATATTTCCAATTCGGTATGGTGGGTAAAATTAAATGAGAACACACTGGTTTAGTGTGACTAATTACATTCTCATAACTGATTCATTATAAGGAGTTCAAACTAAGAGAGGGATTTCCCTGAGTGATCTGAAAATCCATTCTCTTTCTGATAGCGTAAATAGGTTGTTAAAATGCTCTCTTTATAGTTGCACAGAGTCAAAGGATTAGTACTTAAAATCCAGCATACGCAAGAAGTTATTCAATCTTAATTTTGAATCCAATATGTAAAAAACAGAACAAAATAAAACAAATAAACAAAATCCAGCTAATTTAGAAATAGGTTCAAAATTAAAACCTGAACAAAGGCAGCAAAACATGGTGGAGGCTCTGGAGCTTTTCAGTACACCTGCACTCTGGAAATCCATGCGGGAAAAAGCAGTCTGGGAAAAGTACAGTGGTAAAACTTACTTTTGATGTTACATATGTAAGGGATATCTAATGTTTCTGGTTGGCTTTGATGATTCCCAAGTAACTGGTCACCTGAGAGAGGTGTTTGTCTATATTGCTTGTTTCCTCTGAATTGTGTGATTTAAAATAAAGTTTGATATTTTTTAGGAATTTATATTACAAGTATCATTTTACATCTCTCAACTACGAACTCCTTTGGAGCAGGATATATGTCTTATGCCATTTTGTATCCCCTGTGCCCAGGCCTGTATTTGGGGCATTGTAGAGATGTCTGTTTTTGCTTATGCAATTATCAGTTGATTCCTGATTATTCTGTCCATCATAAACCTCATTGTATAGGTAGAAAGTTAACCATTAAGGAACACAGAGCCAACTCTTTGTGAAAAAGTCAAAATTGAGGAAATGTGCTGCTTTAAGAGTAGATTTATCTAAGCCAGTGCATAGCAAAGCTTAACAATAAAATACAAGTCTGTGATAGAGACCCATTGAGAAGACAGACAATATCCTGTATAATTGAATCAATTTAGTTCTAAAATACAATGATAAAGAACAGATCCTTACTGTTGAAAGGGGTCTCAGAGGTTATTTTGTCTGTGAAGATTCATCAATAAATTTACCAATCAGCAGGTATTCTGTGCTAGGCACCACACAAGCAGCAGAGTTACAAAGATGAATCAGAATTCATCCCTGCCTTCAAGAAGCAGGGCAGTGCTATGAAAGTATCGGTGCATTGATTTTGCCTATTGAATGCTGCATGTTGAGGGCCAGTGATGTGGCCAAAGAGTCTGAGACAAACCTCATCAACTAGCTATAATCCTTGGACTTGTCTCAGAATTTCTTTGAAACATATTTACTCACTTGGAAAAATTCCTTCCTTTCACCTACTTCTCATAATACATTAATCTACTGAAATCATCTTTTCTGGAAATTATTGCCATTCTCCTCTGCACCTCTGCACCTTATGTCATCTTTCAAAATGTATGACTGTAAGTCTTCTGCGCACTGAAGTGCTAGAGATAAAATCTCTGTTCGCTAACATCAAAGAAATCACAGTCCCACTGTGGATCCTGATGTACAGAATCTATATGGTACATTTTGTAGCAGAGACATGGGCATGGTGCTGTGGGACAAAGGGAGAAATGGGTGATTCTGTCCAAAGAGCATGAGGAAATCCTTCATAAGAGGTAACATTCCAGCTGGGCCTTAAAGGATTAAAATAAAGAAGAGGGAGGAGAACATACAAGTTGAGGGGACATAATGCACAAAGAAACCAGATATGAACCTATATGAGGTGCATTGTTCAGCCCCAGATAGGAAGTGGACATAGCAACGTCAAATCTATTGAGATCGTCACTTCCTTGGAGATGAATGCAATACCTCCACTAAAGTTGCTTAAGTTCCCAGAAACATTTTTTGGCAACTACCTTGCCAATAAAGCTTTGTTCCTAAGTACTACCTTTTTAGTTTTTTTAAACCATGTTTCTTCTAAGATACCTTCTCATTGGATAGAAGAAAACTAAGATTATGTCCTTATACGGTGGCCACACTGCCTTCCCTAGTTCATCTCATCACAGCTGTCCTCTAGACCTGCCCCTATCCCATGATATCTCCCTTGGAGGCCCAGAAAGCACAGCCTGTGGGGACCCAGGGTGGCCATACAAAGGATGCAATGAGAGAAGGGCAGTGGTTTCTGGGAAGAGTAACAGTCTGGCTTCTTCTCTTTCAACTTGCCTTTCCTCTTCTTTCTGCCCAAAAGCCAAAACCAAGGAACTAACTTTTTAATTTAACCTTCTTTCTTTGAGAGCCCTTGACCTTTAGAAGGCTGGATTAGATTGTAAATAATAGTAGCTAACATTTATTGGGCACCTTGCTATGTGTCACACCTTGCATGAAATATTTTGCATAGATTACCTCATTTTATTTTCACAACAGCTCCTAAGGTAGACTATATCATTGTCACAATTTTTCAGAAAGAAGAACTAAAACTTGGAGAGAGCACACAGATAGTAAGGGATAACCATGGGACCTGACACTGGAGCCTAGTTCAAAATGTTGTTGTTGTTAGATGCCATTGAGTTGGTCCGAACTCTTAGCGACCATGTGTACAACAGAACAAAACACTGCCCTATCCTGGGCCATCCTCACAATCATTGCCATGTATAAGCCCATTGTTGCAGCCACTATGTCAATCCATCTTTTTGGAGGTCTTCCTCTTTTTCTCTGACCCTCTACTTTACCAAAGATGATGTCCTTATCCAAGGACTGGTCCCTCCTGATAACATGTCCAAAGTACCTAAGGTGAAGTCTTGCCAACTTCATGTTCATTCTTCTGGCAGTCCATGGTATATTCAATATTCTTCACTAACACAATAATTTAAAGGCATCAATTCTTCTTCAGTCTTCCTTATTGATTCTACAGCTTTCACATGCAAACAAGGTAATTGAAAATATCATGGCTTAGGCCAGGAGCACCTTAGTCCTTAAAGAGACATCTTTGCTTTTTAACACTTTAAGGAGGTCTTTTGCAGCAGGTTTTCCCACTGCAACTGCAACACGTCATATGATTTCTTGACTGCTGCTTCTATGAGCATTGATTGTGAATCCAAGTAAGATGAAATCCTTGACAACTTCAATATTTTCTCAGTTTATCACGATGTTGCGTATGGTCCAGTTGTGAGGATTTTTGTTTTCTTTATGTTGAGGTGTAATCCATACTGAAGGCTATGGTCTTTGATCTTTAGTGGTAAGTGCTTCAAGTCCTCTTCACTTTCAGCAAGCAAGGTTGTGTCATCTGCATATTGCAGGTTGTTAATGAGTCTTCCTCCAATCCTGATGCCCCTTTCTTCTTCATCTAGTCCAACTTCTCAAATTATTTGCTCAGCATACAGATTGAATAAATATGGTGAAAGAGTAGAACCCTGATGCATGCCTTTCCTGATTTTAAACCACGCAGTATCTTTTTGTTCTGTTCGAACAACTGCCTCTTGGTCTATGTAAAAGTTCCACATTAACACAATGAAGTGTTCTGGAATTCCCATTCTTCCCAATGTTATCCATTATTTGTTATAATCCACACAGTCAAATGCCTTTGCAGAGTCAATAAAACACAGGTAAACATCTTTCTGGTATTCTCTGACTTTAGCCAAAATACATCTGACATCAGCAACGATGTCCTTGTTCCATGTCCTCTTCTGAATCCAGCTTGAATTTCTGGCAGTTCCCTGTCAATGTACTGCTGAACTGTTTTTGAATTACCTTCAGCAAAATTTTATTTGCCTATAATATTAATTATATTGTTTGATAATTTCCGCATTCTGTTAGCTCACCTTTCTTTGGAATGGGCACATATATGGATCTGTTCCAGTCAGTTGGCTAGGTAGCTGTCTTCCAAAATTCTTGGCATAGATGAGGGAGTGCTTGCAGCATTGAATCTGTTTGTTGGAATATTTCAGTTTGTACTCGGTCAATTCCTGGATCCCTGTTTTTTGCCTATGACTTCAATGCAACCTGGAATTCTTCCTTCAGTACCATCTGTTCTTGATCATATGCTACCTCTTGAAATGGTTGAATAGCAACCAATTCTTTCCGGTATGGTGACTCTGTGTATTCTTTCCATCTTCTCTTCATGTCTCCTGGGTCGTTCACTATTTTGCCCATAGAATCCTTCAATATTGCAACTTGAGGCTTGGGTTTTTTCTTCAGTTCTTTCAGCTTGAAAAATGCTGAGCATATTCTTCCCTTTTAGTTGTCTAACACCAGATCTTTGGATATTCCATTATTATACTTTATTTTGTCTTTTTGAGCCTCCCTTTGAAATGTTCTGTTCAGTTCTTTTACTTCATCATTTCTTCCATTCACTTTAACTACACTCAGGAGTAAGTTCCAGAGTCTTTCTCTTCTAACATCTATTTTTGTCTTTCTTTCCTTTAATGACCTTTTGTTTTCTTCATGTATGATGTCTTTGATGTCATCCCACAACTTGTCTGGTCTTCGGTCATTAGTGTTCAGTGCAGCAAATCTATTCTTGAGATGGTCTCTAAATTCAGGTGGGATACACTCAGGGTCATACTTTGGCTCTTATTGACTTGTATTAATTTTCTTCAGCTCCAACTTGAACTTGCGTATGAGCAATTGATGGTCTATTCTGTAGTCAGTCCCTGGCCTTCTTCTGACTGATGATATTGAGCTTCTCTATTGTCTCTTTCCATAGATGTAGTTGATTTGATTCCTGTGTATTCCATCCAGCGAGGTTCACGTGTATGGTTGCTGTTTGTTATCAAAAACAGATATTTCCAGCAAATAAACAGTTGATCTTGCAAAATTCTGTCATAGGATCTTGCAAGTTATTTCTATCACCAAAGCCATACTTTTCAACCACTTATCCTTCTTCTTTGTTTCTAATTTTTGCATTCTAATCACCAGTAATTATCAATGCATCTTGATTGCATGTTTTATCAATTTCAGACTGCAGAAGTTGGTAAAAATCTTCAGTTTCTTCATCTTTCACATTAGTGGTTGGTGCAAAATTTGAATAATAGTAGCATTAACTGGCCTTCCTTGTAAGCATATGGATATTATCCTATCACTGACCGCGTTGTACTTCAGGATAGATCTTAAAATGTTCTTTTTAACAATGAATGTGATGCCTTTCCTACTCAGTATGTAAACCCTGGCATAGTAGAGCATATGATTGGCCAATACTAGACCATTTCAGCTCACTAATGCCTGGGATATCGATCTTCAAAGTGTACTATTTCATTTTTGACGACTTCCAATTTTCCTAGATTCATACTTCATACATTCCGTGTTCCGATTATTAAGGGATTTTTACATCTGTTTCTTCTCATTGTGAGTAATGCCACATCAGCAAACAAAGGTCCCAAGAGCTTTACTCCACCCAGGTCATTAAGGTTGACTCTACTATGAGGAGGCACGTCTTCCCCACTGGTATTTTGAGTGTCTTCCAACTTCAGGGGCCCATCTTCCGGAACTATATCAGACAATGTTCTGTTGCTATTCATAGGTTTTCACTGACCAAGTTTTTAGAAATAGATCACCAGGTCGTTCTTCCTAGTCTGTCTTAGTCTGGAAGGTCCGCTGAAACCTGTCCACCATGGGTGATCCTGTTGGTATTTGAAGTACTGGTGGCATAGCTTTCAGCATCACAGCAACACACAGGCTACCACAGTATGACAATCTGACAGACAAATGGCAGTTTCTAAATAGGTTTGCTTTATTGAAAAAATAGACATGAAAAATCAGTAGTGATTATCACTTAGTAACATATCTTGAAATTCTTTAATTTTCTCTTTTGAACCTAATCTTCTAATTTTCTACTTGACCATGTGTTACTGTAGTAAATTAAGTCTTTTTTTTTTTTTTTAATATTTGGCCCTATTCTTGAGATACTAGCAATAAAATAGAAAAATATACAAGCAAATGATCGTAACACAAAGGAGAATACTATTAGTGTTTTGAAGTGAAGATTACTTGAAGTATTAAAGGCCTTTCTCTTTTTTCTATTCACTTATTTAAAAAATATATTTTTCTAGCTCTAATTAGCCACTCTACCCTCTCCTAGGCATTGGAAACCCAAAAGCAAATAAGGAAAACACTATCCTTTCCCTGTAAGAACCTACAGTTGATTGGGGATGCATACTTCCTCACAAGTAAGTCAGAAATACTGGGGTAGGGAAATTAAAAGACAGTTAAGGAACAGTATACTTAATCCAGTCTTGGAAGTGAGAGACCAGTATCCAAGGAGAAATTCCCAGGGAAAATGATATTTAAACTAGGAACAAAGGAAGAATAACAATTATCCAGGGGAATATGGTTGGGTATGTTTGGCGGGAGTGTTTGTAAGGAAAATGTTCCAGGCAAATGCCTAGAATTAAATAAATAAATAAAAGTGCATGAGGCAAAGGATAAGAACTGGAGAGATTATCAATGGCCAAATTCTAATCTAGTTTGCAGTCTGAACCTTGAGGACTTCAAAATGCAAAATTGTGTGCATGCTTAGACCTGTACATTTAATAAATATTCTTGGAAGACAGTCCATAGATTTAATCAAATTCTCAAATGGCCGTTTACCCTAAAATGCTAAGATTTTTGGGAAGCCATTGAAATGTGCTAAACAGAGAAGTGCATAATCCTATTTATATTTATAACAAGAGATTTCTGCTTACAGCACATGTGGATCTGTTTGGTCCCACAAGCATATGACTAATCCACAACCTTTCAGGCACTACAGATACAAAAATGAATAAAACATAATTTCTTCCCCAAGGAGACTCACAGAGCAGTGTGGAGAAAATTATTTTAACCTTTACCTTCAATGTAAGTGATAAATGCTATGCCTGCAACAAGAAGAGGACCAGCAGTCCTTTCTGGGAGCAGGAAGGGAAGGCTTAGGGAGAAGGTGAACTTAAAGGGTGAGCTGGATCTTAAATAGTGAGTGAGAGTTAGGTCAGTAATTCAGAGAGGAAAAGTGGATACATGCAGAAGGTACTATGTGTTTCCCTAAGACAAGGGGTGTGAACGAGTCTGACGTGCACAAGCATCTAGCAGGGCTCAGCATTATCAGAACAGGAAGTAGGAGGTGGAAAGACTTGAGCTAGAAGATCAGGGTGGAGCTAGGTTCTGGGGACCTTGTATATTAGACAAATATTTAACCTCAGTGTTAGGAAACTGAATGGTTAGTCCAGAAAAACATCAGGGTGTGGCATGGAGAGGACAAGGGTGGTCTCAGTGACCAAATTCTTAAAGGAGGAGGAAAATGACTGGGGGGCAGATATTAGTGATGATGGTGATGTAGCTGGTAGGCACAAGCCTCAAAGGGTGGGAGGGGAGCTTGGCTAACAGTCTGTAAGTATTAATAAAGGGTCTAAGAAAAAAGTTAACCCTATTCTGGGAAACTTGATATGATCTAGGTGTTGAGTTGATGGAAACTAGGAGACCTCCTAATAGATCTTAGTTGGGATGTAGCAATGAGCCTACATTCTGGGAATAAGGAGCTCCTAATATTTCTGTTGTGAGCCCTGGTGGCACAGTGATTAAGACTCGGCTGTTAAACAAAGGTCAGCAGTTTGAACCCACTAGCTGCTTCACGGGATAAAAATGTGGCAGTCTATTTCCACAAAGATTACAGCCTTGGAAACCCTATCGGGCAGTTCTACTCTGTTCTACAGGGTTGCTATAGTTGGAATCAATTTGATGACACATATTTGATCTCTGTCAGTTTGTCATACTGCAGTGGCTTAGGTGTTTTTATGGTGCTGGAATTTATGCCATTAGTATTTCAAATACCAGCAAGGTCACCATGGGTGAACAGGTTTTAGCAGAGCTTCCAGAGTAAGACACTAGAAGGAAAAGCCTGGCAATTCACTTCCCTCAAATTAACCAAGGAAACCCTATAGATGAGAACAGAATTTGTCCAACTGGACTCAAACATATCAATGATCATGAAGATGGCACAGGATCAGGAAGGGTTTCATTCTGTTATACATAAAGTCACCACGAGTTGGAGCTAACAACAATATCTCTATACTGAAAAAAGAAATAAGATAATGTACTGTACAAAGTCCTAGGAAACAATTTACCAGTATGGAGCCATAGGCCTTGAGCACGCCACAGCAGTGGGACCAAGAGAATAAGACCCATCAGAAGGACATTGTGGGAGCTAAATAGTTAAGGTCTGGCACCCTACGGGAAGTCCTGGGTGTCACAGGCCTGAGGACATTCCAGGGCATCCAAAATCTCTGCTCATGAATGCTTCACACGTCCTCCTCCTGTTCTGGCCTTTACTCTGGGAACATGAGTTATCAACTCTCTCCAGAACAGTAGTCAGGAGAGCAGCAATCCATCTGCCTGTGCTGGCAGCTGGCACCAAAGGCAATGGCCACCCCCTCGCTGTCTGGGAGACAGATAGTCACACGTGGCTTTTCTGTGCTCCTTTTGCTACAGGACTCTGGTTATGGGGAGGCACAGACTTTCACCTAGGTATTTTTTTAGTGCAAAGACCTGTGTGTGATGAAATGGACTTTCTCAGAACTTGCAGTTATATCAGGCCCCCAAATCAGCCTAGACTGTATTCCCAGCCTCCCCACATTCACCGAAATTGGAGTCTGGTCCTCTTGTGGCTGCATGGTGACAGCTGTCTCTTTGATCATGCCGTAGGTCCTTTGAAATCAATAACATATCAGACCTGGATGGGACTTTCAAGATCTAGTCTAATGCCCTCAGGTTATAGGTTGGAAATGGAAGCCCAGAGGAATGAGAGTCTTGATAACTGCACCTAAAGGTGAATATTGAATTAGAGACAATAATTCCTGACCTGTAGGCTGATGCTATGTCAGCTCTCCCTAACCCTGAAAAAACCTCATGACCATGAACCCAGGACTATGATCCTCATCCAGGAAGCCTCCCTAGAGCATCTCATCCTGATACAGATGGCCCTTTTCATTCAGCGTCCACTAGATTGATGTGCTGGCCTGAGATTACTTAGGATCTCTGTCCCCAAATTTAACTGCACCAGAAACAGTTCTCGCCATGACTGAAGCAATCAGACATTTCCTATTATTGGTCTCTGTGACCTTTTCAGAATCCAGGCTGATGAATGTCACTGGCTATGAGAGGTAACTGACAGGTGGATGTCTGCCAGGGAGTTGTCATGGGATGAATGACAGCTGAAAGCTTATAACTTTTCTCATCAAAATACACAAACAGGAAGAAGGAAAAAAAGGTCACACAGAGCGTTTTAGGTTATCTACGTTTCTGAGCAGGGAGGTCAGGACTTGGAGTTTATGGACTTGGAGGGAGATATAAATCAAGTCAGTGGATTTATGGGGTACCTCTATTAGGCCCCACCCCATGCTTGGCACCACAAAGGATTGAGGTGGGAAGACATGTTCCTTTCCTTGAAGAGTTCACCATCCAAGCAAAGTGGCAACAGCATCTGCACGACCTCAGCCACGACTCTTGTTTTTGTGTTTGTGATTTCCTTTAGGTGGAAACTATCTGTTATGAAAATATGACTTTGAGCTCTTTTTAAGGAATGCCTATGATGTAATTTGTAATATTATAATAATTCATTTCCAAATATTAATTCCAGGCTTTGTGTTTGACATTAGGCAGCAGCAATGAATACAGCAAACATACAAATATAATCTCCACCATCATAGAGCTTACTTAGGTAAGTGTGTGTGTGTACACATAGATACATATGTATTTTTGCACACATAAGTATGAGCTTAGTAAGTGCATAGGTTTCATCCAACTCTTATATTGGGATGTAATTCTAAAAATTCCCTTCAAGCAACATAATAAAGCATAATGGAATGAGCAAAGGCTTTGAAACTTGAACACTGGGCTTGTCACTAACCTTTCACATTAGGTGCGAAATTATTTAAGGTTTCAGATTTTCCCTGCTTCCATCTAACTTCCCCATTTGTCTGTCTTGTTGGAAGGATCACGCTGTGAAGGCAATTGGATGAATCTTTCACAGGGCCTTTTCAAGCATTAGTCGTGACATAGGGACAATTTTGTGATCCCTCAAGGTGCCCAGGACATCAAGGTGTACCCCAGTAACTTGGAAATAGGGAAACTATGATTGCCTTCTGAAACATACACCGTGAAACCTAGTCAATATGGATCATAGTGGAGTCATGCAGAGCCGCCTTAAGGAAACAGAATGCCTCCCAGGAATAAAGCATTTAGCTAACTAAAGATATAAACATTTCTAAAAAAAATCTATCAGAAGAGGCTGGTAACAAAAGTATGGTCGCCCAGGCACTGCCCTTAGCAGAGGAACCCTGGGTGGCTGACAGGACTGTGGTATCTCCATTTTGCTGGGCAGATAAGTCCCCACACAGAGATGGACACTTCAGAGCTTCATGGTATTCATTTCTGATCATTTTCCTAAATACCCATGTTTTGAGTGCACTTATCGAATCCTCTATCAATTTTGCCTTCTAAATAGCTCTCAAATGTGTCTACTTCTATCTACCCCTTTTGCCACCACCATTGTTCAAGCCACCGGTATGTCTCATAGCACCAGCTCCCTCACGTATCTCCCTGCTTCCAGGCCTACCCCTCCTACAACTCCCTCCCAATCATTCTATACACTACAGCCAGAAAGATTGGTCTAAGTCATAAACTTTGTTACTTTTCTGCCTTCATCCCTTCAGTAGTTTCCTATTTATGTTCAGTATAAAATCCAAATACCTTGACATGGTTTAACGGGCTTCCTAAGCCAGTTCCAGCCAAGCTCTGCAGCATCAATGTGGACCTGCTCACAAGATAATCTCCTGTCACAAGGCACAACTAGGTCTTCCCCAAACGCCTGCTTTCCTCTCTCTAGGGCATTCTTCTCCCTCTCTTCCCAGGTCATCTTTTCTGTGTTCTTCAATTTTCCATTTGGACAGTCCTTTTCATAATGACCCTTCTCTGTATTCTTATAGTACCAGTACCTACACTTACCTATGCCTTTATTATATTACATTGAATTGCGTGCTTATGTTACCCAGTGTCAACTAGACTGCAGTCCCTTTAAATGCAGAAATTATGACGTCACTCCCAGTGCTCCAGGTTCCTCATCTTAAAACTAGGGATAATTATAGTAACGACCTTTTAGGTCTGTTATGAGAATCAAAAGAGTTAATATGTATAAAGCACTTAGAACACTTCCTGACACAGAATAAGCACTTTATGAGTGCTTACTTACATAAATAAATATCAAATGTATATATAATTACATAGATAGAATGTAGACTATAGAATAATATTTATACATTACAATCATTATTATTATTACTAACATTTTTACACTTCTTTCCTGATGTAACTTTGTCGCTGTCATTGTTAGGTGCCATTGAGTTGGTTCCAACTCATAGCTATCCTATGCAAAACAAAGCGAAACACTGCCTTGTCCTGCACCATCCTCACGATCATTGCTAACTTTGAGCCCATTGTTGCAGCTACCTTGTCAATCCATCTTGTTGAGGGTCTTCCTCTTTTTTGCTGATCCTCTATGAAGCATAATGTCTTTCTCCAGGGCCTGGTCTCTCCTGATAACATGTCCAAAGTAATATACCGTTGCCATTGAGTCAATTCTGACTCATAGCAACCCTATAGGACGAGTAGAACTTCCCCCATAGGGTTTCCAAGACTGTAATCTTTATGGAAACAGACTGCCACATCTTTCTCCCACAGAGCAGTTGGTGGGTTTGAACTGCCAACCTTTCGGCTAGCAGTGGAGTGCTTAACCACTGTGCCACCAGGAATCCTGAGAATATAGTATTAAAAAAATAAACAAACCCATTGCCATCAAGTCAATTCTGACTCAGAGCAACCCTATAGTATAGTGCATGGCAAATAAGAGTCTCTCAATAAATACTGGGAAGAAAGAAAAGAAGGAAGGAAGGAAAGAAAGAAAGAGAGATGATTATAACTCAAGGAAGAATACTATTAGTGATTTGAAGCTCTTCTGGTCATCTATTAGCCTCCATTTTCCTCTCTGTAAAATGGCCCATTATCCCTATACTGTAGGGTTGTTGGGATCATTACAGAAAATGAATGCAGTGGGCACATGATATGGTAGCTATCTATACCAGCCAACTCTGTGATCTCCAGCAAATTCCTTTACTTCTCTGGGCTTTCTCATACACAAAGTAAGTAGTATAGCAGAGTCAACCCAGATGTCCAAGGTCATAGTTTACACCTGTTTAAGGGCAAAGTTTCCCTCTTACTAAAGTGTCTGTCTAGTGGGCCTTCATCCTCCAGTGCACTAAAACCTGCAAGGGCCAAGCCTCCGCTCTGGCCACCTGCATCTTGGCTTACAGCTTATGTCAGCTGAAACAGAGCCCACTGTAACTGTATCATATTAATTGTCCCTCTGCTTGCTAAGCTGACTTTTAAGGAACAAAGCAAACATTACAAGACAGAAATGGACAATATTCCCCATTTATATATTGATCAGTGATCCTCATCCCAAGCCTGTAATTAGACAGCTCACTGCACAGGCAAAAGACCTCACTTCTGAAGTATCTTCTAACAAATCTAATTAAGGAACCCCAATGAGAAGCTAAACTGGACAAATTTCACTGGGCCCTGACACAGTCTAGGGACTTCAGAAATGTTCTAACTTCACTAGGTGCAAACAACACACAGGTTCTTGGATGAGATCCTCTGTGGACAATTTTGAATCTGGGAAAATAAACATTTCAGAGTGGAACACTGTCCCAATGACTCAGTAACCCTGGCTAGGCCTGTCTCACAGAGGAAGAGGGAAATGAAGGATTGGGAAAGATGCTGTCTGAGTGTTTTGTTCCTCTCACCCACTCATGACCCTCCCACCCAGGACCACCCTTATACAATCTCAACCCAGGGATGACTGATTAAACCCCCTTCCCACAGCAAAGACACTAACAGCTTCCAGAGAAAGCAAATTCTCATATCCATTTTCAGAAGAGAAGGGATCTGTTTAATTTTTGTGAGAATTTTATGATGTTTTATGCTTCAGATTTAAGGACCATTTCATTGTGACTTCCAGCAATACAATTAATGAGTTGGGGAATAATTGTTGCAGTTCTGGCAAAAGATCCTTTTGCCTTATTGATGAGCAGTAAACTTGCTCCCAGTGTAAGTACTTTCTTCTTTCTAGTTACTTTGAATAAAACTCAAAAAGCAGAACCAAAATTTACAGTAATACTCTTCCACCATACCCTTTCATATCCTTTTTTCTCACTAAAACGATATTGATTACAAAATTTGTTAGATGAAGGCAGCACACACCTATCTTAAAGTAATGAAAATAATGTTGATTGCATACCTACCACGTGTTGGCCCACAACAGAATCTTCGTTTAATCCTTATAATAATCGTGTGAAAGGGGAAATAAAAACTGTAACCTTATTTTTATAGATAAGAAAACTGAGGTTCAGAGAAGTGAATTGACTTGTCCAAGGTCATACAACTAGCTGGTCAAGGGCAAATCCAGGATTGAGACCCAGGTCTTTCTGTCACCACAGACCATGCTTTTTTCCTTACTGCTGTAAGTGAATGGAAAGCTTGGTGTCACATCACCAAAAGCAGTGAAGTCTATCTTAGAGGCAGGAGAGAAGATAATAAATCTATTCCAAGGCCTATAGAAATACATAAAATTATCCCTCAATGGAAGTAAAAGCTCGAGTATGGTGAGGTGACAGTGGGTGAAAGCAATGGAGCTGGATGGACCCCTAGGATGAGAGATTCAGAAAGGGTTGTTGCAAGTTCTATAATAAATGACTGTGGACATGTCCCTCAAGAATTTGACCACTGTGATCCTAGGGAGAAGTCTGGTGCTTGATGTCAGATCTCTATAAGGGGTTCTATAAGCATTAGAAAAGGTAACTTTACTCCCTTTTTCCACACAGTTCCCCAAGGATCATACATTTAGGCTTGGTTTAGTGCCCAGGAAGGAAAACACTTGAGGAGAGGGGTCAGGAGGGTCATTAAGCTGGAACCAGGTGAAGTTAATCTGATCTGATGACTCCCAGTGATTCCATTGTTTAAAAAGCTTGTTAAATTGACGGGAAAGAGACTCTCTCCACAGAGGCAGAAATAATTTATGACATCCATTTTACTATCTGGAAAGTGCCACATAGCTTTGTATAATGGCTCATGTTGTCTTTATAGATTTTTTCCTGGGGAACATTTTAATCTAGCTAGAGTAAATAATATCAATCACATTGCTCATACAAGCATTGGCTTGGGTCTTTTCTCTGACTGATTTTTAAATATTCCTTCCTATGCTGGAAGCAACATAGAGCAGTAAAAAGAAAACTGGCCTAGAAAACAGAAGATTTGGCTTCTCAGTCTGATGTTTTCAATGACAAGCTCACCATCCCCCAAACTCATCATTCATGACCACACCTCACAGAGACATGATGTAAAGGGTGGGCTCTGGAACAACTGCCTGTGGTAGGAGCCTCCTTCCACTGCTTCCTACCTGCAAACCTTGTGAACATTAGGGAATCTCCCATTGGCTATATTTCCTAATTTGTAAAATGAAAATCATAATTTAACGTATCTCACTGGTTTGTTGTAAGTATTTAATGAGCAAATTCACATAAAGAAACTGGAAGAGTATCTGAATCATGGTAGTGCTCAAAAATATTACATATATCATCATTACATCCCCACTTCCACTCCAAAATTCCTCTCATACACACTTAACAAATTCCTACTAATCTTTCAAGCCTCAGCTAATATATTTCCTCCGCGAAGAAGCCTTCCACAATCATCCCTGTCTCTTCCGTAAACAGAACTGATGATGTGCTCCTTCTATTCTCTCTGATAATACTTTGTTCATCCATTCACTCAAGAGTTATTTACAAAGCTGAGGGTGGGCGAGGCACTGATAATGCAGAGCTGTTGAAGAGGAGGCCACAGTCTAGGAAGACCCAAGTGCTGTAATAGGGTAGCATTTCAGCACAAGGGAGGTCTCCTGCTCAGAGTTCAATCATTTCTCAAGCTGTTTAAAACCCAGGGGCACTCTCTGAGACCATATTAGTTATGTCTAATTTTTCTTCTCCTCTCTTTTTCTCCATTCTATTTAATTTCCCAACTTTTCATTTTGCTTTCTGATTTTTCTCTCCATTCTTCTCATGCCCTTCTTTACTGTCTCTCTCTTTTATCTCCTCTGTTCTTTTATGTCTCCTTTTTTTCTCTTTTGATATGGGTTGTACATGGGAAGAGGAGACCATTTAGGGAAGACTTCTTAGAAGAAATGGTGTCCAAGCAGAATCTTCAAGACAGAATGGGATTTAGGTAACGAGTTGGGGGGCGGGTGGTCTATGGGTGGAGTAGAAAGAATCAGTCAAAGGAAACAGTAAATCTGGGAGGCCTGAGATGAGAAAGCAAGAATAAAAGCCTATGTATTGTATATGCTGTGAAATGCAGTTAGTTTAGTAAGGTAGGTGATGCCTCACAGATCAGGTGGGATTGACAGAAGAGGTAAGTGGATTTCAGGTCACAGAAATGTGGGCATTCTACACTATGTTATATTCTAGAGCCAGGAAAATGTCTAGGGGAGGAGTATTCCAGGCTGAAGGAACAGAAAGTGCACAGGGCTTGAGGCAAGAGCATGTGTGATTCCTTAAGGATCAGCAAGGAGTCCATCACGGCTGCAGTGTAGCAAGATATGAGGTCAAGGAGAAACATGCTAGATCATGAAGGTCCTAATAGACCAGTGCCTTTGAAGCAAGAAAAATGATATGATTTGACCTATGTAAGTGCATGGCTTTGGCTGCTCTATGGAAAATAAACTGTAGCAAAGTAGAATGGAAAGATGGAATCAACTAGGAGATTATTTCAGTAGCCAAGCAGAGAAATTACGGTGGATTGAACTAGGTATGTGTAGAAATTGTAAGAAGTTGTAGAATTCTGGTTATATGCTGAAGATGGAACTAACAGAATCGGCTGATAGCTTTGATGCAGAATGGGAGAAAAAGAGAGAGGAGTTAAGGATAATTCCAAGTCTGGGCCTGAGCAATTGGGTAACTGATGGTGCTATTTAATGTAATGGACAATACTAAAGAAGGAAAAACAAATGACACATTTAAGAAGCCTATTAGATATCTAAGGAGCCCTGGTGGTGCAGTAGTTAAGTGCTCAGCTTCTAACCAAAAGGTTGGTGGTTCAAGCCTACCAGCTACCTCCATGGGAGAAAGATGTGGCAGTCTGCTTTTGTAAAGATTCAGCCTTGTAAACCCTATGGGGCAGTTTTACTCTGTCTTATAGGGTCACTATGAGTCATAAATGATTTGATGGCAATGAGTTTTCAGCAACTAGATATCTGAGTGGCAATGTGAGTCAGCAGATGAGCGTATGAATTTGGGACTCAGTAGATATTTTGGGACTGCAGATGCAAATTTTGGAGTCATCAGCAAATATCAAGCCATGAGACTGGAAGTAAGTATAGATGGAGAAGATAAGTTTTGAGGACTGAACTTGGGACTGTTCCAGTATTAGAGGTTGGAGAAGGGAAGAAAATCTAGCAAAGGTGACCAAGAAGCAGCAGCCAGCAACAGAGGGGGACACTGGGGCAAGTGAAAACAGAGTTTCAAGCAGGGAGCAGGTTTTGAAAACGTTGGTGTGGAGTCAGCCTTTTCCCTCACATCTCATAAATCATGTAAAACCAACAAAGAGAACAAAAAGAAAGCTGTAAACCACATCTTTAATGGAACTAGCAGACAGCTATTAATATAACCACAGAATAGGCAAAAGGTGTGCCAAAAGCAGTGGCATATTGAACAGGGCTGTAGGAGAAAGCAGTAAGGTGAAACCCACAGCTGTGTATCTCAGAAAGGGCAATCAAAGTGCACTTCTCCAGGGAGGGGACATGCTGAGGTGCACAACCAGGTCCCTAGGTGTACATCCTGCAGTGAGTCTTCCCCTGGATGCAGTTTGATGAAGAAATACAGGAGGTAGGACTGCATGAGAAATCACACATGAGGTATAAGGAAGAAGAGGAACTTTCCATTTCAAATGGTCTTTCAGATGCCCATCTCTATTGAGTGGAAATAAATCAAGGAAGGCTAAAAGGACTCACAAAGACAACATTGGGTCATAGGACAATTTCTGCTAACCTGGAATACTTGTCTGTTTCCTCAGCACAAACATATCCTCTGAATAGCTCTTCCAGGAAAAGGTCAACTACTTAAAATAAATAATCAAAAAGGAACCAGCATAAGAGCGATACAGATACTAAAAGAAACAAAACATAAAAAAAGAAAGCAACAGGGAAAGCACATGGTATATGAAGGATGTTCATCACAAAAATATAGTCATAGAGTAAATAAAAATGATGACTGAATATTTTATTATAATGACTGATACTATACATTGGCTCCCTCAATATCCATTCCAACTCTCTTCTAAATTTTCTAGCCAGGTGGGAAACTTAAAAGTTTCATTTCTCAGATCTTTTGTTGCTAGATTTCTGCCTATGACAAAGATCCACTAGGCACAAGAACCTACCTAGAATTTGAGGAGGAAGCAAACAACAGGATCCACATATAGAGAAACTGACCTTCTGGCAAGCACAGGGATGCATGTCAGTGGTTCTGGGACACTGGAGTCAAGTTTCTAGTGTATAGTCTTCAGTGTCCTAGGTGTTGAGATTGGATGATAGCAGCAATCAGTTTCTGTAATAACATTCCCACCGTATGGTTGGACGCTCCCCTGGCTATGTTGCCCCTAGCTGTATACTATCCAATATTAGCTCTCTAGCCCTCCTGGAAAATTTGTGAGCTACCAAATACCCTTTAATAATAACCCCTTTTACTTAAGCATCTACAATGGATTCTGTTTTCTGCAACTAAGGACCCTGATCAATATTCATAAATTAAAAAGAGGAAACTTAATGATGCCATTATCACTTTTATTTATTTATTTTTTTATTGTACTTAAAAATTTTTTTTTACTGTACTTTGGACGAAGGTTTACAGAATAAATGGTTCTCATTAGACAGTCAGTACACATATCGTTTTATGACATTGGTTAACAACCCCATGACATGTCAACACTCTCCCTTCTTGACCTTGGAGGACCTTTTTTTTTTTTTGATGAAAATATACATGGCCGAAGTTACACCATTTCAAAAGTTCCTACATGTACAATTCAGTGACATCGATTACATTCTTCCCGTTGTGCTGCTGTTCTCACTATCCTTTTCCAAATTATTCCATCACCCTTATCTGCAACTCACTGCCCCCAGGCTTCCCATCAAAACTTTGGAGTTGCTGCTGTCAATTTGATCTCACATAGGTAATTCTTTTTTTTTTTTTTTTGTACCTTAGATGAAGGTTTACAGAACAAATAGTTTCTCATTAAACAGTTACTGCATATATTGCCCTGTGACAATGATTAACAACTCCACAACATGTCAACACTGTTGCTTCTCAACCTTGGGTTCTCTATCACCAGCTTTCCTGTCCCCTCCTGCCTTTTAGTCCTTGTCCCTGGACTGCTGTGCCTCATTAGTCCCATTTTGCTTTATGGGGCTGTCTAATCCCTGGCTGAACAGTGAACCTTGGGAGTGCCTTCACCACTGAGCTAAAAGGATGTCTGGGGGCCATACTCTCGGGGTTTTTCCAGTCTGTCAGGCCGGTAAATCAGGTCTTTTCTGTGAACTAGAATTTTGTTCTACATCCTTCTCCAGCTCTATCCAGGGCCCTCTGTTGTGATCCTGGTCAGAGCAGTCAGTGGTGGTAGCCAGGCACCATCTAGCTGTACTGGACTCAGTCTGGTGGAGGCCGTGGTAGCTGTGGTCCCTTTTCCTTGTATTCTGTTCTCTTCATTCTCCTTGCTCCTGAAGGGGTGAGATCAGTGGAGTATCTTAGATGGCTCTTCACAGGCTTTTAAGACCCCAGATGCTACTCACCAAGGTAGAATGTAGAACATTGTCTTTATAAACTGTATTATGCCAGTTGAGCTAGTTGTTCCCCGAGATGCCATTATCCCTTTTAAATAATTGTACAAAGCAGAATACATAAAAGTAGGGAATGGATATTGATAATCTCACAATGTAAATATATAAATAACACAGCTAGTAGGAAAAACAGGCAGAGGATGAGGATACAGAAGGGCATAGTGTAATTATTCCAATCGCCCAATCTTTTAAAGATAGAAGTAAAAATCAACAACAGGGCTATGTTGTTACTGTCAGTTGCTGTCAAGTAAACTTTGATTCATGGTGACCCCATGTACAACAGAACAAAACATTGTCCAGTCTCACATCATCTTCACAATCATTGGTATGCTCAAGTCCATTGTTTCTGCCACTGTGTATTTTGAACGCCTTCCAACCTAAGGGAGCTCATCTTCCAGCATTATATCAGACAATATCCTGTTGTGATCTGCAGAATTTTTATTGGCTAATTTTTGGAAGTAGATCTCCAAACCTATGTTAGTCTGTCATAGTCTGGAAGCTCCCCTGAAACCTGTTCACCATGGGTGATCCTGCTGATATTTGAAATACCAGTGGCATAGCTTCCACAGCTTGACAAACTGACAGACATGTGGTGGAATAGGGGTC
This sequence comes from Trichechus manatus latirostris, assembly GCF_000243295.1. Classification (NCBI taxonomy): domain Eukaryota; kingdom Metazoa; phylum Chordata; class Mammalia; order Sirenia; family Trichechidae; genus Trichechus; species Trichechus manatus. Next base: position 1,009,823 of record NW_004444125.1, on the reverse strand, counting down.
TAAGTATATCTGATAGTACAAAAGTGAACACCGAGATAATATACTCAACTCAAATTGGGTTGGCGGAAAAGAGAAAACAAAAAGTCAGGAATAAGACAGGGATGTTCACTACTATTACCATTATAATTCAGCATTAATTTGGATGTACTAGCAAACATGACTGGATAAGAGAAATAAATTAGAAATATAAAAATTGGAAAAGAATTGGGTAAAATTATCCTATTTGCAGAGAGCATGATTAGATATCTGGAAAACTCAAGAGAATCAACTGAAAACTATTACAAACAAATGAATTTGGTAATGTGATCAGGTATAAAATTAATATGCAGAAATCAATAGTCTATGTAGACAGCAAGAATCAAAGAATATAATGGAAGAAAAGATTCCGATTACTATTGTGAAAAATAAGTAAAATACTCAGAAATAGATTTAGCAGTGACATATAACGTACATTTGAAATAAATTTTGTGTTCTCCTGAGAGCCCTGACCTACCTGTAGAGCTTTATCTATCACTTCTTACCACACCACTCCCTTCACCCTATCCCCATGCCACAAACACATTTTACAAACCAATTATACTGAGAAATTTAGGCGTTGTAGTGGCCTCCCCTCTCTTACGTCTTCATAAGGATAGTCTATTCTTCCTTCAGGTCTCAGAAGAGACACTATATCATCTTGAAAGCCATCCCTGGCCAAACAAGACTGTGTAAGGTGTCCTCACACATGCTGCATTTAAATTATGTGTTTGTTTCTCTTAATAGGCTTTAAGCTCCTCGAGAGCATGATTGTGGCATTCTCACCTCTGGATCTGTAGTCTTAATCACAGAGTTGGTGCTCAATAAATATCTTAAGGATAAAAGAATGCACGGATAAAGAAAGCACAGAGAATGAAAGAGAAAGTGGAAACATGGAGTTTGATTTGATATGGTTGGGGTTATGATGATATATTTTCCTCTGAGTTTTTTGTAAATGTTAAAATGTCTGCCCAAAACTTAAAAAATAAATAAATAAAAACAAGGAAAAATATCAATGTGTATACGTATACATAACTTAATCCCATAACCGATTTATCTGCTAATGAGATCCAACCATATGTGATATAGATACCCTTACAGGATCGTTAGGATAAGGCAAGACAACGCATACGCAACCAAGAGGCTCTAAAGGAGGAAGAGCAAGCTAAGTTCAAGTTACCAACATGGATTTTAAAAAGAGGGGAGTTTGAGACTATGGCTAGTTCTCACTGTGCCTAGCATCTCCAGGCTAGGCTATGAATCTCTGGGTGTATTGGAACTCAGCTAGTTTGGCAAGTCCACCTCCATGGAAGGGACCACTACGTTCACTTTGGCTTAACGGAAATAAAAAAGTATTTTTGACTCATCTAATCCCTTTGCCTCGAGTCTATAATCACTGAGCCACCTGAAGATTTAGCACATTAAACAATAAATGATGTGTACTAACCCCTCCGGCTAGGAGTAGAGGGCCCTAAACTGTTAAGGTATGTGTAGTGCCTTTTTCTAAAGAAATAAAAAGGTTGCTGATTTTGAAGGTCAACAGGTGTAATCTTAGTGGGGGTTCTTCTCTTGATTCAATTTTTTCTCAGAACATGAAGATTTGTTGTGCTCTGTCAGAGTAGATTTCTGAGTAAGGGTAATTACAGATGTAATCTGCATTGTATTGGCATCCATGAGTCTACTCATTGGAGTAGAGATTTGTTTTCAGCTTACATATAAGAGGATTATTGTTCCAGCATAGACAATGAGTAAAAGGCCTTTCAAAATCACATCACCTACAGAATGCAAAGCAAGAATACTCTCTCTGGTCATGGCTTCCTTAATGAAGTCATTCCTGAATGCTCTCCGTTCCCCTGCTCCTGCAGAATTGACCACTTCCTCCTGTGTGTCCCCATTACAAAATGAATGGATTTCTTTTACAGCCTTTGTACCACGTGCTCATGTAAAACCATGTCTGACTCACCAAACAAATTGTGAGCTTGTTAGGGGTAAAGGCTGCATCACTTTTGTCTTTATGTCTCTTTTTTCTAGCACATGGTATCTGAGAAATGATGAGTGAATGAATGAACTAAAAACACAATGACAGAATATAGAGGTAGAAAAATACTCGGGAAAAGACAACACTAATGCTTATCAAATAGAAATGAGTAATAGTTGAAGACATTTTTGGAGAGCACTTTGGAAAAAAATAGAATACTCTTCTAAAAATATTTGACTGTGAATATTTATTTAAAATATTAACATTGAGCTATTAGAGATGGAAAAATAAATCCCTTCGTAGTTAGTAATAATGGTCCTTGTGCAATTAGGAAAGAAAAGCTATGTAAGGCTGAAGAGCAGATACCAGATGACGTTAAGAAAATAAACTTTAAGTGCATTATTGCAGTCGCACAGATGAAGGGTTCTCATTATTTCTTTTGTAAAGACAAATTGAATACTAGCATTAGAGTCCTACTATATATCTAAAAGTTTTTATGATATATGGTTATGTCTGAGTGAACTATTGTTTCTTTTTCAAAGCAGAACTTGTTTTAAAAAAAATTAATTCCTTTGTTGTATTCAAATGACCCAAATCAGAGAACCTATTCAAGTAACTTAAATGGACCCATTTGACTAAGAAAGGGCACTATTTGACATTGATGATCAAGACTCTGGTACCCAGAGAGAGCAGACCATGTGAGCACTCTTGCCCTCTTACAAGATGATGACCTAGCTATACTTTCTTGCTGGGTGTGCGCTTAGAATTTAAGATCCATGAGGAAAGGAGTTTTGTTTCATTCACTGCGCTGTCCTCCTCATCTAGAACAGTCCCTGACACATAGTAGATTTCAAATATCATTGATTGAATGAGTGATTATGTGAATGAGTGCTTGTGAGTTATCTCTACATCCTTCATGACTTGCTTTTTCTCTGCCTTAACACATCTGACAATTTTTATCTGTGTTACTCATCATCATGTGTTCCTTTCTACAATATAAATCTAGGAATCTGATTGTTTTCTGAAAGTCTCAGTTTCCAGAAAGCAGCTCTAATTAGCCTAATTCTGAATATTTCAACTTGTTCCAGAGGTACAAGACTGACCTGTGCTTTAATAACATAACTTGTTAATATGTTAATCACTTCTTCCTCTACAATTCTTGGAATGTGAACTTGATAGGTCTTGAATCATAGTTTCATGATGCCAACAAGATGGACTTATGAAAAGAATTAGATGAAAAGAATTGGACTATCTTTGATGGAATCCAAGCTATTGAGATGAGCTCCCATAACTCTCAAATATATTTGAACCCGATTGCTTCTTTCAGGCCTGTCCCAGGTCCTATTTCCTCACAACCTCTGATTGTAGGAAATGATCATAGATTGAATTCTTTCTTTTTCCAAACCTTGGAGTTATGGCTGCTACAAAAATGTGTATAGATGTTTTATAGTCTCCACATGGTACAATGTTTGATAGTTGGAATCATCTATAGTGTTGTAGTGTATTTAATATCTCTACCTTCCTCATGATGTAGACAACCAACTTTGACTGTAATATTTCCTAAATGAAAGGATAATGGCAATCTCAACACAACCAAAATGTTTAACAAAATGAATAGGGCCAGAATAAAGAGAATTATTTTAGGACAGGGGAAATACATGTGAGATTATAGACACATCGCTCCTCTAGTCCTTTATCACCACCTGTGAACTGTTAACTTTTAAACAAATCAAGTTTTCAAATCTTAGTTTCATCAGCTGTTAAATACTAATAATTTTTATCCTGTTTACCACCCGTAGATGTTGCAATCAATTAAGGAGATGTTATATACAAAGTCACATTAAACATAAAAGGTTTTTATATGGTTGTTGTTAGTTTGTTGCTATGATGGTAAAGATGTGTCAGCTTGGCTGGGCCGTGATTCTCCGTGTTTTAATGTAATCACTCTCATGATTGAATATACTGTGAGTAGCCAATCAGATGAAAGGGGGTCTCCTTGGAGGTGTGGCCCACATCTGAATATAAGCAAATGTTCTGGCTTTTTGCTCTCTGGATCCTGCGGCTTCCTCCTTTTGCCTCATCTCCCGTTCTTGGGACTTGAGCTGTTAGCTTATCTGCCGAACTTGGGATTCGTCGATCTGCACAGCTTGTGGGCGGGAGCCCTGCTCTCCAACCTGCCGATATTGGGCTTGCCAGCTTCTGCGGCTGCATGACTTGGGAGAGGCCTCAACCCTGATCCACAGACTTGGGACGTTCTAACCTCTACAATCGCGTGAGCTGTTTCCTTGATGTAAATCTCTCTCTATATGTGTATTTATACACTTTACTGGTTTTGCTTCTCTAGAGAACCCAGCCTAAGACAGTTGCTGTCAAGTTGATTCTGACTCATGATGGCCCCATGCGTTGCAGAGTAGAACTGCTCCATAGGGTTTTCAAGGCTGTGACCTTTCAGAAGCAGATTGCCAGGTCTATCTTCTGAGGTACCTCTGGGTGGGTTGGAACTGTCAACCTTTTGTCTAGTAGTCCCATGTAGTAGTCGAGCATTTAACCATTTAATGTGTTGTTAATAAGACAACTGATCTCTCTACACTCCGATCCCTTCTTCTATAACCAGGCAAGGGCCCCCTTCCCCAATTTTTTGATTGTGGTGAAAATATACATAACAAGACATATGCTGTCTCAGCAATTGCTACATGTTCGATTCTGTGACAGTGATTGCATTTTCAAGTTGTGTAACCATTCCTGCTATCCTTTTCCAAATCATTCAAACACCATTAACATAAACTCAATGCCCCCTAAGCAAAAACTTTCCCTTTCCCCTGTCCCTACCACCCCTGGTAACCACTAATAACATTCAATTTCTCCATATATTTGTTTATTTCATATAAGTGAGGTCATACTGTATTTGTCCTTTTGCAACTGACTTAATTCGCTCAGCATGATGTTTTCAAGGTTCATCCATACAGTGGACTTTGTTTATCTTTATGGCTGAACAGTATTCCATAACACATTTTGTTAATCCATTCATCTGGTAATGGACACTTCAGTTGTTTTCACTTCTTGGCTATTGTGATATCTTTAAAGTGGTATAAGAAAAAAAGCAATCTGGCAAACCAGAATTCGATATCCAGTGAAAATTTCCTAACAGACAGGGTTATGGTTGAACAACGTAATAAACACAATTAATTTCACCAAACTGTATATGTGAAGATTGTTGAAGTGTCAAATATTTCGTAACATATATATTTTCCACAATTAAAAACAAACAAACAAAAAAACAATGAAGTTTTTGGTGTCTGGGGTCTTAAAACTTGCCAGTGACCATCTAAGATACATCTATTGGTCTCATCCGTCCAGAGCAAAGGAGAATGAAGAAAACCAAAGTCACAATGAAAATATTAGCACAAAGGACAAAAGAACCACATGAACCAGAGATTCCACCAGCCTCAGGCCAGAAGAATTAGATGGTGCCTTTACCACCAATGACTGCTCTGACAGGAATCACAACAGAGAGTCCCGGACAGAATGGGAGAAAAATGTAGAACAAAATTCAGATTCACGAAAAAAGATCAGACTTACTGGTCTGACAGAGACTGGAGGAACCCCTTGGACCTTGACCACTGGACACTCTGCTAACTCAGAAATGAAACCATTCCTGTAGCCCACTTTTCAGACAAAGATGAGACAGGCATATCAAACAAACAATAACACACTTGAGGAATGTGCTTCTTAGTTCAATCGAATATACAAGATCAAATGGGCAATTCCTGCCCAAAAGCAAGATGAGATGGCAGGAAGGGACAGCACTGAACAAATGGACACAAGGAACTGGAGGTGGGAAGGGGGAGTGTGCTATCACATTGTGGGGTTTGTAACCAATGTCACAAAACAGTATGTGTGTGGATTTTTGAATGAGAAATTAACTTGAACTGTAAACTTTCACTAAAGCACAATAAAATAAAATAACAAATAGTGAAGGAGAAATACAGAAGTTCTCAAAAAACAAAAACAAACTGAAGGAATTCATTGCCAACAGTGTTAAGTGTTAAGAAATGTTAAAGGTAGAGAAAATATGCTATATAGAGATCAGAAAGTTGTATTTGCTTAAAGAAATGAAGAGCATCAGAAATAGAATAATGAAGGAAAATATTTTTTCTCATTTTTAATTGCTCTAAAAGATAGCTCTTTGAAGCAATAATAGTAACAATGTGCTGTGTGTTTATATCATTTAAAAAATCAAATATATGGTAACAGTGGCACAAGGAATAGGAGAGAGGAATTGGAAATATATTGTTATCGGGTCTTTACACTGTAAGTGAAATGGTATAATATTATTTGATGGTTGATTTTGATTATTTAAAAATGTCTACTGTATACACTAGGTAAGCCACTCAAAAAGTATGAAAAAAAGGGCTTAAGTAAGAAATCGATACCCGTTACTGTCAAGTCAATTCTGACTCATAGCGACCCTACAGGACAGAGTAGAACAGCCCCATAGGGTTTCCAAGGAGCCCTAGTGGATTCAAACTGCTGACCTTTTGGTTAGCAACCACAGGGCATAACCACTGTGCAACCAGGGCTCCAAGAAATCAACAGAGAATATAAAATAAATCATAAAAAAGACTCAATTATATCCAGAGAAAGCAGAAATATAGGGGAAAAAAAAATGGGAAAAATAGACAACAGCAAGCAAGGTGGTAGAGTTTTGTACAAACATATCACTTTAAATGTGAATGGTCTAAAGACACCAGTGAAATAAGTTAAAAGCTAAAAGATGGAGACATAACAATCTTTAAAGTGTATTCACTTAAGAACAGAGTTTCAAAATATGCTAAAAACTGATACATTTGAAAGAAGAATTGTAGTTGGAGACTCCAACACTCCTTTCTCGATGTTTGCTAGAACAAGTAGGCATAAAATCGGTAAGGTAATAGTCTCTATCACTCAATTTGACCTGTTTGATATTTATAGAACAGTCCATCCAACAATAGCAAAATGCATTCTTCTCAAGTGCACACGGAACATTCTCTAAGAAAGGCCATATTCTAGATGATAAACAAACAACAAAAGTAAAAGAATAGAAATCATACAAAGCATTTTCTTGAAACACAATAGCATAAAGCTAGATATAAATATTTAGGAATTAAACAACATATTTTATATAATCCATGAGTCAAAAAGGAAGTCTCAAGGGAAATTTAAAAATATTTTAAATTAAATTTAAAAAAAATAAGGCAGCATGTCAACATTTGTGAAATGCAGCTAAAGCAGTGCATAGAAGAAAATATACAGAATAAATGCTTACATTAAAACATTTGTATAGTTCAAAGTCAAAATTATAGAAAACGTTGTATTCAGAGAAGTCTCCTTTTTATATTTTACTCCTCCATTTTTTTCCACCACCACCACTGCTATTACCACTTTGCTCCTAAAAGTTATGGTTTTTGTTAGTTTCTGGCTTATCTTTCCAGTGTTTCTTTTGCAAAATAACAAAGCATACACACGATATTTATTTTCTCATATTTCTTACACAAAATATAGCATACTATATATTTTTTTCTACACCAGAATTTTTTTTTTTTTTTAATTTAGTATTTCTAGGGCAAATATTCATTTAAAAAAAAGCCTCTAAGAAATTTTTGGCCATTGATAGATAGTGGTATCAAATTCTGTTTTGCCTTGGATTCGTCGTCTTTGTTTTTAATATAAGAAAATTACATGGTTGAGATTGTTGTAAATATTAAAAGAAAGTGATAGCTATAAGAACATAATTCTAAACTATGAAACACTATTGAAATACATGGTATAATTAAATCAGTGTCACAAGAATAATTGATTTAAAAATGACATGAATTTAAAATGGAAGAAGAAGCCATCTATTTTAAACTAACTTAAGCAATAAAAGGAAATTTATCTGTTCGTTGAATCAAGTGTTAATTCAATGCTAGAACCCTCTTTCAGGACAACTGGATCTGGGGGCTTAATGCTCTCCTCATACATAAAAAATTTATGACTTGTCTCTAGAACAAATAAGACGTTGGAGAGAAAAGTTAAGGTTCAGTGCCCATAGAGAATCTGGTAGTAGAAAAAAATTTGCAGCTTCATAAAGTGCTGTTTGTTCTTCTTGACTTCTAAATTAGTAGACCAATAAATTTAAAATTCAACATTTGATTTATAGACCAATAACACATTCTTGATTTAAGGACAATAATCATTGCAGTTGTGAAAATAAACACCACTACTTAGAGTGCCTGGCAGGGTATGCGTTCTAAAACAAGCCCAGTTTTGTTCATACAGGATTTGAATTGATGGAGAGCGTGACATTCATCTACCAGGATCATTTCAGGCTACCAAGGCAGGAGGCCATACAATTTCTGAAAACAACTTCAGTTATTGGCTGGTATGGCTCCATACCCAGGAGCTAAATATCAAAGCGAAACCAAACCAAACCCATTGTTGTCAATTCCTACTCATAGCAACCCTATAGAACAGAGTAGAACTGCCCAATTTGGTTTCCAAGGAGTGGCTGGTGAATTTCAAACTGCCGACCTTCTGGTTAGCCACCGAGCTCTTAGCCACTGTGCCACCAGGGCTCCAGTATCAGAGGGTGAGGGGTGCTTTAAATAAAATTTTAGGATTCAGCAGGCACAGTGACAGTGGGAAAGACATGAGCTATGGAATCATCAGACCTGGGGCAGGATTTTAACTCACTCACTTATCACTTACTACGCATCCTTGAACAAGTAACTCAGCGACGATCAATCTCAATTTCCTCATCGTATGGTTGTTGTGAGGCTTAATAATGTAGTATGAAAAATGCCTAGAACACAGAGAAAGTCAGGTAACTGGTAGCTATTATTCAGACTCAATCATCTAATACGGTTGTATTCTATGTTAATATATCTTTATTAGACTGCATACATTTTAACATGGCCAGTGCTTGACATATAGTATTCATTTTAATGACCCTAAGACTAGCCTTTTAAGCCTCTAAAGGGATTCTTAGTCCACAAGTAATAAATGGTGATCAAAAGGGTTTTAGTGCTAATGTATTTAATTAGATTTTATTAGTATCACATTGGTAAATTTAATGGAAACTCTTTAGTCTTCTTTTATTTGCCTTCTCTGCAGCTTTTGACTCTGTCCAAAACTCTTTCTTGAATATTAACATTTCTTGGTTTATGTAATAACACTTATTTTTTCCTACCTTCCTGACTGGCCCTTCTGAATCTCTTTATGGGCTACTCCTCCTTTTTCTATCCCTTAAATGTTGGTTTCCTTAGGCATGATTCAGAGGACACCATGTATCATTCTACCCACTCATTTTTAAGCAACCTCCTTTACTGCCAAGACTTTGCTTATCATTTAACTCAGGAACGCTGGGTAAGGCTGTGCAGTTTCTTCACTGCACTAATGTGTTAGGCTGAGAAAGTGACTGGAGGCATATATCCAGTCTGTGCTCTGCTTGCCAGACTGTGTATCCAAAGTCCAGTGTTTACCTACAGGAGGTGCTTTTTTCTAATTCAGAGAGAAGCATTCTATATGTTAAGCAGTTGTCCTGATCTAAATAATGATACAAATACATGCATGTGTACACACATACAGATATGCACAGTACAAATATTTATGGAAATGTCATATTTAACAAATGTAGTTGCCAGTGGGAATCTCCACCTGAATTAATCAAAATCAACATGGCCTAAACTTAGCTAATCCCCTCTCCCTCACTCAACTAAACTATTTCATCTCTGTTCCCTATCTCTCTAGATAAAATCAACACTCACTAAACTGCCTCAACCAGAAACCCTAGTGCCATATTTTACTCATCCATATGCCTTACTCCCGATATCCAATTGAAGAGGACACAGTGCTGTACTGCCTAGATCCTCCTTCAAGACTCAAGCACATTATTTCTCCAGCTGGTAAGAGTGATAACTAGCTAAGAGCTTTTAGATATCATCCCCAAGAGGGCTGCCTCACCCAAAGGGACAACCTGTATCCAAAGACTAATCAGTGGGGAATTTAAAGGTCTGGTCCCTTTCCCCCAACTCAGGACAACTATAAAAAGCCACCCCAGTTTCAGAACTCACCAATGCTTTCTTGCATTTTCATCAAAGGCCAATTTCTTCCTTCTCTTAGTCTATTCCTTGTCCTTTCCTTTCCCCACAGATATTCATCTCAAGAGCATTTTTGAATAACCTTCTTGCACACTAGTCTCTACCTCACAAACAACAATACCAATTATTCTCCAAGTACCATTGATTATATCTCACAAATATTATTGGAATTTATTTACTTTTCTCTATTCCCACTGCTACTTCCTTATTTACTCCTCTGGGCTCAAACATAGCAATGATTGTGAAGATGGCGCAGGACCAGGCAGTGTTTTATTCTGTCGTTCATAAGGTCTGTAGGAGTCAGAACTGACTTGACCGCACCTAACAACAACAGTCTCTCGCCTGGATGATTGTCGCGGCCTTTGTCTTCTCCTCTCTAATTTTCCCTGCTGACAATCCGTGGTCTATACTGTCAGAGTGATCTTTCTGATTATATATGCACCACTTTATTTCTTCGTTCTTTTCTAGAAGAATGAAGTCCAAATTTCATAACATGACTTAAAAGACCTCTTCTGTTCTGATCTCTACTCAATTTATCAACCTGATCTTTCATTAGGTGTCCTTGGGTGGCACTAATAGTTAACTGCTCAAGTACTAGCCAAAAGGTTGGCAGTTCAAACCCATCCACAGGCACCTCTGAAGAAAGGCCTGGTAATCTGCTTCCAAAAGGTCACAGCCTTGAAAATCCTTCGGAGCAGTTCTACTCTGCACACATGGGTCGCCTGAGTCGGAATAGACATGACAGCAACTAACAACAGCAACCTTTCATACCAGTACTGAACCACTTTCAGTACTTACCTATGTGACTACCCAAAGTGTCATCATCTTCCTTAGGTTCAGACTTTGCTCTTAAAAGTGGTACCCTTTGCTTGAAACACCCTCCTCCCGTCTTATCACTCACCCACTCCCACCCCCACCAACTTTCCTGAGAACCTAACACCTTAACTGGCCAAATCCTATCAAAACTTCAAGTTTCAGAATTCACATTACTTCTAGCAAACATTTATAGGTCTTGGGAAAATAGGCATATCATACTATGTGTTTCCAAAGCACCATATACTTATTCCTAAAGAATTTTGTTTTCAAATATTTTACTTCAGATTTTTGTAGTACTACTCTTAAGCAGCATTACCTATTATTTATCTTTCTTATATTGTTTTTGTCTGGTTTTAGACTCAAGATTATATCAGATAATAGAATCAACATTCCCTCTACCCCTATTCTCTACAAAAATTGTACAAGGCAAGCCAAATATTTTGTGTTCCTTGAATGTTTGATATAATTCTCTAATCTGGATCTAGAGATTTTTGAATAGGAGTTTGGTAGATTTCTAATAATGGTTTCAGTTTATCTAAAACACACAGGCTTCTTTAAGTTTTCTATTTTTCTTACATTAGTTTTAAATTATGGTTGCTAGAAAATTTCTACTTCACCAATTACTATCTATCTATCCACCCATCCATTCATCCATCCATCCATTTATCTATCTATCTATCTGTCTGTCTGTCTATCTATCTACCTACCTATCTACCTGTTATGGATTGAATTATGTCCCCCCAAAATTATGTATTGTGAATCCTAATCTCTATGCCAATAGTTGTAATCTCATTTGGGAATGCGTTGTCTCTGTTATGTTAATGAGACAGGATTAGTATAGGGTGTGTCTTGAGTCAATCTCTTTTGAGATCCAAAAGAGATTAAATAAGTAAGCAAGAGAAGCAGAGGTGGGGGAAGATTGATGCCAAGCCACAGGGAGATCTCCAAGGAACCAGGAAAGAAGCTGAAGAGACGAGCACCTTACCCCAAAGACAGAGAGAGAAAGCCTTCCCTTAGAACCAACACCCTGAATTCAGACTTCTCGCCTCCTAAACAGTGAGAAAATAAAATTCTGTTTGTTAAAGCCATCCATTTGTGGTATTTCTGTTACAGAAGCATTAGATAACTAAGACATTATTTATAAAAAGAGAGAGAGAGAGATTTACTTAAAGAAACTGGGGTATGTGATTGTGGGGAGCTGGCAAGTCCAAAATCCATAGGTCAGGTGACAAGCCAGAGACTTCTGCAGGCTTGCATCCCCAATCGGAAGATCAGGCTACAGGATAGAGAGTCCTATGGACTTTTTTTTCCCCCAAATGCATAGGTCAGGTGATGGGAAGATTGAACTGTAAGAGCGTTCTGGAAAATTGTCCGTTTATAGTCTGGAGGGAAAACATATCCTAGGGAAAAATTCAAAGGCATAAGTGGCCGAGACTAAGATACGATGTTTGGATATCATAACCTTCATGTATCTTCAGCTTCTAACACAATATTTGGCAATTAGAAGGCTCCAAGTAAATGTGTATGGATAAGTGAATGATTGATAAAATAAAGAAATGAAGGAAGGCTGCTATATTAGAAAGAGCAGTGATCTCAGAATGCGGAGACGGATCTCAAATTCCAGCCCTACCACTACTAGCTGGACCCATTTGGGCAAGTCATTTACTGTTCTTTGCTTCTTCCCTTATCTATCAGATGAGAAAAGTTAGGATTCTTCTATTTCACTCACAGGGTGTTGTGAAAATTAATTAGTTCATTATTCATTAAACAAATATCCTTTCTGTTCCGATTGTGGACTACCAATTTAGGGCAAGGGATAGATTCTACAACAATATACACTGAGGATAATAATACTTCATAGGTTTGCTATAGGAATCAAATGAGATGATAAACATAAAGCACTTAATATGTGGCAAGTTCTTATTAAGGGCTGCATAAATATTCACTGTCATACTGTTCTCTGTGTTCCCAGAAGTTTCTGTCATGTGGCAGTGGTAGGAGATTAGATGTAAACTAGATGAATCTCAAGAAGAAGGCTAAATAAGTGTCATGAACCAATGTAACTCTTTTTTTGTATTATTAAAATAAATTAATGAGTTTTTCAAAAATAAAACTCCATCCTCATTTACTGGGATCATTACTGACCATGGAAATTTGTATTTCATCTTCGATAGGAATCTTCATATGTTCCATATAAAATCTGAGAAAACTCAATCTCCTAAGCATTATGGGAGCCTGATAATCACGAGAGGTGTTGTGTTAGTAAGAAAATAGAGTCAAATTTTCCTACGAAACAACTCCCAGTTTTAGCTAATTAGCCAGAGTATAATTTAAGATAATTCTTTTTAAGCAAAGAAAGGGAGTATTTCACAAACTCTGCCTTGGAAATTGAAAGCAGAATGAATTACCATAAAACAAAGGAAAAACTTTCCTCACAATTTGAATGAATCTTATGTCTACATCAATATGTCAGTAAAATTCTATATGAGGTTTAAACTTAAAAGCATCGATCAAGTGTCTTGTTGTTGTTGTAGTTAAGTGCCTTCGAGTCAGTTCCTACCTGAACAGTCCCTGTGTACAACAGAACGAAACACTGCCTGGTCCAGCACCATCCTCACAATCATTGCTGTGTTTGAGCCCATTGTTGCGGCCACTGTGCCAGTTCATCTCCTTGAGGGTCTTCCTCTTTTTTACTGACCTTCTACTTCACCAAGCATGATGTCCTTCTCCAGGGACATCAGGTCCCTTCTGATAAAATGTTCAAAGTATGTGAGAGGAAGTCTCACCACCCTTGCTGCTAAGGAGCATTCGGGCTGTACTTCTTCCAAGACAGATTTGTTCATTCTTCTGGCAGTTTATGGTATATTTGACATTCTTTGCCAAGACCATAATTGAAAGGCATCAAGTCTTCTTCGGTCTTCTTTATTCATTGTCCAGCTTTTGCATGCGTATGAGGCGATTGAAAATACCATGGTTTGGATCAGGCGCACCTTAGTCCTCAAAGGTGACATCTTTGCTTTTTAACACTTTAAAGAGGTCTTTTGCAGCAGATTTGCCCAATGCAATGTCATTTGATTCTTTCTTTCTTTTTTTTTAGTGAATATATTTAGCATATATTTAGCTGGAGAAATATGAATGTGTTTGATTAAGGGCTGCCCCTCCAGAGCCCAATGAGGGATATTGCATAGTACACAGCATATGCTCATTTCTTCTCTCAAATATAAAAAACTCTGAAACATATTGGATCAAAGGGATCTACATCATGATGAATCTCAGACTCACACCCTCATTAGGCCTCCAAAATCTGTGGGGCTTGGCTCTGCCAGTCCTGCTCAGGAAAATGACAAGAAAGAGCCTAGTCTATTAGCTGTTAATATTGGTATGCCAAGAACTTGGTCTCCAAATTGCAAAAACCCAGTTGGAAGAGGTAAAAATGTAAGGCAATCATAATTACTGAAGCGTCAAGTTGAGAAAATGTACGAGTTTTGAGAAAGAAGTTTCCAGAAATCAGACTGACACTAAGTTCAGGGACTTTTTTTTTTTTTTTTTTTTTAAGGGGGTGTTGCTTTTATTCAGCCTTTAGTTTTTTTTTTCTATTGTGGTTTAGTTCCAGTCTTATCTTAAGAAAAGAGATCTTCTGTGGATTCGAAGCTGAGATTTGGGGTATGAGGGTATAATAAGTTAATAGCAAATCTCTGTGTCAGCAGCTTTCATAGACCAAGGAGAAGTTAAGATCAAGTCACAACTGGAAACCTGGTGTAGAGGCAGTAGGAGGCAATATGCTCTAACTGGGTAGTCAGGATTTGGGGGATGAGGCAAGTGGGATGACGAAGAGGGAGGTAAAAACGTGTTAACCATGGAATCTGGCAAGGAGTGGAATTGGTAAAGAGGAAAAAAGATGCTTGTAAGGAAGTGCAGGAACATACCTTGCCATGCACATGTGAGTAGATGTGTGTGGGCGGGGTTCTGGTGTGCTACACACATCCTCTTACTGGCCTACATGTCATTCCTCAATGGAATGTCTTTCTCCCCGTCCCCTGGAACATACAGGAAATAACTACATTCCCATCAGCTATGCTAAAGCAGGAGATACCCTTTCACCAATTGTTACATATCTCTGGCCTAGGACAAGGCATATATAACTATTATCCAAGCTCTCTTAGGAAACCTTGGTGGGGTAGTGGTTAAGAGCTAAGGCTGCTAACCAAAAGATTGGCAGTTCAAATCCACCAGGTGCTCCTTGGAAACTCTATGGGCAGATTTATTCTGTCCTATAGGGTCTCTGTGAGTCAGAATCGACTCAATGGCAATGGGCAATGGGTTTAAGCTCTCTTAAGACATCACTGGGTCCTCATTCAGAGTTGCATGGTCCACCTGCAGGAGGTACGATTGCACAGGGGTTAAGAGTGCAGCCCGTGTGTCCCTGTGCTGGAGTTTGAATCTCAACTTTGTATGACCTTGGTCCAGTTACTCAGTATCCCTAAAATCAGTCTCCCCTTCTGTTAAATGGGGTTAATAACAATAGCACCCTATGCTTGGGGGTTTTGTGAGGATTAAATGAGACAATTTCTGTAAAGCTGAGCCTGGGCCTGGCACAGAACACTTTCTCCATGTGTTAGCTCAGTGCCCTCTACTTGCAGCAGCTCTTCTGTACAGATATGTCCCCCAGGTCCAGCTAAGATGATTGAACCTTAAGTAAAAACAGTGGTTTACTTTGAGGTCTCCCTGGCCAACAGCTATTAATTTGAGGATTCATTATTTTCTTTTTCTTTTTTTTTTTAGTTTGTAATTCAAGAATTTATACACAATTTAAACAATTTATAATTGTTTTGTGACATTGGTTGTAATCCTCACAATGTGTCAGCACTATCCCCCTTTCTACCCTGGGTTGCCTGTGTCCTTTCGTCCAGTTTTCCTGACCCTTCCTGCCTTCTTGTCTTTGCTTTTGGGCAAGTGTTGCCATTTAGTCTCATATACTTGACTAAGTAAGAAGCACGTTCCTCAACTGTGTTATTATTTGTTTTATAGGCCTATCTAACCTTTAGCTGAGTTAGTTATTTGGACTAATATTTTCCTTGTGTGTTTGGTTGTATTCATTCTCCTTTGCTCTGAACTAGATGGGACCAGTAGATGTATCTTAGATGGTGGCTCACAAGCTTTTAAGACCCCAAATGCTACTTACCAAAGGAGGATGTAGAACGTTTTCTTTATGAACTTTGTTAGGTCAATTGACCTAGGTGTCCCCTGAGACGATGGTCCTCAGTCCTTAGCCCCAGTAATTAGATCCCTCAAGGTGTTTTGGATGTGTCTAGAGAGCTTCTACGATTTTGCTTTGGTCAAGTTGTGCTGACTTTCCCTATACTGTGCTGTCTTTCCCATTCCAAAGAAAAGTGATTCAACAGAATGAGGAAATTATCAAATAATATCATTCATATCACACAAGTAAAATTTTGCTGCAGATAATCCGGAAGTGGTTGCAGCAGTACATGGACGGGAACTGCCAGAACTTCAAGCTGGATTCAGAAGATAATATGGAACAAGGGATATCATTGCTGATATCAGATAGATCACGGCTGAAGGCAGAGAATACCAGAAAGATGTTTACCTGTGTTTTACTGAGTATGCAAAGGCAGTTGACCGTGTGGAACATAACAAATTATGAATAATATTAAGCAGAATAGGAATTCCAGAACACTTAATTGTGCTCATGAGGAACCTGTACCTAAGCCAAGAGGCAGCCATTTGAACAGAACAAGGGGATACTGCGTGGTATCAAGTCAAGATAGGTGTGTGTCAGGGTTGTATCCTTTCACCATGCTTATTCAGTCTGTATGCTGAGCAAATAACCTGAGAAGCTGGACTATATGAAGAAGAATACGACATCAGAATTGGAGGAAGACTCATTAACAACCTGCGATATGCAGATGACACAATCATGCTTCCTGAAAGTGAAGAGGACTTGAAGCACTTACTGATGAAGATCAAAGACTACAGACTTCAGTATGGATTATACCTCAACAGAAAGTAAACAAAAATCTTCACAACTGTACCCATAAGCAACATCATGATAAATGGAGAAAATATTGAAGTACTTCAAGTCCTCTTCATTTTCAGCAAGCAAGGTTGCTTGCTGAATATGTTATCTGCGTATTGCAGGTTTTTGATGAATCTTCCTCTAATCCTGATTCCATGTTTCAAGAGTCTTCAAGCAATTTATTACTACTTTGAAGGAACTAAATTAAACTTCTGCTGTAGAATATTCTATTATTTCCCACAATAATACCACTTTTTCAAAATCACAATAAAGATACATTCCCATGGCTTTTTCATCTTTGTTGTTTATAAAGAAGATAAGCATTTTTAGTTTATATGATTTAGGTAATTCAGTATGAGCCACAAAGAAAAATAGCCTTTTTCTCAATAACATGACTATAAGAATTTTGCTTGTAAATATTTATATTGCTTCTCTCTGTAATAAAATCTAGAAACAATTGGCAGCATTTTTTATACACTTTGTGTTTAGAATGTAGAAAATGCCAAAGGAACTTGTATAGTTTCCCTCTTAGAGAAAGATTAAGTTTTTAAATTGTTGTTAAAAAAATAGTATCTCTTTATTATTTAAAAATACTAAGCAGTATGGAATGGTATGCAACAAGACAAGTTCTTCACCCTCCCTGTCCCCTACCCCCTCCCAGTAGAGGGAGCCGTGGTCCAGACATTTTGTATAAAATACCAAAATATAAACACATTTCCATGTATTTTATAATTTTTTCACTGCATAATATATTTTAACTTTTTAAAAGTCGACATTTATGGATTTATAGCAGTCTTTTAAGGGTTGTGCATTATTCCATTGAACAACACTACCGCAATTTACTTAACCAATTCTTGTTCGCTAATATCTGGGTATTTCAAGGATTTTTTAGAAATCTATTACAAAAAATGCTGTTCTTATTTCTCAGTTTCCACGAATTATGGTTGATTTTGCTGAACAAGCAAAGAAACACGAAGTCTAACAGCTACCCTTGTTTGTTTCCCTATAACCAATTCTGACATTCTAAGCAATCACTGAAATGATCAAAAACTTTTTATTAAATCTGTGTGACCATTTATCACGTAATTGTTTCTATCAATTTTGTGAGGACTTGTAACATTTCTCATGGAAGTTTCTATCTGTACTTTCCATCCAAAAAAAAAAAAAAAAAACAAGACAATTAAAGTAAATTGCTATTCTGGAAGTTCCAAGTTATTTAGATTATCAGAATCTAATGTAAATCAAATGTAAATATATTCCCTATCATTTTGTTACATTGCTAGTAGAATACAGTGGTTCAGATGATTACTGTTGTACTGTGAAATATTACATTCAAGCCCTGGCTCTGCCATGTACCGGCTGTGTGGCCTAAGAAAGTTATTTAACATCTTAACATCTTGATACCTTAGTTTTTTAAAAAATTTATATAATGTAGAAACCATAAAACTAGCTTTATTGGAATGTTGGTGGATTATATGAGATGTGCAAGTAAATATCCTAGCACATAGCAAGTACTGACTAAATCCCAGCTATTCTATGTATGCTGAGCAAATAATCTGAGAAGCTGGACTATATGAAGAAGAATGTGGCATCATGATTGGAGGAAGGTGCATTAACAACCTGCGATATGCAGATGACACAATCTTGCTTGCTGAAAGTGAAGAGGACTTGAAGCACTTACTGATGAAGATCAAAGACTACAGCCTTCAGTATGGATTACATCACAACATAATGAAAACCAAAATACTCACAACTGGACCAATAAGCAACATCATGAGAAAAGATTGAAGTTTTTGAGGATTTCATTTTACTTGGATCACAATCAATGTCCATGGAAGCAGCAGTCAAGAAATCAAATAATGTATTGCATTGGGCAAATCTGCTACAAAAGACCTCCTTAAAGTGTTGAAAAGCAAAGATGTCACTCTGAGGACTAACGAAGTGCCCTTGACTCAGGCCACAATATTTTCAATCACTTCATACTCATGTGAAAGCTGGACAGTGAATAAGGAAGATCAAAGAAGAATTGATGCATTTAAAGTATGGTGTTGGGGAAGACTATTAATACCATGGACTACCAGAAGAACAAACAAGTTTGTCTTGTAAGAAGTACCGCCAGAGTGCTCCTTGGAAGCAAAGATGGTGAGACTTCAGCTGATGCATTTTGGACATGTTATCGGGAGGGATCTGTCCCTGGACAGGGGCATCATGCTTGGTAAGGTAGAGTGTCATTGAAAAAGAGGAAGACCCTTGACAAGATGGACTGACACAGTGGCTGCAACAATGGGCTCAAACATAGCAACAATTGTGAGGATGGCGCAGGACCAGGCAGTGTTTCGTTCCGTTGTACATAGGGTTGCTATGAGTTGGAACTGTCTTGATGGCACCTAACAACAACAACAACATTATTATTATTTTTCTTTATGAAATCTTTATCCAGGATCACTCTACATTTGAATCTCTACCTTTTACAGAATAAAATAGTCTTAATGCCTCTCAGTATGGCCTATCTGGTCTTTTATGACATGTGTAGGCTGCCTATCTCTCCAGCGTCATTTCTCCACCTAGAATTCCAGCCACATATAACTTTTTGCCATTCCCTGAACACAGAATGTTCTCTCTCATATACATGCTTCCACTTTTGCCTGGGCTGTCGACTCCGTTTAACCATGTGGCAAATCCGTACTCAGCCTTACAGTCTCCTCTCAACCATTAATTCATTTTATTACTATTACATAAGGTTGCTGTGAGTCAGGACTGACTTGATGGCACCTAACAACAACAACAACATTACCATGTTTGACATCAGGGGTGCAAAGTGTAGAAGAAAGGGGTAGATGTGTAAATTTGTAAGTCCAATAAAGTATACAAGTACTCTGATGGGAGTCTGCTCTCAGAACAATGATTTCCTCAGACTGGGAGTGGTCACCGTGCTTGAGGTTTGGAGAGAAGGCTAGAAAAAGCCTACTAAGGGAAAGACCCTTTAAATAGTATGAGTTATTATCATAAACATAATCCTGCTGTGTGAAAAGATTTCCACACATACATGGTGGGGCAAGGATAAAGGACAGAGACTATACCAGACAGAAGAAACCAAGTCAGTAAAATTATAATAGCATAAACATCAAGTGCACGGGAGAATCTGAATTACTGAATGGAGGGTGTGAGCAATGGCTAGAGAGGTAAGTAGGATCCAGGCCTCAAAGAGCTTTAAAACCCATGTTTAAGACATGAATTTTATACTGTGGGCAACGGAAAATAATTCAGAAATTTTAAGTAAGAAAGTAACTGTTGGATGTTTAGAACTCCAATCACTCATCCCTTCCTTTCTCCTCCCAATTTGGACAATCATCAGTTTAATATACACAACAAAATCAGGACCAAAATATTGACTTTACCCAGGGAATTATAGTAATGTCTAAGTTAAAAAAGGATTTGGAGTCTCTTACCTCTAACTCAATATGTGGGATGTGCCTTTTGGGGAGCATTGGGTCTGTTGTACTTAACAGTACACTTACCCAGCCAGCTCCCTTGAACATTGAAAGCATGCTACTTGAAACCCATTGCCAGCAGAACAAAAGTTACAGGAGAATGACAAGCTTCTTTTCTGCTTCTAGTCCTCAGTCCCTAGGCCCCAGCCCAGGGATGCTTACTATATGAGAGCAGGAAACAAAAGAGAGTCCACTGTCCTACTTAATCTTTCATGAATCATTAGCAAGGACAAGGTGCAGCCTGTTTCCCCTGCATTTGAAGCAAAGCAGTTCCACCTACAAGCAAACATGGTCCAGTGAATGTCAGACTCTCACCATTTCACCAGTCAGACTAAGTCACTTCTCCCACAGGGAAGCCCCAGAAAGTAGAGAGAAGAGCTGACTATCACTCTTCAGATCTTCCCTGAGAAGGCTCACTTCTGAGTGGAGGTTCTGTTCTCCATGAGCTGAAGACAGAACAGAGATAGAAGAGACGACTTGTCCCTAAATAGAGTGACTCAGATTCGCTCCACTTTCTCACTGAAGTCTTCCCTGACTCACCAGGAAGATTCAAGTTCTCCTTCCTCTCTGCATGAAGTGCATCCTGTACATACTACCTTTAAAGGGTTTATTACACAATGTCATGGTTATCTATTTGCACATCTATATTACTCCTAGATCAGCAGCCTGTAATCCTTAGGAGGTTAAGACTTCATTGACAATGTAATAAAAGATGTCAGCTTTTGCTTCCTCTCTTTTCCCCTTAGAACCCATCCCCTAAAATGCATATAAGCACGTCTACATAGTCACATACATGTAAGTATGCATACAACTTTGGGAAGTTCACTGACAACTCAGAAACACATCCAAATTGGACTGTGAGCTCATTAAAGGCAAGGGTATATGTTTTATTTCACGTTGGTGACCGTACCATGCTTGTCTCAAAGTAGGTGTTCAAGAAACAGCCATTCGGCAAATATTAATGTATAATCTAAAGAAAGTGCCAAGGAATTCACTAGCGTCCAATGACCAACACAATTCAATTTGGTGAGTAGTCCTTGAAGTTCTGGTACTTATGTCTTAGTCATCTAGTGCTGCCATAACACAATACCACAAGTGGATGGTTTTAACGAAGAGAAGTTTATTTCCTTACAGTCAAAGTAGGCTAAAGTTCCAAATTCAGGGCATCAGCTCCAGGGGAAGTCTTTCTCTCTCTGTTGGCCTTCTCCTCAGTGTTCCCCCGTACTAGGAGCTTCTTGGCACAGTGACCCCTGTCCAAAGGATGCGCTCTGCTCCTGGCACTGTTTTCTTGATGGTAAGAGGTCCCCCTCTATCACTGTTCACTTCTGTCTTTTATATCTCAGGAGATTGCCTCAGAACACAATCCAGTCTTGCAGATCCAGTCCTGCCTTACTAACACAACTGCCACCCATCCTCCCTCATTAACATTATAGAGGCAGGATTTACAACATATAGGAAAATCACACAGTACCAGGAATCATGGCCCAGCCAAACTGATATACACATTTTTTGGGGGACATAATTCAAACCATGACAACTTACCTAATACTGTTTAAGTCTCGCCCCATACTCCACTCCAGTTCCTCCAAAATAAATTACAAAAAATAAAATTCAATCAGTGGTAAGATTTCCTACTTTAACTCCATTAAAAAAAAAAAGAAGAAGAAGAAGAATTAGGCTTAAAACGTGCTCTCCCAGGTCTTAAACATGAGGGGTATGACAAACTAATAGAAAATGGATATCTGTAAAAGTGAATTCATAAACATTTAAAAATCTTTGAACTTCACTGAAATTTTAAATTGCAAAAACCTTACTGTGTAAATGCTGTTGTGACAAGCTATAAATACATAGATTATACTTAGATCATGGCAACACTATAGAGTTAAAGTTGATTTCAAAATGCACATATTACTTAAGCTATTATGTATAAGGTTACTTTTAAAAGAGTTTCAGTCTATGCTATATAATTTAAATATGACTATATGCAAGGAATTTTAACTACAAATCCAAGGTCTTTGATTAGAAGAGTTTGAAATGCAAATAACTCTAGGAGTCAGTTTTAGAGCTCAACCTATTGCTAGACATTGAGCCGGGAAGCCGAGGTGTAGTCAGAGGCAGCCAACAAACGACCTCACCTGCTTCTGAAGAACAACCCGATCTGTCCCCAGGGAGAGAAACTAGTTTTGTTGGACATCCAACAGCCCATTGATCCAAATGCCCAAGCCCAGAAAGCAGCAAAGAGAAGAAGGGAAGAAATGCTTGTAGTAAACGGATCAGAACCCAAACGAGTGTCAAGAAGTCTATTTAAGGAGGATTTTGCAAAGGATCCCAGATCTAAATGAAACTGCACGTGCAACCCCATCCTCTGCTTCAGACTAGTCTGGAAAGCTAGGCTTCCCAACAAGTTCTCTTACAGAAGCTACAGAAAGTAACTAACAAATATAAGCCTGTTTGTGCATGAATGGTTTTGGGGGAGTATAAAATTATATCATAAATCTTTTCAGCATTAACCTTGATCTCATTCACATCAACAAATATTCGACGATGGAGTACTACGTGCCAAGTACTGTGCTGAGCAAAAACCGACTTATTCTTACGCTTTCACGGAGCTTATAATTTACTTGACAAGGCAGCTCTTAATCAAACTATTACATTAACAATATTATTACAAGCTAAGGAATATGATTCTTTGAGTGCATAAATAAAGGAATCTGGAAAACTTTTCTCTAGGAGTCATAGTTGATCTGACAACTGAAGGAGGACGAGGAGTTCACCAGGAGAAGAGTGGGGTAAACCTTTCAGACAGCGGAAGCAGCATGTGAGAGGGCCCTGTACAAACACGCCCAGTGAGAGGCAAGACAAACAGTTCAAGAATCTTAAAGCACTGGGTGACAGTCCAGTCCAAGAACAACGTGAATGCAAAGTGTGCACTAAAAGTTTAGTAGAATTACTACAACTCATAGCAGTCTAACAATAACAATAATATTAATAATAACCACTACTACCATTTTTGTAAAGACACTGTGTGCTAGACCCTATGCTGCATACATTCAAATACATCCCATTTACTGAACAAATTTACCTTGAACTCAATGAGTGGTTTATCTTACCCTAGGCCTCACTCCATCCTTTCCAAAAAATAAAAAATTACAAAAAAAAAAAAAAAAAGAATCAATCAGAGTTGAAGCTTTGGCCCTTAATCCCAATAATAAAAATTTTAAAAAATATCGGTTTAGAATATGATCTCCAGAATCTTAAACATGTGTCAGATGACAATAAACAAATGCAATTCCCTAAATAGTTCAATGTGGTTGAAACTTTATTTGTAACGTTCAAAAACTTACAAACTTTAAGGGGTAAAAAAAAGAATATTGAAAAGTTAATAAATTAGAATAAGAAAACTACTCACAAAAGAAAATTAAAAAGAATATCCGGATTTCTCTAAGAGCGCTTTGTTTACCACTAGCAATGCATTCATGCATAAACACCCCATTAAGCCTGTCATTGATTTTCCTGTAGTAAGGCAATAATATTTATTCATTACTCACAAAACTCGAAATAAAATGCCCTGTAGCTATGAAAATCTACGTTGAGGGTAAATCACCGAGCCCTCAGTTACCTGAACTCCAATTTCCCTGGACTATGAAGTAAACTGAATTTTTATTTCATTGCACTCACTTTTAAGAGAAAGCTGCTGTAGATGCAAAAACAAGTTGAGAGTAAAGATTTATTTTAGTTTTCATTTTTAAAGCAAATTCCAACTACCCAACAAATATTTATTTGGAAATTTTACCATGTATTATACTACATATGGTGGAGGACATGGATAATAAAAAGGATTTACTATCTAACTTCAGGAAGTTTATGAGTAAGAATTTCTGCTTCTGACCAAGATGAAGGAACATACAACAGATTTACCCTCCTGCCTTAAACAACCAAAAAAATAAAAATAAAAAGTAAAACAATGAGTTTTTGGACACTGGTGATAAGACAATGAAGGACATTGAGAAATGGGAAACAAATGAGGTGTTCCCTCTTAATGCCCCAGCTTCCTGTGTTGAGGTAGTTTCCAGGCCATAGTGCAGGGAGGGGGAACTGAGGCAGAGTCTAGCAGACCTTCCTGAATTGAGGAGATAGACTTAAGAGTCTGGGGAGACTAAGGCAGCTAGAATCACAGGAGAGAGTACCAGAGAGGAGAAAGCTGCACAGAGAGACAGCCCGAGAGATCTGCAGATAAACTGGATTTCATCAAAGTTTAAAAAAAAAAGAAATTCTTCTCTTCAAAAGACATCGCTAAGAGGATGAAAAGAGAAACCACAGACTGGCAGAAAACATTTACAAAGCATATGCCTGATAAAGAACTTGTGTCTAAAATATATATTAAAAAAAAAGTTCAAAACTCAATAAAAAGAAAACAAACAACCTAATTAAAAATGGGCAAAAGATATGAACAGAAACTTAACTAAAGAAGATACATGGATGGCAAATAAGCACATTAATAGATGCTCAACTCTATTAATTACTGTTGTTGTTGTGTGCTGGCTTGTCAATTCTGAATCAGAGTGACACTATATGACAGAGTAGAACTGCCCCATAGAGTTTTCTAGGCTGTAATCTTTATGGGAGCAGATTGTCAGGTCTTTTCTCCTGAGGAGTGGCTAGTGGATTCAAACTGCCAACCTTTGGCTTATCAGCTAAATTCTTTACCACTGTGCAACCAGGGCTCCATTATTAATCATTAGGATAATGCAAATGAAAACCACAAGGAGATTCCATTACACATATATTAGCACGGCTAAAATTAAAAAGACCTACTATATCAAGTGTTGACAAGGATGTGGAGGAAATATAGTTCTCATATACTGATGGTGGAAATGTAAAATGGTATAATTACTTTGGAAAACAGTCTTGCAGTTTCTTATAAATTAAGCATACACCTACTGTATGATCTCACCATTCCACTCCTAAGAATTTACCCAAAATTATTGAAAGTGTATGTCCATACAAAGGCTTGCACATGGGAATTTGTAGAGCTCTATTTGAAATAGCTAAAAACTAGAAACCCCAATTCCTATCACTAAGTGAAGGCATAAACAAACTGTGAAATATCCATACAGTTGAATATTACACAGCAATAAAAAAGGAATAAATGATTAATACACACAACATGGATGAATCTCAAAATTATCGAGCTGAAGGGAAAAATCTAAACAAATAAAGAGTACACATTGTACGATTCCATTTTAGTAAGTCTAGAAAATACAAGTTAATCTATAGTGACAAAGAGTCATTCAATGGTTGCCTGAGGATGGAAGGGTAGAACGGAGTGGGAGAGAGCAATTGCAAAGGGACATGTATTAATTTCCCGTGCCTGCTCCATCTTCACATTGCCTTCTCTGTGCGTGTCACTCTCTAAACTCCCTGTGCCTCCATCTTATAAGGATACATGTGATTGCATTTAGTGCCCACCCAGATAATCCAAGATAAACTTCTTTCAAGATCCTTAATTCAATCACATTTTTGCTACATAAGGTGACACTCACAGGTTCCAGGGCTTTGGCAAGGATATCTTTCAGGGGACCATTTTTTGGCCTACCACAGTCTACGCCTGGGCACCCAAAGATTCGTGTCCAACCCACATGCAAAGCACATTCACCTCATTCCAACATCCATGGAAGTTTCAACCCATTACAGCATCAACTCAAGTCCAATATCTCATCTAAACATCATCGGCCAAAAGTCACAAATCCCATAATCTAAATCTAAGTATGGGTGAGACTCTGGGTGTGATCTATTCTAGGGCAAAATTCCTCCCTATCTCTGGACCTGTGAAACTAGAAAATAAGTTATCTGCTCCCAAAATACAATTGTAGGACAGGTTAGGATAATAGTTATATACATTCATATTCCAAAAGAGAGAAAATGGAAGGTAAAAAGGAGTCCCTGGTCTCAATCAATTTAGAAATCCAGCAGGGTTTCAAATTCCCTTAGGTTTCAAGACTTGGGAACAATCCTCTATGGTTCCAGGCTCTGCCTTCTTGGCCCCAGCTCTGCCTCTGCTCCTGTGGCTCCACTGGTCTCTACCTCTGAGCCTGGATAATCCATGAGAAACTTCTCTTAAGATCATTAACTAATCACATCTTTTGCTGTATAAGGTAACATTCACAGGCTTCAGATATTTGACATGGATATCTTGGGAAGGCCAATTTTCAGCCTACCACAGGAGACAAGAAAACTTTTTTGGTGGTGGATATGTTCATTATCTTCATTAAGGTGTTGATTTGACTGTAAAATGCATGTCAAAATTTGTTAAATTGTACACTTTAAATATATCTGTGCCAATTAAACTTCAATAAAGCGGTTTACATTTTTTTAAAGAAGGGCACACATACCAAAAGAAACTCATGATATAGCAGGAAGAATCATCATATCAACATTGAACTATGACCCCCAGCAGGGTTATTGGAGAATGAAATAAACAGAAGAGAAAAAAGATTAATACTGGCTGGAGTATCATATAATGAGAATGAAGGATGGCAAGATATAGGGAGAGGAAAGTGCATTCTAGGTGGGAAAAATATTTAACACACCAAGGTGCAGAGGCAGGGAATATTCAGAGAGCATTTTGGAAACTTAAAGTTTTGCGTGTCTCCACCACTAGGTATTTTACAGCTATTCCTACTATTCCTACTACTAATATAAGAACGATTACTACTAAAATACTACTATCACCACTACAATTATTACTACTAAAATTATACCATGATTATTATTAATAATACTACTTCAGCTGATCGTAGTGTCCTTGATTAAAAATTGAAAATGCCACACTACTTACTTATATCTGTAATCCTTATAAGAGCTCTGAGATGCAGTCACTACCTCACTTACAGATGAGGAAAGTCACACCCAACGGGGCAGATTCACTATCATAAGTATCTCAAGCCTGTGTTAAATGACTCGGTAGACTTCCTGTTGCTGATGATGCACTGGTCCTTCCAAGGGAACTGGCCACCCACATCCCCGTCAAACGAGAGAGAGGCTAAATTCTCATGAGTCGTACCATACGACCTTGTTCCACCATCCACTCACAATTGATTAAATTAAGGATGCACAGCCAACTCAAAGACAGCAATTCATCAACTACATAGAAACTTATTGCCCACAACCAAAAGCATGGATGAGGTCTTTATCAGTGATTTGCACAAGGAAATAGCTGAAATGTACTTAATGAGTGGTAAAGTCAGAAGTGGAAAAGATGCCAAGAGGTAAAGTTAAGAACAAGACAAATCATTTCCAGGGGGAGGTTATAAGAAAGCAGAAAACAGGAGTAAGTAGAGGACATCAGTTAGTAGAGAGAAGAAAACTATGTAGATTTACAGAGAGAAGCAGAGATGACTGATATTAGAAAAAGAAAGCAGGTGACCCCCGGGAGAAAGATGAGGAGGGTAGCTAGGCCCTGAAGTCACTGTGGTTTCTTATGGTTTTTGGTTTTGGGCCAGTTCATTCTTTTCACAATTTAGGGTGTCCCTCACAACTGAACAACTGAACAAATGTGATTAGAACTCTGTGAGTTATAAGATGGAATCTTGGATGTAGGAAAAATGAATCACAGTGACATTAATAAAGATGCTGCCTTATTACTGGCTAGAAGCCTCCACTAGTGGCCATCACAGGGAATAATATTGGTACCAAAGCCTACTATGGGCTAACTCTGCAGAAATAGGGAGTAGGGAGTTCTAACTCTGGAAGCAGCCAGAAAAGAGAGCCAGGCAAGTAATTTTTGAGTTGCTGCAACCTTGCAAATACTGACTTCAGTGGTCTTACGTGATGAGAATTAATGTTCATAACAGGACTCTACCACATCTTATCCTGAGAATTATACACCAGACTCTCTATAAAGCAGAAAATGAACATAAAAAAAGGTTTCAATACACAAGGCTTGGCAGGTATCATCCCATTAGTAATTCAGAAACACCCAGCATCCTGAATGTCCACAGACCCCCAAATCCTGATTTTCATTGGTGTTTTGCAGGATGCACAATAAGCTTGAGACTCTGCCGAAAGAAGAACCTAAAATCACTCAGAGGGTGACATTGTGGAAGGGCAGAAGCAGACATATCCCAAAGAGACCCCAACTCCAAAAAGGCATCAGTGTCTCTGGTTATTAACCTCAGCTGAATCATTTATATGCCATAGTCCCTATTCTTAGTTATGTAAAGAGAAACCTTTCCATTAGAGCCTAACAAGTCTTTTACTTCTTTCTCCTTTCCATTTACAGATACTCACCCCAGGGAAGAGTTAGCTGAAAATGCCCTTCTACACTAGGAAGTGCTAGAGAAATAGGTGGGGGAGCATTCGCCGGCTGAGTGTTCTGCTGTAACAGAAACTGTCTAGGGGAAACACAGATTTGTTTCCTAGAGACTGGACCAGTCCCTAAACATAATTTCACTGTATTAAAAGACCAGTGCATTTTCCCATCTATCTGAGAGTCTAGAGTAGGGACTGACACTCTGTTGCCATGGTATCAAAAATGCTAGAGTAGAAAAGGAATAAACGCTTTGTGATGGATACAACACCTACATGACAAACAAATTTCCCCAAATCCTTTGTGTAACGTGCGTATAACGTTACAATAAAATGGGAGGAAAGAAAAAAGAGTTAAGGAAAAACACTCTTTTCCCACAATTTTCCTTTATTTTTCCACATGCATAGTTTTTTCAACATGGTCTACTCATGCTGTGGTATGTTTTCATACTGCTCTTTCTCTCTTTTTAATGTACAGCTCTTTTAAATGATTCTAGGTGCTTAAATATGTAGATTCTAAAATAAACAACATCCACAAAATTGCACTACCACATTCTCTCTTCCAGTTAAAGTTGAGATAAAGTGAGTTATAAGCCTGCTAGTACTAAATATATTGCTTTTTTGTGGCAAAGTTATTCTGGTACATACCTATGTTTTAAATGTACAGATGTAAAAAGCTCCAGTAAATGAAGGTTCTAGGGAACACCTCCTGGTCAGAAGGAGATCATTGCAGGGTTTCCTTCATACACATGAGAGGGACAGGTGAGACGAAGGAGTGACAACTATACTTCTGCTTAAAGGAAGCTTCATCCACTAGAAAATATTCTGCTCATGAAGAAATAATGTAGGATGGCTCAAATATTTCAGTGAATTCAAACTGGGAAGAAATAACAACAAAAAACTTTACTTTGGGAGGAGGCAAGCTAAGTGCTTTTAATTCCCACATTGATTTGAAGCTGATATACCACCAGGGTTTACAGTACTAGGGAGTGGCACAAACATGAGAATGTCAGTGGAGGTATTTGCTCTGCAATTACCCCGAGTTTATGCCTCCCTAATTTCTGTTGGAGTCTCTGGGTAGCACAAATGGTTAAGTACTTGGCTGCTAACTGAAAGGTTGGTGGTTCAAGTTCACCTACCAGAGGTGCCTCAAAAGAAAGGTCTGGTGAGCTGCTTCTGAAAAATCAGTCACTGAGAACCCTGTGAAGCACAGTTCTACTCTGACACACTTGGGGTCTCTATGAGTCAGAATTGACTCAATGGTAACTGGTTAAATGTCAACTATTCTAATAAGTTCTCTAAGAAAGATGACTAAATAGAGGGGACAAACTCTCAATATCTAGTCAGTATCATAATGATTATAGTAGTAATAACAGAAGTAATAACAGTATGTATTCATTGAACTTTAAGGCACTGAGCTAATTGTTTTACATTTCATGCTCATTAAAACCTCAGGAAAAAATTCTATGAGGTAAGAATGATTACACCCATTTTACAGACAAAATTTTCTCAGCAATATTGTAATTGCATCAGAACTGTGAAGAATACACAAAATAACTTACGTTGTCTTTGATCTCAAAGACCATATGATATAATAAGGAAGAGAAGATATGTGCATTTTGACAATCAGAAAGTACAATCAGGAATCAAACTCTGTTTAAAGTCTAGTAAAAAGTCCAGAGTTAATGGTTTGATTGAGACTGGATGGACCCCAGAAGACATGGCCTCCAGACTCTCTGTTAGCCCAAAACTAAAACCATTCCCGAGGCCAACTCTTCAGACAAAGATTAGACTGGAGTATGGGACATAAAGTGATACTCGTGAGGAGTGTTCTTCTTAGCTCAAGTAGATACATGAGACTAACTGGGCAGCTCCTGTCCAGAGGCAAGATAGGAAGGCAGAGAGGGTCAGGAGCTGGTTGAATGGACACAGGAAGTCGGGGGGTGGAAAGGAGGAGTGTGCTGTCACAGTATAGGGAGAGCAACAAGGGTCACATAACAATGTATGTATAAATTTTTGTATGAGAGACTAACCTGAGTTGTAAACTTTCACTTAAAGCACGACAATAATAAGAAAAAAAAAAAAGAATCAAACTCTGGAGCATAAAACATAGTCGGAGACAATAAATATGAAGGTTGTAGAGACTTTCATTGATTCCTGAGTCAGCAAAACCCCAGCTCAGACCTGTCGAGCTAGCATATGTCTACACTCTGTTCAGTAGTGCTGACCAATTAATTCATCCTCTTCACATCTCATTAGATATGGTTAATGAATTGGAATACCTCTCTTCAGCTTCTCGGATCACTTCTTTCAACAGCATACGTTATCTGCATTTCATTATACATCCATAAGATGGTCAGTTTTTTTATATTAATACAGCTGGTGACCTCAAATTCAGTCTTGAAAAGTCATCATATTTTCCCTTGCCATTAAATAGATTAACCAAAGGAAGAAGAATTGGTTTTACTTGGTTCTCCAAATATCTCTTACTTGGCTTTAATGCTACTGAATTGATGCTCAAGCAACAAAAATATCCTGTGGACTTTATTTCTGGAACTCAAATTATTTCTTGGAGTTTTAAGAACCTTATGAATTGTCTAGCTTAGAAATTTTATTTTACGCGTCTTGAAATTGTTGACTACCTAATGAGAATGTAGGTGATGACCCTACATCTCCTAAGTTACTGCATTATTCTCAATTCAACCAAACATTTACTGACAACCTAGTATATGCTGGATACTGTTCTAAAGGTTGAACATACCATAGTGGACAAGACATAATCCAGCCATGTTAAGGTGCTTACAGTCTGGTAGGAAAAAGGGACAAATTGGATGATATTTGAATATTATTTACCTATACACATCATGCATATTTTAACTACCATGTTGATGACAAGATGGCAATAGGCCTAATAATAAGGTCTACCACTTAATGCACATCTCAGTGTGTCAGATTCTGTAACATATACTTTATGTTTCTTATCCTGTCCAACTCTTATAATAACCATATGAGGTATTTACCACTGCCTCATTTTATATAAGAAGAATTTGAGACTTAGATGGATTAAGCAGCCTGCTCCTGGTCAAGCAGCTAACTATGGGAATGGAGGAATATCTAATTTCAAAGTCTGAACAAACTCCTTCCACTGCATTATGCTTCTAAGATCATTTTCTTAATGATATATTTCCATGTATATTGATAGATAAAAATATAAACAAGATTTATGGTCAAAAATCAATGTCTCCAATGCTTCAGTGATTTAAAAACCATAACAATAAAGAAATATTGCATTTTAAGATGTTCTGGTCACTTAGACAATTTTCAAAAGTGAAAGTCATTATAAAGTTGGGCAGAAGGAGTGAAAATGCAGAGAACATCATTTTTTCCTTCAGGGGAAGTGAATCAAGATGTCGTAGAAAAAACATAGACTGTAGAGTCACACAGGATTGGTTTTAAATTCCAACTTTGTCCCTCTTTCACTGTATAGTCTTGGCCATACTTTTCAAAACTTCATAGTCCAATTTTCTCAATTATAAAATGCAGCAGATGTCCCATATCTAAGAGGACTGTAAAAGATCAGATATGTAAAGTGTGTAGTGTAATGCCAGGTACAGTGGACATTTAACGAATGTTTATTCTCTGAAGGTGGAAATTCACAAAATAAGTAGACTATTAAGGTGGTTTGAAAAATAAAGAATTCTGTCAAAGTCTGTGGAAGACTTGTCTTCTGAGTAACAGTCTTGCCACATAGATGAACAATTGGCATAAGAGCAAGGTGGGATACAGTCTACATTCCTTACTGGATGGAGCCATTTAAATTCTTCTCTCTAACTGGTAAATAAAATGCCTGTTCTTCTTTTGTAAAGTAACAACAAAGGAGATAGGGTAGTATTAAGGAAGAAGGAGGATCTTTCCAGTAACCATGAAATCACCATTTGTCTGTAAGTCTCACTTGCCCCTCATTCTCAAACATAAGGTAGGCCTTGTGATCAAGGTACGGAAACAGTACAGACTGTGTTGGTCCAGCCAGGGATTAGAAAGAGGCCACAGCAATATCCATTGCCCAGTATGGCTCTTAGTACAAGATTGTGTCTCTTGGAAGAAAAGGTGAGGTCACATGGATAGAACAGAGTATACTTGTCTGACTTACTGTTCACATGCAAACCAGCAGCCACTGCTTTCAGAATTCTGGTATATCTGCACTTTAAACACTCAAGTGTTCCCTTAGGTATAGACCTGTCTTCTTAATTGTGTCTCCTACAAGACAAGCATTTAGACTTAACAACATGAAAAGGAGATACATGAAGGAGAAAGCGAGGGTCCCCTGGGTGACCATGCAGCGTCTCCTCACTTCAGTGTTCTCAATCTTATGGGAAATTGGCAACGTTTTCAAAAGTGACCATTTACCAAGGACTTTCTACCAGCCAGACGTGCATTAACTCTAATCCAGGCATCAAACTTACAAAGTTTACATCATTATCCTCATTTTTAGATGAGAAAGTTGAATCCCAAAGAAGTTAATTTAAACTGCCCAAGCCAGAAAGCTAATAAATGGGGGAGCTGAGACCAGAACCCAAGTCTGTCTGAAGCCCATGACAAGTCATCTTGGACCCTGTCATGGATTGAATTACGTCCCCCAAAAAACGTGTGTATCAATTTCGCTGGGTCATGATTCCAAGTATTGTATGATTGTGTACCGCTTTGTAATCTGATGTGATTTCCTTATGTGTTGTAAACTCTATCACTATGATGTAATAAGACGGATTAGCGGCAGTTATACTGATGAGGTATACAAGATTGGATGGTGTCTTAAGCCAATCTCTTTTGAGATATAAAAGAGAGAAGCGAGCAGAGACACATGGGAACCTCACACCACCAAGAAAGCAGTACTGGCAGCAGAGCGCATCCTTTGGACCTGAGTTTCCTGCGCTGAGATGCTCCCAGACCAAGGCAAGACTGATGACAAGGACCTTCCTCCAGAGCCGACAGAGAGAAAAAGCCTTCTCCTGGAGCTGATGCCCTGAATTTGGACTTGTAGCCTACTGGACTATGAAAGAATAAACTTCTTTGTTAAAGTCATCCACTTGTGCTACTTCTGTTATAGCAGCACTAGATGACTAAAACAGACCCTACCCCCCCACTTCCCACCCCCCGCAACCAAGCTACAAAGGAAGATAACCTGATAGATTCACATTGACAGACCCCCCCAGGGCCCAATATAGTCCAGCTGAATTCTAGCAGGTTAATGTTATACGTGTGAGAGTGACGAGTGACAGACAATGGAGGTGAGAGTCAGCAGAAGCAAGAAGCTGAAGTAGGAGCCCCACCCTTGATGTCACTGAATCCTAAATGCTAATACACTTTTGAATCCCTCTCTATTTATCCCTGGTGGCACAGTTGTTAAGAGCTTGACTGTTCACCAAAAGGTCAGCAGTTCGAATCCACCAGCTGCTCCTCGGAAATCCTATGGGGCAGTTCTACTCTGTCCTATAGTGTTGCTATGAGTTGGAATCAACTCAACAGCAACAGGCAGGCTATTTATCCCAGTAGTGAACATGGACTCCACATGGACACTTAACACAGGACTCACTTATACCTTTGATGGAGCTGGAAAGCCAGACTAGAGGTCGAAAAATACATCTTCCATGTTGAAAAAATGCATTTGTTTTCCAATGACCTGTTAATAAAAATGTCCATTGTCTCAAAAATTCCTATGTAGACATACCCAATATGATTAAAAGAAGTCTGGAGAACAAAGGCAACATCTTTAAATATTTAAATGATTAAAATGAAAGTTAAAAATAGATTTTCTTTCAATGAAAGGTTTTAAATTGAATCCATAAACCATGGTTGATTTCTAAAGCTAGCAGGAATGCATGTTAAGTATTAAAGATGTTTAATCTGAAAATGTGTATTCAATAAAAAATGGATTACTTATTTTTATGTGGTTTCCAATTTATTTTGTTGGATCTAACCTCCTATTGGAGATGCAGGAAAACATCTTTACATTTGCTAGATCAATGAGTAATAGTAAAATAAAAGAACCTGTTTAAATACATTTGTCTGTAAAATAAATTTTAATAATCAATCAACCAGTAATTATTAGCAGTTACTCTGTATTTGGTTCTGTGCCAGATGTTGAAAGTGCTGCAGAAGAAAATGGTGAGATGGACCCTGCCCCCAGGAGCCTGCACTTTAAATGAGATGAGAGGACATGGGTTTAATATCTGAGCCCTTGCTATAGTAAACACTACTCTAACCAAAATAAACAAACAATTGAGGTTGAGTTATTCCAATTCATGGCAACCTCACTTGTGTCAAAGTAGAACTGTGCTCCATAGGGTTTTCAATGGCTGATTTTTTCAGAAGTAGATCACCAAGCCTTTCATCCAAGGCACCTCTGGGTGGACTCAAACCAACAACCTCTTGGTTAGCAGTTCAGTGCATTAACCATTTGTGACACTCAAGGGCTCCAACACTACTCCGGAGCCCAGAAAAAGGACTTTAATGTGAGATAATCTTGTTAGAGAAGAAGCTGTGATGTAAAGGCCAGATAGAGAGAAGTGAGGACTTCAGCATAGGCATTTGAGCCACCTGGTCCCACTGGGTAGGTGCAGTTTACATGGGAACAAATTTTTAATTATCTACAGCTCACACAACGCAGAGCAACAGCATCTCCAGAGATATGCAGTTGCCAAAGGAATCCATCTTATCCCCAAGTAGTCCTCAACAGTAATGATGTGTCCACTTGGGTGTAGTCAGAGCATGCCACACACTTAGCCTAAAAAAATGATGCACTATGTGAGAATACAAAGAGCCCTGGTGGCACAAGGGTTAAGTGCTCATATGTACAACAGAACAAAGCACTACCCAGTCCTGCACCGTTCTCACAATCGTTGTTATGCTTAAGCCCATTGTTGCAGACACTGTGTCAATCCACCTCCTTGAGGGTCTTCCTCTTTTTTGCTGACCCTCTACTTTACCAAGCATGATGTCCTTTTCCAGGGATTGATCCCTCCTGATAACATGTCCAAAGTATGTGAGATGTCGTCTTGCCATCCTCTCTTCTAAGGAGTATTTGGGCTGTACTTCTTCCAAGACAGATTTTTTTTCATTCTTTTTGCAGTTCATGGTATATTCACTAATCTTCACCATCACCATAATTTGAAGGCATCAATTCTTCTTTGGTCTTCCTAATTTATTGTCCAGCTTTCTCATGCATATGAGGTGACTGAAACTAATGGGTACACACCTCAAATACAAGAATTTCCTTCTAAGTAGTGACTTCCAACACAGTTCCATGAACTTATCACAGTCTGGCAGTAAAATATCACCAGAGAAAACTATTAAAAAAATACATACATAAAGACTCCTGGTCCAATGGCTCTAGAATGGCATTTTGGAATCTGCACTTTATATTGAAGATCCTGAGGTGATTCAGATGCAGCGAGGTTTAGGAGCCACTGCTCTACCCATTTCTTAGTAGACAGCTGTTTTTGTTATCTATTGCTGCTATAACAGAGGTACCACAAGTGGATGGCTTTAACAAAGAGAAGTTTATTCTCTCACAGTCTAGCAAGCTAGAAGTCCTAATTCAGGGTGCCAACTCCAGAGGAAGGCTTTGTCTCTCTGTTGGCTCTGCAGAAAGGTCCTTGTCATCAATCTTCCCCTGGTCTGGGAGCTTCTCAGGTGCAGGGACCCCAGGTCCAAAGAACACTTTCTGCTCCTGACTACTTTCTTGGTAGTATGAGGTCCCCTTGTCTTTCTGCTCACTTATCTCTTTTATATCTCAAAAGAGATTGACTCAAGACACAACCAAATCTTGTAGATTGAGTCCTGCCTCATTAACATAATTGCCTTTAATCCTGCCTCATTAACATCATAGAGGCAGGATTTACAACACACAGGAGAATCACATTAGATGACAAAATAGTGGACAATCACACAATATTGGGAATCATGGCCTAGCCAAATTAATACATATTTTGGGGGGACATAAGTCAGTCCATAACAATAGTTATCCAGGTTTGTATAAACAATTTTATTAATGGAGAGCTCACTACCTCACAAAGTAGTCATGTTGGATGACTCTGAATACATCAAAAATTCTTTCCATATATAGGACCAAGTTTCACAACTTTTACCCAGTGGTCTAATTTCTGGTTTGTAAAGTAAGCCTTTCACTTATTCTATAAAAAACACTCAGATTTTACAAAATATCGTCACCCTGATTCATTTCTCGTTAAACTAAACAGCTCCAGTTATTTCAAAATTTCTTTGTTAAGTAGTTTCCGGACACTTCATCATCCTAGGCACTTGATTGTGGATAGCTCAGAAGGCTTATTAATCTCTTCCTCTTCACTCATTTTGTACTCTCCCAGGGTGATCTCATGCACTCCTATGTCATTTCTATGCTAATGACTCTCCAGTAGTTATCTCCAACCTCAGTCTCATATCCCAAAAGCCTACTAGGTATTATCTGAGACATATCAAGTACATCATGTCTAACACTGAAGTCATTGGTTTTCCCCCAAACCCACTCCTTCTCCTCCTCTTCCTCCTCTTTCTCTTCCTTCTCTATGTTTTCTATTCAGAGATGGGAATCACCATTCTTCTTGTATTTCAGGCTGTCAGTGGCTTCCTTCTGTCTCTCTCAAATCCCATTGACTATATCAACTTAATATTTTTGAATTATAATACTTACCTTCATCCCCATTGTTCCTGCTTAAGTTCAGGCCCCAAAGATAATAATATCCTAAATGTTGTTACCACCACTACACTGGTCACTCTAGAATCAACTCCCACACTGATGCCAGGGATTTTTCTACAATGGAAATGTGACCATGATATCCCTCTGCTCACAATTTATTGGTGGTTCTCAATTACTTTCTAGGTAAAGCTCAAGCTTTCTAACCTGCTGTAGCCTCACCTTTCCCCAACTCCACATGACTTGGCCTCAGAAATACTGAACTGCTTTTACAAATTTTCCATTTTCTCTCCCTCTCTTCTCACGCTGATGTATTACATTGGGCAAATTGCTGCAAAAGATCTCTTTAAAATGTTAAAAAGTAGAGATGTCACTATAAGCACTAAGATGTGCCTGACTCAAGCCATGGTGTTTTCAATCATCTCATATGCATGTGAAAGCTGGACAATGAATAAGGAAGATTGAAAAAGAAGTGATGCCTTTGAATTATGGTGTTGGCAAAGAAAATTGAATATACTATACACTGCCAAAAGAATGAACAAATCAGTCTTGGAATAAATCCAGCCAGAATGCTCATTAGAAGCAAGGATGGTGAGATTACGTCTCACATACTTTGGTCATGTTATCAGGAGGGATCAGTCCTTGGAGAAGGACATCGTGCTTGGTAAAGTAGAAGTTCAGCAAAAAAGAGGAAGACCCTTAAGGAGATGGATTGACACAGTGGCTGCAACAATGGACTCAAACATAGAAATGATTGTCAGGATGGTGCAGGACTGGCAGTGTTTCATTCTGTTGTACGTAGGGTCGCCATGACTTGGAACCAACTCAATGGCACCTAACAACAACAACATATGCATGAGAAAACTGGACAATAAATTAGGAAGACCAAAGAAGAATTGACACCTTTCAATTATGGTATTGGCGAAGAATATTAAATATACCATGGGCTGCTAGAAGAATGAACAAATCAGTCTTGGAAGAAGTACAGCTCCTTAGACATGAGGATGGAGAGACTTTGTCTCATTTACTTTGGACATGTTATCAGGAAGGACTGGTCCCTGGATAGGGACACCATGCTTAGTAAAGTAGAGGGTCATAGAAAAAGATGAAGACCTTGAAGAAGATGGATTGACATAGTGGCTGCAACAATGAACTCAAACATAACAACTATTGTTAGGATGGCACAGGACCTGGCAGTGTTTCATTCTGTTGTACATACGGTCCCTATGAGTAGGAGCTGACTCTACGACACCTAACAACAACTTCTCACACTATTTCCTCTGCCTAGAATGTCCTCCCCATTCCTGGTTTGTTTGGAAAACTTCTGCTCACCCTTGAGAACCCAACTCAGGCATCACCTCCCCCAGGACATCTTCAGTTTGCTTCCCATGTGCTGTGAGTTAGGTGCTCCTTCTCAGTCTCCTGCGAAATCCAGCACTCCATCACAGCTTTTATCTTTATCATTGCTTATATGCCTGTTCCTGCCACTAGACTGTGAACTCCCTGAGGCCAAGGCTGCTTTTATATTCATTTCTTTATCTCCATTTACAAAGATGATAAAGTTGCCTAGCCCATAGGATGTGTTCAGTAAATGTTTGTAGAATTGTTTAATTAATCAGAGGTGGACATGAAGGTTGGCTTCTCGAATCTTCCCTCTAACCCTTAGTTCTTCCACCAGCATCCAGCTGGGAAGATTTCTGAGATAAATGCCTACCTTCACTTTCAGACTAATAGCTGACAGTTACAAGACAGAAGCTAGAGGAGTTTCCAGAGGCTTAAACAATGTGAAGGCCAGGAAATTTATATGCAGAGTGGGATATAAAATATAAATAGCAATTTTCAAAAGCTAGAATTTGCTGACCCTGAGCCAGAGCTGCTACATGCTGATTTCTGATCATTGAGGAGGACAGTCCCCAGCACAGATGCTGTTCATGCCCAAAAGCATGTGCAAGTTGCTGGCACTGATATATTGCTGACAAAGGGACTACTGGAATCAATCACCAGACAGCACAGTCGCCCGCTGCCCCAGTTAGGCACAGGGCATATCTCACCCCACAGAGAGGATCTCCATCACCAGGAACCCAGATCCATGTTCAGAAAGGGACCATTTTTCAAGTTGGTAGATGGTTTAGCAGAAGCACTACAGAAAGCTTGCTCGAAAGCCTTAAATGCACCAAATTAATTAAAATACACTTGTATTGAGTTTCAAAACAATGAGTTTAAGACCATACATTTAAATTTTTCAAGCTCACCCGTATGGAATAACAAATGGTAAATTAAAAAAAAAAAACACTGTTAAATTCATTTAAAAAAAAAACCTTTTGCTGAATGTAAAAACTACACACATTTGTATTAACTTGGTTTTTTTTTTTCTTTACTCTGTACTCTTATTCTGAATAAGTGGAAGGGAAATGTTACAAAGTAAAGCTAATTCTGTAGTGGGAGTCAGCAGACTCCCCACTCAGCATTAATTTATGTAACTTTTAGCAAGTCACTTCCCTTTTCTATGTATACCTTGGTTTTCCTCTTCTATGAAGTGGGAGGCCTGAGCTACCACCCACATTATTTAAGATTTTGTTTATATATTTAAAGAGAAATTTATTATAATACCTAACATTGATTGTGTCCTAGGTGCCAGAAACTGATCTAGGTATTCAGGTGCATTTTCTCATTTAATCCACATAGCCATTATCATCCTTATGCAGATAAGTAAACAGAGGCAGACAGAAAACACATTACATGCCAAGGTTTTCCCGGCTAATAAGTGGCTGGCCTGGGCTTTGACCCCAGGCAGCTAGCTGGAAAGCCTGTCCTCTTAGCCACTACCCTCTTCTACTGCCCCCACTTGACTGCTAATAAATCTAAAGGCCAAGTAATCTGGGTATACGGACAGATATTACTAGCCAGCTGACGTGTCCCTTAGCCAGTCCGTCTATATGAGAGCCATGGTATACCAAACACAGTAGTCTGAGCTATCTCGGAATGACTTTGTTCATCTTCTTTTCCGTAATTTGCATTCACACTGTAAAACTGACAGGGCAGGTAGTTCACCTACCTCACTGGGCTATTGTTTAAATGTCTGTGGGAAAGTAATATTTTTAACCATAACATTCTCAAGGCTGACTTCTATTTCCTTTGGGATATATATGTTTGACTCATAGAGTCGCTATGGGTTGTAATCGACTCAACGGCAACGGGTTTGGTTTTTGGTTTGGATATATGTTTGAATGTTTCTAGAAGACTCCATGAAATATCTTATGACATTGGAATGCAAATGCAAATTCAGTCACTTTACCTATGACTAGCACATACCTTAAAGGGAAATATTATGAATACAAGAAAATTAACATTTCATTATGAGTCAAAACAAATATGTTTTCTTCATCTTTGCTGCCAAAAGACAGTCTCAGTGTTTTAAGCAAATTAGCCAAGAAAGTCCTGAATATCAACTGTGTTTGACAATATGGGTGACACAAAAGTGTTGCACCCATCCTCCACGGAGCTGACAGTGCAGACGCCTCCTGTGATAGTTTGCAGACAAAGGCAGCAGCATATTGTGGTGGAAAGGACACAAGGTTAGGAGTACCAAGACCTATTTCTTCGTCTAGACCTTTTTCTGTAGATACTTTCATTTACATGAAACAATAAAATATGACCACATGCATAGAGTGTGTGAAGGAGTTATTCAAGCAGCAGGATCCTCCTGTATGTAGTTATCAATGCCTACACATTTGTGTAAGTATGTGTGATTCTACTACAAAATGCACGAGGGTGAAACTCTTTGGAGATTTGAGAAGCAGTTGGAAACTAATGAGGGAGGGGGAGCTTAACCATGACTTAGTCCCTGACTCAGCACCATGAGAAGTCATTGGAGTTTGTTTCTTTAATCTGTGAAATGAAGATAACAACCTCTGCGCGCTTGCTCCATGAACTGTCATCTTCCTCTAGAGAGAGCTGCTGCATGGTCCTTCCTTACTGTAGACTCCTCCCCTTCCTGTCCAGTCCCACACTTGCTGCCAAAGGGAGCATTCCAAAATGCACATTTA
The DNA here is from genome assembly GCF_000243295.1 of Trichechus manatus latirostris. Lineage (NCBI taxonomy): Eukaryota > Metazoa > Chordata > Mammalia > Sirenia > Trichechidae > Trichechus > Trichechus manatus. The sequence continues at coordinate 968,312 of NW_004444125.1, read as the reverse complement.
ACCATATTGTGCCCAGGGACATTTTGGTGCCCCTTTTGTCTAGAGAATTTCTACTTCTCTCTTAGAGCCCAGCTGAGACAATGCTTCCTTCCAAAAGTCTCTTATAGTTCCTGAGTCTAAGCCAGAAGCCTCTCCTGAGTGCTTCTACAGCACCCCAATCTCAGCACACACCCCACGGTATTGGGCAGCCAATCTCACACAGTGTCTTTCTCTTCCATGAACCCTATGCTCATGGAAGCAAAGACAGGGCCTTTCTCTGTGTTTGTCATCAGAACCTGTCAGACACGTAACTGTAGCTTGCAGTTAGTGAGGACTTACTATGAGCTTGGCACCATTCTAAATGCTTTACATAGATTAGTGTTTATACAATAATCTTCTGAGCTGGGAGCTATTAATTATTCTCGATATACAAATGAGAAAGCCAGAGTAATGGGAGATTAAATAATTGGCATATGGCCACAGACTTTGTAAGTAGCAGAAACAGGATTTGAACCCAAGCAGTTTGGATCTAGAGTCCTTGCTCTTAACCTAGACTATGTGCTGAATTTCCATAGTAAGTGCTCAACAAACATTGCTGAGTGAAGAAATGAAGTAGGGAACCGATGAATGGATTAAAATCCTTTAATAACATCCTATTTTACTCAGAATAATACCCAAACTCTGTATCTTGGCATATACGAACTCTAGCCTTGCTTGCTTTCCAGCCTCAGGTCTTGTAACTCAACAACATGAATCTGAAGCCCCAGACAATTACACACGTATTACTTCTATGAGTTTTTCAGTGTTACTGCTCTGACTGCTCTTTTGACAGCTGACCAACTCCCACTTGACTTGGCATAGGTTTCACCTGTTCTGAGGAAGTGTTCTTTGCCCAGTGTGGTTAAAATTCCCTATTCTGTACATTCATTAGCAGGTTATGTATATCTCCATCTCAACACTTAATGCATACGCATTGTGCATATATTTTTACTTATATACCTCCTCAAAAGACTGTGAGCTTCTCAGGGGAAGGGGGCTGTATCTCAGAAGACTCCATACAATCTGAACTCAGCCGCAGGAGCTGGTAGGTTGAATCCAAATTGTACTGAGTTCACATTTTTACTATGCATTCAATCTCTTCCAGTTCCCAGAAGTTCCAGCTAAGCCTGTGCCCATGCAGTATCTCAGACCAGGGCACAGGGGAAGATGTTCTACTCCATTACAAAGTACCCAGATTGACAGGAACAATCAGCAAAAGTAGGGAGCGTGTTCCTGAGTGTCTTCTTTGGCATAGAGACTTCTCCAGGTTGAATTTTGTGGGATGTCTGGTCCTGAGAAAATCTCAAAGGAGCCCAGGCCACCTAGTGAAAAAGCCCTGACAGGCAGACACTGCCCAGTTAGGACCATGCTGCATGGAGTGATACTTCCACGTCTATGGAGTACTGTGCTCCACCAGTGTGGAGAAGAAAGGACTTGGGGGAAACTGAAGGATAAGCAGGAGGTATCTGAGCAGCTCATTAGCCATCTTGAGGCCTGGAAGCAACACCTGCTACATAGGTGAAGTGTAGCGGGGCTTTCAGACCACATCTCCAAGCCATGCAGTAAAGGAGAAAAATACATCGGCTTTGGAATCAGGTACCATGGTCACATCTAGGTTTTCCTACTTTTTATTGTTGAATAATTCCATAATATTTACCATATCTGAGTCTGTTCCTGACACTTGCCCCATCTCTTCAAACTATATTTTTTTGTTCTTTCACTTTGGCATTCCTTGTTATTTTTTGTTGAGAGTCAGATGTGATGTACCTGGTAAAAGAACTAAAAAGAACTAAAGTAACTAGGCCTTTGATGTGAGATTGTATGTTTATCTGGCCAGGAGTTAGGCTGTGTTTACTGTTTGCTGTAGCTATAAGTGTCAGGGGCTAAAATTTCCTCTAGTGTCCTTGTTTTTGTCTCCTCTATAGTCTTTGGGTTCTTTTTAGCTATAGTTCTATTAGTATACAGTGTGATGATATGGTGTAGGGGGAGAGGAAGGGTTCTATAATCCTGTGATTAGGACTCAATCTTTTAATGAACTTGTGCCCCTGGAATGTGACCTTCACTAGTGTGACATCACTTTTCAGCTTTTTTCAACCTGTTAGGTGAGACAGGAAGGTTAGAGAGGACTAGTATTGTGGAGTTCTTCCATATTGACTAAACCAAACCAAAACAAACAAAACCCATTGTCGTTGAGTTGATTCGGACTCAAAGCAACCCTGTAAGACAGAGTAGAACTGCCCCATAGAGATTCCAAAGCTGTAATATTTATGAGACCAAATCGCCAGGTCTTCCTCCCATGGAGAAGCTGGTGAGTTCGAACCACCGACTTTTAGGTTAGCAGCCTAACGCTTCAACAACTACATCACCAGGGCTCCATTCATATTGGCTAAAAAAAAAAAAAAAAAATCAAACCCGTTCCTGTCAATTGATTCCACCTTGTAGTGACCCTATAGGATAGAGTAGAAGTTCCCCAATAGGGTTTTCAAGCAGCAGCTAGTGGATTCAAACTGCTGACTTTTTTGGTTAGCAACGGAGCTCTTAACCACATTGCTACCAGGGCTCTTCATATTGGCTAGGCTCTGGTAAAGCCCATGTTGGTTAAAACAAACAAACAAAAATGATACCATTGAGTCAATTCCCACTCATACTGACCCTATAAAACAGACTAGTACTGCCCCAAAGGGTTTCCAAGGAGCCGCTGGTACATTAGAACTGAGGAGTTTTCAGTTAGTGGCCAAGCTCTTAACCACTGCGCCACCAGTTGGCTAGGCTCTCTTAAATAGTTTCCCTGAGGGCTAGTCCATTGTTAAGAAGAACAGAACACTCTAGGCATATTTCAGAATGGTTCCTTTTCCCCTCCCCCTGCTGTAAGCATGAGGGTTTTTTTCTCTGATTTTACAATGAGATCCTGGTGGAGCTCCTGAGATAAAATTCAACAAATGTGAAAATGTGGGCCCCCACCTAAGGCTGGACCTCAAGTTAGTCCAATACTCAGTCTCCAGAAATTAGTTAATAACCCTTTAACTATTCCTACCTGATGCGGCTCCAGCAGCAGTTTCTGCTTCCAGTGAGCTGTGATTTTCTGCATCTGCCACCATCTGTCCAGTTTTCGGAGTGGTGGTTTGCCCTGTGACTTCAGTTCTCTGACGGATCTGAGAGGAGTTGATTATTTTCAGTTTTTCAATTTGTTTTATTTTCTTTTTTTCTTGTTGTGAGAACAGGAATGATGACTTCCAAACTCTTTATATGTTAGACTAGAAACCAGAAGTCCACTTACTATTGTGACTATTTAACATCTCTCTGCCTTGGTCACTGAATTGTAAATGGATTATTTGCAGGAATGTTGCAAAGATATACACACTGTAGGCACACAAAATGTTTCAGATGTTTTTCATTGTACCCCAGCACAGGAAATGCTCCACGGAGTAGCAGGGCTCGTCACACTTACATGATAACTCTCACAAGAAATGAAATACAAACACCCTACCAAATGACATGATTAATTGCATATGAGCCTATCTCACCCACTTAGCTGGCAATTCTTTAAAGCTGCACTGCGCATATCTGTGTCTTAGGACCTCACAGAGAATCTGGCATAATATGGATGTTCAATGAATGTTTGATAAATGAATGCACAGGTGAATAAAAGATCCACTGATGCTATCTGGACCAGAGAAGGTCTATGTCAGCCTTGGGTCCCTTCCGAAGGCTATATTGGGCTAGCACTGATTGGCTCACTAAACAAATTTCTTCAGTGAAGCACATGTTTGTTCTCTCCATTTCGTTCTGTGTTTACTTATTCATAGTCTATCAAAAGCTGTTAGATGGAAATGTTCAGGTTTCCTCATTACATTTCCCAACGTGGGAGGTTGTTTTCCCCTCATGTAGCATTTTTGTTCAGTGCGTGAAAATCTATAGCCTAAAAAGCACTTGTGAGAGCTTATAACTCTGTCTGAAATCATCCAACAGCAGCAGAGAGTTCTTGCAGCCTTTGAGAGCCTCTGAGAAGAATGTGAGCTCATAAAACCTCTCTGGAAAACATGAGATCCAAATGCTAAAGGCAGGAAAATCGTCAGAGACAATTTGGACTTGCACATTCCTCCTACTCAGAGACCAGGAAGTCTTCTTAGAATCTCCCCTGTCCCTCATATCCACTCCGTAGTCCAGCCATCACCATCCTTCCCCTTTACTGTCTCTCATATCTTCCTTAACTCTGCAACCCACTGTTACTCTACTTGTTGTTGTTAGGTGTCGTCCAGTAGGTTCCGACTCATAGCGACCCTATGTACAACAGAACGAAACACTGCCCAGTCCTGTGCCTTTCTCACAATCATTGTTATGCTTAAGCCCATTGTTGCAGCCACTGTGTCAATCCATCTCCTTGAAGGTTGTCTTCTATTTTGCTGACATTCTACTTTATCAAGCATGATGTCCTTCAATAGGGACTGATCCCTTCTGATAATAAGTCCAAAGTATGTGAGATGTAGTCTTGCCATCCTTGCTTCTAAGAAGCATTCTGGTTGTACTTCTTCCAAGGCAGATTTGTTCGTTCTTTTGGCAGTCCATGGTATATTCAATATTCTTTGCCAACACCCCAGTTCAAAGGGTTCAATTTTTCTTTGGTCGTCTTTATTCATCTTCCAGCTTTCACACGCGGATGAGATGATTGAAAACACGATGGCTTGGGTCAGGAGCACCTTAGTCCTCAAGGTGACATCTTTGCTTTTCAACACTTTAAAGAGGTCTTTTGCAGCAGATTTGCCCAGTGCAATGTGTCTTTTGATCTCTTGACTGCTGCTTCCATGATTGTTGATTGTGAATCCAAGTAAAATGATGTCCTTAACAACTTCAATCTTTTCTCCATTTATCACAATGTTGCTTACTGGTCCAGTTGTGAGGGTTTTTGTTTTCTTTATGTTGACGTGTAATCCATACTGAAGGCTGTCGTCTTTGATCTTCATCAGTAAGTGCTTCAAGTCCTCTTCAGTTTTAGCAAAGAAGATTGTATCATTTGCATATCACAAGTTGTTTATGAGTCTTCCTCCAATTCTGGTGCCCCATTCTCCTCCACGTAGTCCAGCTTCTCAGGTTATTTGCTCAGCATACAGATTGAATAAATACGGTGAAAGAATGCAACCCTGACACACGCCTTTCCTAACTTTAAACCATGTAGTGTCCTCTTGTTCTGTGTGAACGACTACCTCTTGATCTATGTACAGGTTACTCTATTACATCTAGGAAATAATGGGAAGGTCTGCTGATTTGCCCTCACAAACATCCATCCATTTTCCCTTTCCATTCTCTCTGTGCATCCTCCCTCGTTTTGACTATTGAAACAATATTTAAACTTGTCTCCCTGCCTTCAGCCTTACCTCCTTGGTTCTAATCTCACATGGCCTCCAGGATCAACTTTCTAAAGCATAATTGTGATCAGGCCTTGCCCTACTGAGAAACCTCTAATGACTTTCCATGCCCTATGGAATAAATTCCAAACTTCCTAACGTGGCATCTAGTGTTGCTATTAGTTGCCATTGAGTTGGCTCCTGGCTCATGGCAATCCCACACACAACAGAACAAAATACTGCCTGGTCCTGTGCCATCCTTATGATTGGTTGCAGTTTGGACCATTGTGATTATAGGGTTTTCATTGGCTGATTTTTGGAAGCTTGCCAGACCTTTCTTCCTAGTCCATCATAGTCTGAAAACTCTGCTGAAATCTGTTCAGCATCATAGCAACACACAAGCCTCCACTGACAGACCAGTAGTGGATGCATATGAGGTGCATGGACTAGGAATCAAACTTGGGTTTCCAGCATAGAAGGTAAGAGAATTTTACCCCTGAACCACCACTACTCCTGACATAGCATCTAGCATGCCCTTAAACTTGGCTATAACTTAATTTTTGTTATCTCCTACCACTTTCCTCTACAGACACATGCCAGCATTTTCATATTTCATACTTTTGCATATTCTGCTCTTTTCTACAGCTGGCTACCTAGTGTATGCTTCCAGGCCCACAACAAATGTCACCTCCTAATTTGTTTTACATTTAATCTTCACGCACCATGCAAGTTGAGAAGTCACTACTCAAACCAGGTTCTTTAATTTGAATTCCTGTATTCTTTGAACTATACCACAATTATCTCTGAGCAGTTTGATTCTGATAGCTAAAAAGTGGACTTCAGTAAAGACATTCATTTTTTTCTAATGCTGTATTTATAAATACACAAAATTATAAATTTTACACATATATTATGAATATACAAAATTACAAAAAAAAAGCATTGATCAGATTAGTGAATGTCACAAATAGGATCTAATTCTTGAATTCGGAGGCGAGCATTTATTACTATTTAGCTTAAAAAGAAGGAGCCCTGGTGGCACAGTAATTAAGCGCTTGACTGCTAAACTAAAGGTTGGCAGTTGTGACCCACCAGCCACTCCAGAGGAGAAAGATGTGGCAGTCTGCTTCCATAAAGATTTACAACCTTGCAAACCCTGTAATGCAGTTCTACTCTGTCCTATAGGGTCGCTATGAGTTCGAATCAACTTGACGGCAATGGGTTTGGTTTGGTTTGAGCTTAAAAGGTGTAATTAGCAAAATGAAGTAAGAGGGATTGGTTGTTCTGCTTCAGGTTGTCAAGTAGGAAGTAAAGCTATCTGAGATGGATTTGCCTTCAGGTTGTGACTTTTCAACACAGATCAAATTATCTGCTTTCCTATGAGAAGCTGCCATCCATGGATGCTTTCTGAGGGATGGATGGACTGCTCAGACAGGTTCTTCACTGGGCTTGTGACTCTCTGACAAGATCACACCTTAACCTTAGTCCTCGAAGGAGCAGGTCCCTGAGCCCTGTATGAGATACGAAGAGTAGCCAAAAGCTGTCCCTGCTGTATGGGCTCCCACCAGTTCTTTTCCTGCTGCTTCTCCCACTGACCCTATGAGCAGTGAAGTCAGGGGTACAGTTGCCCTTCACCACTGAACACAGCATGCTCAGGTTTGTGTCGAATGTTTGGCTGTTCCCTCAGTGGAATTGGAGTACATCACAATATGTCAAATATTATTAAGGAAGAAAAGCCAGCACTTATAAACAGAGAGAACACATGTCAGATATTTAAACACTGTAATTCATATATGGTGCCTAAAAGCCATGTGAGTGTTTAGGGTTCTTTCAGAAAATTGTGCATACAAATACTTACATTCAGCTTGAAATTCAGTTTTTATTACTCAAATTCTTGGTCTGAATATATGCCATGATCCATAAAACATTTATTCTATGAACACATAGTACTCTTGTGGACATGCATAAACATCCAGACTGGAATCCAGCTAGCCTAAGCAGCCCTCACCAGACGGTTGGTTTTATTTGTTTGTCACTTATTTATTACTAGGTTTTGGCATCTCCCAGGTAGGGTGCTGCTCAAGGTGCATGATCCAGGTTAGATTCTGAGCAGACATTTAGGCCTCTAATTAGTTGTTTTGAAAAGAATTTGACATGGCCTAAATGGTTAGCTTTGAATTGAGCTCATGTTGCTGAGTATAGAATTGTCACTTTGCCTAATGTCCCCCATTGGAGGGACACTAGACAAAATACCATCAAATGCCCAAGGAAAGGTTGTTTCTGAGGAGCCTCAATCAATCTGCACAGAAGTGTGCAGATCTGAGTTTCTGACTTCTTTGGGAAATTTCTTCCTTATAATGCCTTCTCTGTGACCAATAACCTGTTAGATTTTTATTGGGAAAAAAGCAATAATAATAATAATAATAAATAGAATTGTTGTGATTATTATTAGGAACAACTGTGCTGACACTTACTGTTGAGTGCTTCAAAAATCATGGTGAGTGGAACTTAATTTCCCTCCCTTCGTGAGGACAGGACTTACTGACTTGTGTCTAATGAACAGAATATGGAAATAGCAAAACAGTAACTTTACTATTTTAAACTTTAACTTAGTTTAGTAAAAACTAAGTCATGTTGATAGCATGTACTCTCTGATAATGATGTGATGAGAAAGGCACTTCACCATTGTGATATGCTTCCCAAAACCATAACCCCCCAAAAAACCATGCGTAAACATCAGGAAAAAAAAAAACAAAAAACAAAACAAAAACTGAAGGATATTCTACAAAATGCCTGACCAGTACTCTTCAAAAGTGTCAATATCATGAAAAATAACACTAAGACACTATCAAGTTGGAGAAGACTACTGGGCCATAACAAGTAAACTCAACATGGTATCCTTGAATGAATCTTGGAAGAGAAAACAGACATTTGTAGGAAAACTGATGATATCGGATATAGTCTGCAGTTTAGTTAATAGTGTTGTACCTATGTTAATTTCTTAGTTTTGATGAATGCATCTCAGTTATACGAAATGTTAATATTACTGTATTTTTACGCAAATAACACGTGCCTTCTACATTTGTTTGCCAACCTCGACCGCCCCCTTTGAGGTATTTTTGTAAGCGCAGCTATGCTATTATTTTTTTTTACAGCAATATTTAAAAACAAAATGCATGGGGTGCTTACGAAAGTACCTTGAGGCACAGTTGACAAGGCTGACACACAAATGTAGAAGGCCTGCATTATTTGCATAAAAATACAATCGTTAACTTTATATAAGTTGGGTAAAAGGCATACGGGAACTCTCCATGCTATCTTTACAACTCTTCTGTTAATCTAAAATTATTTAAAAATCAGAAGTTTAAAAATGCTATGGTGAATATTTTCCACACTTTGCTAATATAAAACAAAAACTTGCTAGATATCTATACCTGAATGCTAGAAGCAATTCAAGTACAACATGCCTTAAACTGGACTTATCATCTAACATGCCTCTACCACTCTCCAATCTTGCTCCTTCTGCATTGCTGATTTTCATTAATGGCCTAATAATCTACCTGTGGTCCTACATTAATTCTCCATTCCTCCTCCTTTATGCCTCAAATCTATCGGTCACAATATCTTATTAAATTCAATCTTGTATATCTCTTTCAAATCAACTTTTCTCTCTTCATTTTCCTGGCACTGTGGTAAAGGATTCTTCATCCCTACCCTGTTAACCTCCAATCTGCCCTCCACCTTGCTTCCAGAGTGACCTTTCAAAAAGCAATCTGACTATGCCCTTCCCATTATTATAACCTCCATGAATTATCGACTTCCCAGACAATAGTGGCCACGGTAGGCCCACAACTCCCACCAGCCTTTTGTTTTATCTACATACAACCCTCTAGTCTTCAAGCCCTGGCTCAGACCCCCACTCCTCTTGAAAGCTTTCCTCGACCTGGACCCCAAGCAGAGTGAGGTGATGTCACCTTTAGGTACATATAGCATTTTGCTGACACTTGCAAGAACATTGCATTGAAATTATTATGATTATCTGCTCAGTTATGTGCCTATCCCAGGACACCATGAGCTGAATCCTGTCTTATTCAACTAGGCATAGCCCTGTTCCTGGTATATCTTCATGAACTCATGCCTAGATTTTCCTTTAATTTTTTTTATCCTGTGAAGCTGAATGCCTTCATACAGGCAGCATCTTTATGTGTTGATTTAGAAAATATATTGGAATCATTATTCCCTGTCCTCGAGCATAGAGAATGTGACCCAGGTGTAGCTAGGCTCACAAGGGCTCACAAGCACTCACAAGGGCTCACAAGGGCTCACAAGGACACGTCAACTGGACCCTGAGTTATAAACACAATAGCTGGGATAATCTTGGAAAATATCTTTTAGGGAAACTTTCACATAAGCCAATCAACCAGAACACAAAAGACCTTTCACTCTTATCTTTTTCTGTTAACATTTAGTGAATAGAAAATTTGTTGGACCGACGAAGACCCTTCTGACTGTCATTACTGCAACCTGTACCAATGATTGTTAAGAAAGACAATTCAAAATGTAGGGTCACCGCTTCTAGCCGATCTGTGAAAAGGTGAAGGTTTCAATGATTTTGCCCATTTGCAAAGTTAATACATACTGACGATTCTATAAAGTTCCTTGGACTCGGGCAGACATGGCTGTGACAGCGTGCTTGTCCATTTTTCCACTTTTGCTTATTCTGTAATATTTCCTTGGACTCTGACAGACATGGCTGTGTCAGTATGCTTGTCTGCTTCCCACTTTTGCCTTTTTGAATATATGCTGAACAAAGCTTTCTTTTTGCTTTACTAAACTTTGTGATGTTTTCACCCTATAACAATGTAGACAGTCAGCTATTGTCTATGTAATGTGAGTGCATGGGCAGCAAAAGATACTCAAATCAGCACATATATTTTTATTACAGTTTACCCATATCAGTGCTGGTATATATCATTCTTTCTTCACCCATTCTTATTTCCTCATTCATCCTGTTATTTGTTCACATTTCCATTAGGCAAAGGATGGTGGTCCTTGAATAATTCATATTTTTTTTCAACAACTCTAAGTAAAATAAATTTGATTCTACCTTTAGGTCTCTCCCTAGATGCTATTTCTAGAAGAATGATCACAAATGCTTTACTTGTGGAAGCAAAGAGACTATCAAAGGTTTGGACCACAGCTTGTTCTTGGTCAATTTCGGCAGCTACATTTTAAAGTTCTTTTCCATAAAGAACGAATTCAGAGTTTATGGTAGATAACCGTCATAGCCAAGAGGGCTTTGTATAATGCAAGTATTGCATAATCATGTTATTTGTACCCCTTGACAGCAGAATTTACAATGCCTCGTTTAATGAGAAATTGAATGGAATATGTGTTTGAAAAATTAATTCATTTTAATAATATATGGCACTGATACTTGGCCATCTCTGGCAGGGTTTATACCTATAAACTAAGAGACCATGAATATCAAATTACAGTAAAAAGTAATGAGATATGTATTATTTCCCTAAGAAAATTACTTTTAAAAATATGCATTCTGACATCCTCAAGATAAATTACACAATTAAGCAGTTCCAAAGTGTAATCAGGAAAATTTTAAACGGCAGTGAGAAAGAGTGTTTGCTAAAAACCCAAAGTTCAGTTCTGATAAAACTTGCTTTACAAAGTCAATGCATTTTAGAGAATATAGATTTCCAATAAAAAAAAAATTCTCAATCTTCTGCCTTTGCAAAGTTGGGACTGGGGGCAATTTAACAGCAGCAAAGAAATAATGACTTGAACATTGGCAAATACACTGAGTCAAAACGAAGGCTGAATATTGAAAAACCGAAAGAAATAAGGTTGTTCACCAAAGGGGGAATGGACAAATAGATTTAAGAAGAAACCTCATTTCAGGAAATGTTTTACATCGCTTCATGATAGTGTTGCTTTCAAAAAGCAGGCTTTAAGGTATATAAACTGGGATAGAAATCATGGGTGAGAAATTAGCTTTGAGGTTCAATAGTTTCCCATTCAGGCCCTAAAGTTCTGAAAATCCAGAACAAAAGATTGTAGAGACAACTCAAGTAAATTAAGAGCATCCTAGACCTGTATTGACACCCATGTGATCCCTATATTGTTCAATAAGAGGTCTCCCCTCCTCCAGAGATGAAGCTCACCACATTACACTGTAGAAAATTCCAAAGTCAGGCAGCTCTAATTATTAGAAAGTTATTCATTTTATTAAATAGAAACAAAATGTCTCTGTCCCTTTTAATCATTGGTCCTAGTACTAGTCCATTATACCACTGAGAACAAACATTTTGTCCAAGACAGCTCTGCCATTATTTGAAGACAGCTATCGCTTCCAGGCTTCTATTCTCCAGGCTATTTTTCTACTTCAACAACACAGATGTGTTTTGTTTTCCACATGTTCCCTACAAATCTAAAAATTCCTAGAGAGAAAAGAGTACTTGTCCTATTCGTTTAGCTAGCACCAAATCAATGTCCGAGATATAGCAAGCCTTTGGTAAATACCATTTAGATGAATTGCTCTGTAGCCTCTTAGTAACACACCCCCTGTCCTCTGATCTTACCCTTAATAAAATAATGTCTGTAGACATTGTTCTATTTGAACTTCAGGCTTGAATAAAGAATCAGTAAGGCAGGAAGGGTGCATATAGCCCAGCCAATGGTAGGATGGAAGAGGGCAAGGACTTGGGGAAGGAAGAGTGAACTTTACTCTCCAGAGAATCAAAGCATTGTTTTATCCTCTCAGGAGTCAGGCCACAGACAGTAACCAATAGAACTTGGTTAAGTCCTTGGTAAGAACGTAGTAGGACACTTCTCCATGTTTCTAATTTTTTGTCATCTGTTTTCTCACAGGGGTAAACCCTTAGAACAAAGTTCCCGAAAGGTCATCATTTGGGCAATACAGAAGGGTACAGGTTGAGGATAATGTCCCACTCTGTCTACTGGAATCATAAAGGTGAACTCTCTAGTCAGGAATAAAGGAGGTGGAGACTCTCAATGGAGATGATGGAGAGGGGGTGACCTGGGCCTGAGGCAAAGGAAGACAAGAAGAACATGTCCCAATTCAGACACAGAAGGGGCCCTAGTACTGAGCAAAGGAAACTCTAGTATGAGGATCCCTGACAAGAAACTATACGATATGGAAACTAAATGTATATTACATCACATTATTACTTACATATTTCATGGGCATATAATTGGGATCATAGGTCTTGTTTCAGATCCGTTTACTACAGTCAGTAATCATGCCCTCCCAGAAGGGTTGATGGATTCTGCAGGCTAACGAGTCCAGGATATATTGTTGACCTTCCTCAGAGCTGACTATCTCTGGAGTAAGACTGTTCCCTCTCCCACAGCCTTTCCACTCTGTAGGACAGTTTCATACTCAGAGTGATGATAAAGGGGCTTCCCGGTGTCAGGAGCAAAATCATGGAAGTCTAAAAGATGAAAATCCCCCCTTGTATAAGGCCTAAACTCCACAAGGCATTGATCTGTTCTCCTATTTTCCTCTTATCCTAATCCAAGCCTGATTACCCCCATAGAGATGGTTTGTTGTTGTTAGGTGCCATTGAGTTGATTTCGACTCGTAGCAACCCCATGTGACAGAATAGAACTATTTCTATTTCTATGCTGTAATCTTTGTGGGAGCAGATCACCAGGTCTTTCTCCCATGGAGCCGCTAAGTGGGTTCGGATCACCAACATTTCGGTTAGCAGTTGAGCACTTAACCACAGCACCACCAGAGCTCCTTACATAGATGGTGAGTACTTCAAATGTAGGCACAGAATCTTATTCTACTCTTGTGCCCTTCCTAGGATATAGACTATCAATCAGCACTCAACTTCTAACACATACTTCTTTAAGTTCTTGTAATGATTAGAGAAGAATGGCAGTAACTGACGCACACAACACATTATAAACATTGGAAATAATTACGTTCGCATACTGAATTATTTACAAGTTTAAATAGATTCTATATCATTGATACCTTCTTATAAAGAACCTAGTACACTGCTTTACACATATTGGGTATTACAAATATATTTATTTAAAGTCATGACAGATCATTTTGTACATGTGGCACTACTAAGAAATAGGAAGGAGTAAGAAAAATCATAGTTCTGTACCAATAAATTTATCATATTGATCATTGCAAAGTGATACCATCTAAACTGCTACAAAGTAGGTGGTTTTATCTCATACATTCTGTAAATTATAAATGTGTTACAGAATAGATCTATTACAAATATCTATTTTGAAAATTCTGATAAAACAGGGATATGCAAGATGTCACATGCTATATCCAAACCACACATGAACCTTTTCAATCTCTCTTGATAAATGAACTTGTGAATTGCAAGATAGGTAGCAATAAACTGATTTTTTGAATTTTATTCATACCATGATCATATGCAGAACTGGTGGTCAGAGGACAGGAATGGCTTAGATAATTACCGTTCATTCTAGATCAGGATTGTGAACATCTGGATAAACTGTGCTTGTCCTGAAAATGAATCAGACAATGTGAAAATATCCAAAATATTTACTTATTCACATCTGTTGTTTTGTGGGGAGGGACAGGGGAAGAATTCTATGACTCATACTAGCATAATAATTTTAAGATTCATGGAAAGGGGAAAAATGAGCTGTTGGAATTAAGATTATAAATGACTGGGGCTATCCCTAGGAAGATAATTTAAATACGGCTTTCTTATTTGCCCTAACCTACCCCACATAAAATAGGCCTACATATTGAGAAGATCCAGAATGCCAAACATTCCAATTAAAGGTAACCCTGAGAATGAAGATTTTTGGAAGTCTTTAGAGTGGTAACTATATGCCAACAGTGCTGTTGAGGGAAAGTGTTATTTTATATTGAACAGCTACTCTTGGGTCTATAAGAACACACTCCTTAATTGGTGATCATCTGTCTTGTGGGCTTCTCTGGAAGTAAACCAAAACATCAAGCAGACACTCAGGATACTAATAATGTGATAAGACAGCTTTAGCCACAGATCACTGATACAAAGTCAAACGTGGCCTGTTTGACTCCTGAGTCAGGGCTGTTTCACTTTGACTGATGTTGAAGGTCTATGTAAACTGAGTCAGGTCTTCTTGTATCCTTTCAAATTCAAGACACTGTGGTGGGCATGAGCCATGACTGGACCTGAAATTGGGCCATCTGGATTTTCATCATGGCTCTGACCCTAAGAATCTTTTTGATATTGGGAAAGTCACTTCATTTTTCTGGGCCTCGATCTTCCAAATTTAAAGAGGAGCGTATTCTTGAATCATTAAGATCTTGTGATGCTGAAGCAGCAATGTGGATGAAAGTGTTGAACCCCCGTGACACATCCATGCATAACAAAGAAAGATAATATGGTCCTGATTCAAAGAAGGACATCAACTTTCCATATTTCTGAATCAATCTTAGATACCTCCAGTTGAAGGCAGAGACTTAGATGAGAACCTCAGTCTACAACATTGCTGCAGAAAAATTGCTGCAGCATATGAGACTTCAACATTCCGATTCTGGAACTGGCATGACATGCTGTTATTTAATCTACAAGAGATTTACCACACTTCAGGCCATGTAATCACATTTAGGCCACATAAGTCAGATTGGCTTCTCCTGGGCAGAAGCTTCTGGCATAATTCTATTTGCATAATGCATTACGGGTTTTTTTTCCCCCTAAAATATCTTAACATGCAACAACTCAACACAGGACAAGGTGTGCAGTACGCAGATCAAGGATTAGTATTCCTACTCCACAGATGAGGAAAAATAAAATTCAACATTAAAGATCTTAGTACCTCCTAGGTACCGCGCACTGTTGGGTATTATTAGACATAAAAGAAACACAATAATGCCTACTGACCATAGTCTAGTTGGAAAGACAAGTAGCTAAAATGTGCTATTTAATAAGTAACTTACCATGTTTCTATCCGTGTGAATCATACAAGTAACATGCCTAGTTGAAAACCGTACAGCCAGTGATAAGTTGGGACAAGGATCCAGACCTCTTAACCACCATACTAGTGTTCTTTCTATGCCTTCACATAGAGTCTATGTTCAGTATACTTTTGATAGATGGTTTGTAGCTATTTTTTTAACACTAAAGATACAGTAGTTCAGAAAATCAGATAATCCAAAAGCTAAGTCTTCTTCAATAGTATTAGAAATATGTAAAATTCAAAATTTTATCTTTTTCTGTTTAAACCAGTAACAATAATTGAGTGCCAACCACAAACATTAAGTCTGAGGTCTTAAAAGATGAGTGAGATTTTCTACAAGCAAAGAAATTTGGGAGACGACCACACCAAGAAAGTACAAAATGATTTTGGGGATTAGATTTAACTGCAATCAAAGAAAAAAGTGAATGCTTTGCCAGCCGCTCATTCCTTAATGTGTGCACATGCCTAGACATGGAGATGCGTAGGCCTCATGAAATATGCATAAGCCATCAACTAATTCCCTAACAGCTCCTATGCAACTATTTCAAAGATATTGATTAGACATTCTCACAGTATTTATTCCTACAAAGCCTGTATTTGTTTCATGCGCCTTTATGTGCAATTATTTTGATGGACTTATCCTAGATTCAGTTCATTTTACATTCTCGTACTAGTGTACTCATTTCTCATTTATCCCAAAACAACACCGTCCTTGTTCACATATGTGAATTCAGGAAATTTAGTTTGGATCATTTTCCTTTTCCTTTGGAAAAGTACAGTCCCAAGGACTAGAAACTCCTTGAGTATCACCAAAGATATCTAGCCCTCTTTCCAGTCCCCATCATTCCAGAAATGGCCCTACAGGCTGACTTCAGGCCAACAGAAGCAGACAGACTGCCAATGGTGCTGGCCTGTACCTTCCTGACCTCAGGAGGTAGCCTAAACTGGGTCAGGGTCATTATAAGAAAATAAGCCTTCAATGTATATCCAAATATGCATGTTATAAAGCAAAGCATTTTAAACAGATAAATATAGCTGCTGCTAAGCTTCTTTTCTCAGTAATGTCTCTCCTCCATTCTCTATTAAAAAAAAAAAGTGCCTCTCTTCTTTCTGAATTTAGTCAAATTGCATGATTATTTTTGGCTGTGCAGATGCAACCTTTCTTTTTTCTGCATATTTCCTCTTTTATGAGGTAGAAACGCAATGAGAGTTGAAATCATAAGTTGGACTGAATCTCTTACTAACAATGTGACCTTGGGAAAGTTATACTAAACCTTCACTTCCTCATTCGTAAACATATAGACACCTGGTAAAAATATCATAAATACATATGTGTGTGTGTATATACACACATATCTACATATTTATATGTATACATTTATATATACACATACATACATATCTATGAATAACAATACTTACACACATTTGATGGGAGGATTAAACAAGGTAGTAGAGTGGGTTATTCATTAAGTGTTAGTCTTCTTTTTCCCCAACTCTGCAACTACAGTGATTGGTCATTTGGACATATTAAAGAAACATCTTTGCATGTAATCTTTTTGTTGTTGCTGTTGTTATTTAGTGCCAGATCAACATCCATGTCCGCTTGAGTGGAAACTGCTGTCCTTGGTCCTGAATGTTCAATATTATCGTCAATGACATGAATTATAGAATTGCATCCAAAGAAAGAATAAAAGGCTAATATAACTAAACACATGTATGTAAAAGTTTTTTTAGACCATCCCACAAATCTGTAACTGTATGAATGCAAAAGCTAATATGACATGATCTAGTGTTAATAGAATTATAGTATTTCTTAAATAGTTCTGAGGATGGAAAATTCACTACTGCACAGCAGTCCATGCCATTGTCGAACATTAGAAAATGTTTTAGAAAATAGTTCTAAATTATTAGAAAATATTTCTTTTCACTGAGCCCTATAACCTTACTCACAAGTCCTTGTTATATCCTTTGATGCCACATTGGCTCAATTTCTGCTTTATTGGGTCATCTAGATATGACATTTTTGGTAAAATATTAGAGTTACTGATAAGAATGAGAGCGAAGGCAGATCATCAGAAAGACGAGACAAAATTATGACTATGAAGAATAAGAAAGGGCTACATAATTTTATTGTGTGAATATGTTGGCAGGTGAGGGGAGAAAAAAGGAACTTAACAGATAGTTGTAATGAATTAAAACCAATTTTGAATGTCAATTCTTTAGTGGAGCTTCCTCAGACTACTCCAGAACCCACCACTCTCTCCTCTGATTTCCTTTAGAATTTTGTTTACTTTCCTACCATATACTTATTATCTAGTATTCCATTAGCCTGTTTTTATTTCTATCTCCCTCACTAGACTGTTTCCAGGAAAAAGATATGGTCTTATTTCTTTTTTCCTTTGTATGTGTTCCAACGTATAAATAGGCTTGACAATGTATAAATAGTAGGCACTCAGTGTGGGATGATGAATGAAATAGATATCCAGAGAAGAAATTGTCAATGTAGGAAGCTCCTCCATCCACAGATATATCCCACGTGTTGGAAATTCATCTGAAGAAGGGGACAGGATGCATACCTTCTCTGGCCCTTTTGACTCTGATATGCATAGGACTAGGGCGCTAACATAATCATCAAATGTTTCTATACAAATTCCTCAG
Source organism: Trichechus manatus latirostris (assembly GCF_000243295.1). NCBI lineage: Eukaryota > Metazoa > Chordata > Mammalia > Sirenia > Trichechidae > Trichechus > Trichechus manatus. The sequence continues at coordinate 950,304 of NW_004444125.1, read as the reverse complement.
TACATGTCTTGAGTGTGAGCCATGCCATGAATAGGAACTATTCAAATGAAGGAAATATTATAACTATATAATTTTAAGAAATGGAAAAAATATACATTTAAGCAACAAATTATATGGCAGAAAAACCAAGATCTGTGTTATATATTTTTTCTCTTCCCTGGATTTGACTACATTTGCCCTTTCAACATAGCTCTGTTATTCAGAGATGTTAAATCCAAAGTATTCTTCAGTTTTCCCATGGGCTTTCCCAGGCTTTTTCCTTTCTATATTCACAGTATCAGTGTTCAGTGGGTTTCTAGTTGTTACCTGATATCTGGATTGAATATATATTTTCTTCTTTGGGTGTTTGTCACAAAATCTCTGTGTTTGTCAAGAAGTCTATGCTTGCTTTTTACTTTTCACACTGAATGGAATATATATATATATATATATGTTGTTGTTAGGTGCTATTGAGTTGGTTTTGACTCATAGTGACCCTATGTACAACAGAATGAAACACTGCCCAGTCCGGCACCATTACCATTATTGTTGTCATGCTTGAGCCCATTGTTGCAGCCACTGGGTCACTCCATATCATTGAAGGTCTTCTTTTTTTATATATATGTGACATATACATGCACATATACATACATATATGTAAATATCAAACCTTAAATGCCAAAAAGAATGAAAAAAAAATTAATATATTTTCAATATCTTACTATTTTATTCATGAAAAGATAAATAGAACTGATTGAAGATTATGAGTCACTCAAGGGAAGAGTAGCAATAATAGAAACAAATGGGAAACTATACCTGTTCCCTTTGTTAATGGAGAAAGGTATATTTGAGCAGTAAATTCTATCACAGAAAGACCAGTAACCTCATATTATAGTTGTTGTTGTTTTTTTCTTTCTCTTCCCAGCATGAAATCGTGCTTATATTTATGACCTGATTACTGCTAATTGCAAAATTTCAGTGATGTGTCACATAGACACCGGTTCACATGATAGTTTGGAAATAAGTGCATATGTATCAGGAGTAGTAATTCTGATGAGATAGATAAGAAATAAAAAAAATGCATTCTACATATTTTATTCCATATCTAAATGATTAATTACTTAATTGCATATAGAAACCTGGTCCCTATTCTACACACAATGTCATTCCTATTCTATACACAATGATTTGTAAGCATAGAGTTTTGAGGCAAAGCTAAACTTAAGATTAATATGGAAGATAAAAGCTTTTGGAGCAAGTATAATGTGTTTAAGACATATAAGGAACCTATAATGTTTTGTAAATATCAATTCTGTTTTCTTTGTCATTTTAAAGTTTCATGACTCTTAGAGGGTACACGCTTCAGGCCATCACCAATTTTCCTTAAACTCCAGTGGGTGGGTGTGAGGAGAAAGGATCAGTTCAAAACTAGTAAATATTTACCATGAGCACAAGAAGCCCATGGAAGAGGCTTTGCATTCCTCTAGAAGTTACAATGCCTGTGTGTTGGGAGAAGTATTAGGGTAGGACCCCCAACTTATAAACAATGGTAGATGGAGATTGCAGTCTACTTATTACTCATCCTGTAGTAAGTAGAAGAGCTGCTGACATGCTGGAAGATTTGGTTAAATCAAAGGAAATGATAAGCTGGGACAATAGCAAATAGAATGTGTTAAAACATCTGGGTACTCCTGGAACCATCATCAACTGGGAGTGTAACCTTTAGACCAGTCCCGTTCTCTCTCTGGATCTCTCTTCATTACACGCAATCCCCTCCTATCATTGCTAAGGTAGTCTAAACAAAGAACTTTACACGTAATATAAGAAGTTATCTCAGAAACAGGAGCTCCTTTTTGAAACGTAATAGAAGCAATATCATTAAAATTAAAATGGTAAATGCTGACAAGGGGATCAAAAGGAAGTGTCTGGATGGCATTGACTCTTGAGAAAACAAGGACAAGGACCGGCTAAGGAAACATGGAAGGAAAACTGCCATTTCCCAAGGCTGGCAGCAGTCATTCCCCCAGCCATCTGAGAAAAAAGACACCTTTCTTCACACTCAGGATGGTCTGTAAGTGAATCTCTCCTGGGGTCAATCTCTTTTGTTGTTAATTTAGCAGCAACATTCACTTGTTCCGAGAATGTCAAATGCTTGACACCTCAACAGGGGTGCTTGGTACCTACTCTTTGTTGAGAGCAAGTCATCCTCTCTGAGCCTTCATTGAATCATCTATTAAATGGGCACAGTGGCAGCTGATTGCAGAATTTTGATGAGGAACAGAAATAATGCGTGTGAAGCCCCTGGCATAGTGCTTGACACTTAAAAGTCAAGGATTGGAAGCTCTTATTATTATTTACTACCAGAAACCTCAGAATTAGCAAAACATATGCCTCAAATAATTCTTATCTATTGTTTTTGTTATTCTTCAAGTAACATGATGAATAAAAAATATGTATATATGATAGAGATGGATTCCATTAATAAAGGGACATTTTGAAATAAACAGTGATTTAATTGTTGGTTTACCATTTGACCAAAATTAAATTGGCTCAATTTTAAAGTTAGTTCACCTCATATCTATGTAGTACTTCACAGGTTTCAAGACTATTATCTCACATGGCAACCCAATAAAATAGACTAAGTACTGATATCTCTGTTATGAACATATAAGTAATAGCTCAGAAAGGTTGATTTGCTCAAGGTCACATAGATAACAAAAGGCTAGGGTGGGGCTAAAACCAAGTTCTCTGGGCTCCTATATAGCATTTATTTATTTTCACCATGATGCCTAATGTTTTGGCCTAACATCCACCTTTCTTGTTCTTGCCTGTGTGCTCATAAGAGTCATCTTGCTTGGTCTGAAAATGAAGTGGCTCTTTACTCAGCAATTCATTCACATCAGTAAATCACTATGCGCATACATATACACGCACACAAATTTTACGCTGATATAGGAAGATAATAAACGAATTAGTTGTTTTTTCTAGGTAGTCATTTGATGATTTTTATTGAAACATAAAAGTGATTTTCTATATCTTTCTCCAGTGCCAAAGGACAGAGAGTTTATTACTGACATTTTATAAGAAGACATGTACTCATTTGCATTAAAAGCTGCTTCAGCCCAAGAAAAATTGGAAATAGAATACATCTTCCATAAAAAGAAAGGTCACAATTGACTAATCACCAGAGGGATTTAATTTTTTTAATACCTCGGCACAGCTAAGATGGCAGTGAAATGTTGCAGGTGTGAGAAAAAAATAATTCCTTTTACTATGATGAATTCAGAAATAAAATGAGCATATATCTCTGCGGCAAACAGAGGGTGGCCTTTAACTTCTCCCCACCAAGTAAAATGGAGTTATTATTCACTTCGAATTATAATTACAATTATAATAATTACAGTTCTCACAACCTAGCACACAGCACTGTTGCTGATAGCTGAAGTAGAAAGAGAGACTAAAGGCAATCGGGAATCAAGGTATATAGTCTTTTTAGAACACAGCTCAATTATTCCGTTTGTTTTTTTTAAGTTATTGGTTAGGGTTCAAGGTATTACAATAAGTTTACAGAGTTTATTATTTGATATTCCCTGTACATAATATTTTCGTCAGACAGCAAAATGTATTCTCCTTAAAAGGATGGTCCTGGGAACATTTTCTTTCACTGTTTATTTGTTTTGGTTTTATACCACATATTGCAAATACATGTTCAAAATAATTATGCTGAGACTGATAGCAAAGACACTTACATGCTAATGAGCCAAATCAGCAGGTGCATGAGTTCCTCAGTAGAGTCGCTAAGCAGATTTAGGTGTTCAGAATTGGACTCTATTCAACGCACGTTCATAATGACCAGACTTTGCTACCCAAATGAGGAAAGCAAGGCTGTATAAATCACCTCACTTTTATTCAAGCCGCCCAGAAATTGCTTAATAATAGCTGGTGATGGACAAAGACTGTTGACTGACTTAGAAGCTCAAAGTCATTGTCTTCTGCGTTTTGGTCTTGAAATGATATTTGCAAAGAAGTTTACTTTGCTCCTTATCTAGAGAAAACACATGGAAAGTGAAGATAATGTGAATTTATAAACACATACACATTCATAAATACATCCCATGAGATGAGAAGAGTGAATTTTTAGTAACTATGATTTATAGCTATATTTTGTCTATGAGCTTATGGTAACAGATGGTGCGAGGAAATAGAAAATCAGTGTGCCCATTCATTTAAAAAAAAGAAAAAAGGAGAAATAACATTAAACGAAGGAAGTCAGAATGAGCAATCAATTTTAAATGGATCCATTTAAATGTGCTCATCTAGATTTGGTGGTATGCTCATTAGGATAATGTATCTTGATATAAGTTAAGTAAGATCTTCAGTGGTTTTATTATTTAGTCTAATAAGAGAAAACATGAATTCCAGGAGTCAATCTGAAAAACTTTCCTATATCTCTCTAGTCTATGGCTGACTGCCTCCAGTTCCTTTCATGATAATGGACTCTCATATAAGTGCTCACACATCAGTGGCTTGTTTATATCCTAGAATTACTGGCCTACCACCATGGACAAGGCTGTCATAATTCCTGCTAAGAATGGTGGACCACTTCACAGTGGTCAGATCTCAACCCTTTGATAAAAATTAGCCCCTATGAAAAGACTACATTTTCTGTACAATTGCAAAGTAAAACGTACGCATTGCAAATCCCATAAACATTCTTAGTTCTACCAGAAATTAATTACACATTTTTGTTTGTTAATAGACTAACATTTGTTGTTACAAATCTACCAGTTTCAAATTTTAAAAGTCCTAAAAGACATGAGGCCTGGATATTTATTTCCCTCCCACTATTATTTGTGATTTTTTTTAAGCCATACAAATGATTTGAGAATCTAAATGATATAATCTATAAAAGGTGAAAATGTCGAAAATTTACTAAGCAATTATTGGCAAGAGTTATTCAGTTTTTGTCTATCTGCAAAATTAATTACACCAATAAGGTCGGTTGGTTGAGTAGGGAATCAGGTTGAGCAAGAGCTAAGCATAGAGAGGAAATGAGCCCTATTGTGGGTGGCCACAGGGAGGAGAAAGAAATCACAGGACCACAGTCTAGCAAGCGAAAGGTTCAAAACAGGTTCAGTATATACAGCGCGTGACTCCATCTTTCTCCCAATATCTATCTGTCTGTCTATCTATGATCTGTCTATCTCTAATCATAAAAATGCCTGTTGTTGCTGTTGTTAGGTGCCTTTGAGTCATTTCTGACTCACAGCAACCCCATCCTGACACATCCTCACAATAGCTGGTATGTTTGAGCCCACTGTTGTAGCCACTGTGTCAATCTATCTCATTAAAAATCTTCCCCTTTTTAGCTAACCCTCTACCTTACCAAGCATGGTGTCCTTCTCTAGGGATTGGTCTTCCTGATAACCATGTCCAAATACATAAGATGAAGTCTCGCCCACCTCCCTTCTAAGGAGCCTTCTGGCTATACTTCTTCCAAAACAGATTTGTTTGTTCTTCTGGCAGTCCATGGTATAGTCAGTATTCTTCTCCAATACCATAATCCAAAGGCATCAATTCTTCTTTCATCTTCTTTATTCATTATCTCGCTTTTGCAGGCATATGAGGCAACTGAAAATACCATGGTTTGGGTTAGGTGCACCTTAGTCCTCAAGGTGACATCTTTGCTTTTTAACACTTGAAATAGGTCTTCTGCAGCATATTTGCCCAATGTAATACGTTGTTTGACTTCTTGACTGCTGCTTCTATGGGCATTGACTGTGGATCCAAGTAAAATGAAATCCTTGACAACTTCGCTATTTTCTCTGCTTATCATGATGTTGCTTAGTGGTCCATTTGTTTATGTTGAGGTGCAATCCATATGGAAGGCTGTAATCTTTGATCTTCATCAGTCAGTGTTTCAAGTCCTCTTCACTTTTCGGCAAGCAAGGTTGTGTCATCTGCATATCACAGGTCATTAATGAGTTTTCCTCCAATCCTGATGTTGTGTTCTTCTTCATATAATCCAGCCTCTCAGATTATTTGTTCAGCATACAGATTGAATAAATATGGTGAAAGGATACAACCCTGACACACACATTTCTTGATTTCAAATCATGCAGTATCCCCTGATTCTGTTCAAACAACTGCCTCTTGATGTATGTACAGATTCCACATAAGCACAATTAAGTGTTCTGGAATTCTCATTTTTTGCAATGTTATCCATAATATGTTATGATCCACACAGTGGAATGCATTTTCTTAGTCAGTAAAACGTAGGTAAACATCTTTCTGGTATTGTCTGCTATCAGCCAAGATCCATCTGACACCAGCAATAATATCCCTAATTCCATATTTTCTTGTGAATCCGACTTGAATTTCTGGCAGTTCTCTATGGATATACTGCTGTAACCACTTTTTGAAAAATCTTCAACATAATTTTACTTGCATGTAATGTTAATGATATTGTTTGATAATTTCCACACTCCATTGGATCACCTTTCTTTGGAGTGGGCACAGATATGGATCTCTTCCAGTCAGTTGACCCAATAGCCATCTTCCAAATTTCTTGGCATAACCAGGTGAGCACTTTCAGTGTTGCATCCATTTGCAAAACATCTCAATTTGTATTCCATCAATTCCTGGGGTCTTGTTTTTCGCCAACGCCTTTAGTGCAGCTTGAATGTCTTCCTTCAGTATCATAGGTTCTTGATCATATGCTATCTCCTGAAATGGTTGAATGCTGACTAATTCTTTTTGGTACAGTGACTCTGTGTATTCCTTCCATCTTCTTTTGATGTTTCCTGCATCGTTCAGTTTTTTTGCCCATAGAATCCTTCAGTATTGCAGCTCGAGGCTTGAATTCTTTCTTCAGTTCTTTCAGCTTGAGAAATGCTGAGTGTGTTCTTCCCTTTTGGTTTTATAAATCCATGTCTTTGCACATTCCATTATAATACTTTACTTTGTCTTCTGGAGTCGCCCTTTGAAATCTTCTGTTAGCTCTTTTACTTCTTCATGTCTTCCTTTCACTTTAGCTACTTGTCATGGATTGAATTGTGTCTCTCAAAAATATCTGTCAACTTGGCTAGGTCATGGTTCCCAGTATTGTATGATTGTCCACCATTTTGTCATCTGGTGTGATTTCCCTACATATTGTAAGTCCTATCTCTATGATGTTGATGAGATAGATTAGCAGCAGTTATGTTGATGAGATCTACAAGATTAGATTGTGTCTTAATCCAATCTTTTTTTAGATATAAAAGAGAGAAGCCAGCAGAGAGACATGGGGACCTCATACAACGAAGAGAGCAGTGCCAAGAGCAGAGCATGTCCTTTGGACCCGAGGTTCCTGTGCAGAGAAGCTCCTAGTCCAAGACTGATGACAAGGAACTTCCTCCAGGGCCAACAGAGAGAGAAAGCCTTTCCCTGGAGCTGACGTCCTTCCTGAGTTTGGACTTATAGCCTACTAGACTGTGAGAGAATAAATTTCTCTTTGTTGAAGCCATCCACTTGTGGTATTTCTGTTATAGCAGCACTAGATGACTAAAACACTACTCTATGTTCAAGAGCAAGTTTCAGAGTCTTTTCTGACATCCATTTTGGTCTTTTCTTTCTTTCCTGTCTTTTTAATGACCTTTTGCTTTCTTCATGTACGATGTCCTTGATGTCATCTCACAACTCTTCTGGTCTTCGGTCATTAGTTTTCAATGCATCAAATCTATTCTTGAGATGGTCTCCAAATCAGGTGGTATATAAGCAAGGTTGTACTTTAGTTCTCGTGGACTTGTTTTAATTTTCTTCAGCTCCAACCTGAACTTGCATATGAGCAATTGATGGTCTCTTCCACAATTGGCTCCTGGCCTTATTCTGACTGATGATATTGAGCTTCTCCATTTTCTTTTTCTATAGATGTAGTTGACTTGATTTGATTTGTATTCCATCAGGTGAGGTTCATGTGTATAATCACTGTTTATGTTGCTAAAAAAGTATTTCCAATGAATAAGTTGTTGGTCTGCAAAATTCTCTCATGCGATCTCTGGTATCATTTATATCACCAAGACCTTATTTTCCAACTACTTCTTCTTTGTTTCCAACCTTCACATTCCAATCACCAGTAATTATCAATACATCTTGATTGCATGTTTGATCAATTTCAGACTGCAGAAGTTAGTAAAAATCTTCAGTTTCTTCATCTTTGGCATTAGTGGTTGGTGCATAAATTTGAATATTAGTTGTATTAACTGGTCTTCTTTATAGGCGTATGGATATTATCCTATCACTGACAGCGCTGTATTTCAGAATAGATCTTGAAATATTGTTTTTGACGGTGAATGTGATGCCATTCCTCTTCAATTTGTCATTCTCCGCATAGTAGACCACATGATTGTCTGATTCAAAATGGCCAATATCAGGCCATTTCAGCTCACTAATGCCTAGGATGTCATTAGTCAATGTAGATCTTCCAGGGTTCCATTTCATTATTGAAAATTTCCAATTTTCCTAGATTCATACTTGGTATATTTCATGTTCTGATTATTAATAGATGTTTGAAGCTCTTTCTTCTCATTTTGAGTCATACTACATCAACAAATGAAGGTCCTGGAAGCTTTACTCCGTCCACATCATTAATGATGACTTGACTTTGAGGAGGCAGCTCTTCCCCAGTGGTATTTTGAGTGCCTTCCAACCTGAGAGGAGTCCTCATAGAGCAATGGTTAAAGAGCTCAGCTGCTAACTGAAAGACTGGCAGTCTGAATCTACCAGCTGCTCCACAGGAGAAAGATGTGACAGTCTACTTCTGTAAAGATTTACAGCCTTGGAAACCCTATGAGGCAGTTCTACTCTATCTTACAGGGTTTCTGTGAGTTGGAATTGACTTGATGGCAGTGTACTTTTTTGGTTTTTAATTCCAACCTAAATGGCTCATCATCTGGCACTATGTCATACGATGATCTGCTGCTATCCATAAGGTTTTCACTGGCCAGTTTTTTCAGAAGTAGATCTTCAGGTCCTTCTTCCCAGTCTTTCTTAGTCTAGAAGATCTGCTGAAACCTATCCACCATGGGTGACCCTGCTGGCATATGAAATACTGGTGGCATATCTTCCAGTATCAAAGCAACAAGCAAGCCATCACAGTAAGACAAGCTTATAGAGAAGTGGCAGTAAAAAATGCTTTCTTCCCCTAGAGCCAAAAGAAATCTAAATGAGGTAGAGATAAAGCCATTAAGTCAAATAGTATGTAGTTGTATGTAGTTGATGTGTGATAGAAAAAATGAAAAATGGCAAGGAAAAATAAACTTCCTATTGGACCATGAAGAAATTAAAACTCCAATGCATTAACTGCACAAAGTCTTCCTAGATATCAGTAACTCCACAGGGAGCTATCTCAAAGCTGAACTCATTCTCCTTACAGGGAAGATTAAACCTTCATTTTGGAAGCCATCAAGAATGAGAAACATGGGACTCAATAAGGTTAGCATTATAAACCACAGAAACATAAACCACAACTGCTTTTCATTCCCTTCCTTTCTGTCATCCCCTATAGATATCTGCCCTCACTGAGCTGCTTAATGAGGAGGGGGGGATTGTATACATCCACTCAGTGAGTACACTTGACAGACACCTTCGACTCCACCTGACATGTTGGGACAGGACTAGCCTACAGAGAGAAAAGGTAGTATTCCAGCTTCCAACACCTCTGTCTAATCATCTGAAACATCTCTCTCCCCCTTTTCCTCTCAGAATTGATAATCTGAATCACTTTTGGATTGTCCATTTTATGGTAAAGCTTTGACTCCGCCAACTTTCCCGTAGAAGGCAGCAATAGCTTTGTTGCCCCATTCACATCCTTTTCTGGGGGATTGTGACCCAGGTCTTCATCAAGGACTTATCCTTAAACCCAAGGAGAAAGAGCTTGCAACACAAGGTACTTGAATCTCCCCAAGATGGTTAGGATATCCGGCATTGTTTACATGTTAGACCAGAAAGCCTCAGAAAAATCATTTGTCCCAGCCTATATTTTTCTAAAGAGGCCCAAAAGGAATACCAGACTATGAAATCCAACCAATTGGATATAAATGTTTATACTCAGTGAAATATAGTGGAAATTAACATAGTGATCTGTCTGAGTACCTGTCTTTTGCCAACAATGTATCTCCAACAATCAGTACCTAAATCCAAGGATTGTCAATCCCCAAATGATAGATTAAAGAGACTTTTTCTTTCCCCCTAAAGAGAACTGTTACACTCTTGCAAGGCCATCTCTTTCTCAACAGAATTGTTTACTAATGGAAAAATAGCTTACTTCAGGCAAAGCCCCCTCAAAGGCAATAACATAATTACTTCTTTTTTTGTGACAGCCATTTTAGAAGAACATTGAACAGAGGATTCACAGTTAGGTAAGGTTTATGAAATGATACTTTCAGCACATTCGTTTTTTTAAATAATTCTAATATATTGAGTATTTAAATACTTGAGTTCAGATGTTTCCAACCATAAGAATGTTGGAAAAGTATTCTTCATACATGTAGTTTACTAAGATTCATTCAGACAAAAAAAATTCACACTTGTGTACAAATAAATTCAGGATTTAAGGATCTTCTAATCTTATTTAATAAACTATTCCATACTTAGAAAATCACATGATGAGATTAGGCAGTATTGTTTAAAATAAAAAGGTAAAAATTACAGGAACTAGAGAAACCCTTCAAAATCATTCTAATCATCTCAAAAAGCAGTGTCAAATACTGCACAAGATGAGGAGAGCCCCCTCGTGAATTAATCACTCAGGTGGTTATGGAGCACCCGTGCTGTGCACAGCACTGAGTGGAGATAGCAGGTTCACAAACCTCACAAAGAAACACCCCCATCCTCCAAGAACTCACCAGTCCACGAGGGACATATAATGTCAGGCAGGCAGTGGCCGATCTAGGCTTTGTGGGGACTGAAGCATATGCAATTTGGGGGATCCCCTTTAAAATTAAGAGTATAAAACTGGATATGAAAGTGAAAAATTATTGGCATAAAAAGAAATTATGACATCAAGCCATTTTTCAAAAACTGAAAAATACCCATAAATACCACAAAATTCAGAAATGTATCGTTGTATTAAATAACTGCCTAATGTGCCTCTATGAGCTTTTCTTATGTTTTCTGACTTCATACTCTTTGATCACTTCTGCATGTAAAGATTTTATAATAAAATTTTGTATGAAAAGAATAGAAAGATAATTCAGTCTTTCCACTTGGCTGGTTGAACAAACTTTGTTTTATTAGTTTGTAGTTGAATCCGTAAAAGACGTGACTTTATATACGCATGCTTGCCATTGGTAGTAGTGCAACAGGTTTGGGTCCTATAAACACAGATATTCTAATAGCTTTTGATAAACTTAGACAATTCCCATCAAAAAAGTATGTTGTATTTATAACAGGTATATGCTACATTATCAAGTATACCTTGACAGAAGAGAACTTCCATTTTGACTAGGCATAAAAGTGAACAGTTTCTTTTACTTAAAATTTTACACAGCTGGTGATTGAAAGAATTCTCCACAGACTAGTTTCTGGCTTACTGCGATGGTTAAGATGGTGTGTCAACTTGGCTGGGCCACGATTCTCAGTGTTTTAATGTAATCACTACGGTGATTGAATATACTGTGAGCAGCCAATCAGATGAAAGGGATTCTCCTTGGGGGTGTGGCCTGCGTCTGAATATAAGCAGACGTTCTGGCTTTTTGCTCTCTCTGGATCCTGCAGCTGTTTCCTGTCGTCTCATCTCCCGTTCTCGGGACTTGAGCTTTCAGCTTATCTGCCAAGCCTGGGATTCGTTGATCTACACAGCTTGTGAGAGGGAGCCTTGCTCTCCGACCTGCCCATCTTCGGCTTGCCAGCTTCTGCGGCTGTGTGACTTGGGAGAGGCCTCTACCCTGATCCACAGACTTGGGATGTTATAGCCGCTACAATCACGTGAGTTGTTTCCTTGATATAATCTCTCTCTCTATATATATATTTATACACTTTACTGGTTTTGCTTCTCTAGAGAACCCAGCCTAAGACATTTGGTACTGGGAGTGGTTCTAGAGAAACAAAATTGTAAGGATGAGTTTTCTAAATTGGTTCTCAAGTCTGGTTAGTCATAAAGATGTTGATGACTCTGCTTCCAGCAGTAAAGAGGTCACTGCTAGTCCATGGAGCGAGGCGGTGATACAAATACACAAAATATCACCACTGGTAGATCAGGTATTGGTGAAAGGTGAGGCTCAGGGTGAACATGTGTGTGATATCTTTCTACAGGTTTGTCAGAATGAGAAGTATAAGGAAGCCGGTTGGTTTGTCCTACTTTTGCTAGACAAACTGATGAAGGAAAGAGATGCACTCAGGGCTTCAGAGTCAAGGCTCAAGTGCCGCATACATGACCTCAAGGCTTCCACTTGTGTTTTGAAAGAAAGCCTTATTTGTTGTAGTAACAGAGCTGAAATTGCTGAAAACCAAACCCAGAGTCTTATTGTAAGAGTGGCTGAATTATACCACCAGCTCAATTGCAAACCTCGAGAGGTGGCTGAAGTTAAAGTAAGGGCATTGATTAGGAAGAGATGGGATCCTGAGTCTTGAGATGGGGACATATGGGCAGATAATCAGGAAGCTGGGGACACTGAGCCTGTAAATTCTGTTGAATCACTCCTGCCAGCAGAACCAGTCCCATCTGAAGAGATTACTTCATGTTTGTCTGCTAAACCACCTTGCCCAGAAAAACCATTAGCTCCTTCCCTCCCATCTGAGGGGATTAGACCTAGCCCAGCTGCCTCTAAAGAGCACTTGCCTGAGTCATTGCCTGGAACATCACCTGAGGCAGATGCTTTACAAGATAATGCTGAATGTTCTCAAAACAATTCCACACTACCGATTCTGGCTTCTAGACCTATAACTAGGCTTAAGTCCCAGCGAGTCCCAAAAGGTGAAGTACAAAGTGTGACCCAGGAGGATGTACGCTACACTGCAAAAGAACTACTTGAGTTTTCTAATATGTACAAACAGAAACCTGGGGAATATGTGTGGGAACGGCTATTAAGGGTGTGGGATAATGGTGCAAGGAACATAAAGATGGATCAGTCTGAGTTTATTGATATGGGTCCACTAAGCACAGACTGTTCCTTAAATGTTTCAGCTACAGAAGTTAGGAAAGGATCTAATGGTTTATTTGGTTGGGTTGCTGAAGCATGGATTATGAGGTGGCCGACACTAAATCAAGTTGAAGTACCAGACCTGCCTTGGTATACTGTAGAAGACGGTATCCAAAGGCTTAGGGAAATTGGCATTCTAGAGTGGATTTATCAAGTTAGACCCACAGACCCACACATGGAGTGTCAAGAGGACACAGCTTTTACCACAACTGTGAGGAACAAATTTGCGAAGGGAGCTCCAGTACCCTTGAAGACTGCTGTGATTTCTATTATATGTAAGTCCAATTTGACAGTGGGAACTGCCCTACCTGAATTAAGACACCTAACTACAATGGGGCTGATCGGACCCTGTGGTAGTAGGGGCCAAGTGGCTGCACTTAATTGACAAAGACAAGATGGGCATTCTTACAGTAATGGACAGAGGAGTCAAAGCAGTAAGCAGAATAGTCTGACTCGTATGGACTTATGGCATTGGCTACTTAGTCATGGTGTCCCTAGGAGTGAAATATATAGGAAATCTACTAAATATTTACTTGATCTATACAAACAGATGAATTCTAGGTCAAGTGAACAGCAGTCTAACTCAAATCACCAGAATAGTCATGGTCCCTCGATCAATTCCCAGATTTGAGAGTTTAAAGACCCACAACAACTTGAATGAAGGGGAGGCCACATCCCCTTGAGGAAGGACTCCAATACACTGCCAAAAATTTTTACTGTTAATCTTTCTCCCAGCCTTCCCCAAAGGGATCTACAGCCTTTTACTAGAGTGACTGTTCATTGGGGAAAAGGAAATAATCAGACTTTTCGGGGATTATCGATACAAGCTCTGAGCTGACACTAATTCCAGGAGACCCAGAACGTCACTGTGGCCCACCACTCAGAGTGGGGGCATATGGAGGTCAGGTTATTACTGGAGTCTTGGCTCATGTCCGTCTCACAGTAGGTCCAGTGTGTCCCGAACACATCCTGTAGTGATTTCCCCAGTTCCAGAATGCATAATTGGGATAGATATACTCAGCAACTGGCAGAACCCTGACACTGGATCCCTGACAAATACAGTAAGGGATATTATGGTAGGAAAAAACAAGTGGAAGCCCTCAGAACTGCCCTTACCTAGGAAAATAGTAAACCAAAAGCAATACCACATTCCTGGAGGGATTGCAGAGATTACTGCCACCATCGAGGATTTGAAGGATGCAGGGGTGGTGATTCCCACCACATCCCCATTCAGCTCACCTATTTGGCCTGTGCAAAAAACAGATGGATCTTGGAGAATGACAACAGATTATCGAAAACTTAACCAGGCAGTGACTCCAGCTGCAGCTGCTGTTCCAGATGTAGTTTCACTGCTTGAGCAAATTAATACATCTCCTGGTACCTGGTATGCAGCTATTGATCTGGCTGACGCCTTTTTCTCCATACCTGTTTCAAAGGACCACCAGAAGCAGTTTGCCTTCAGCTGGCAAGGCCAACAATACACCTTCACTTGCCTACCTCAGAGCTACATTAACTCTCCAGCTCTATGTCATAATTTAGTCTGCAGGGACCTTGATCACCTTTCCCTTCCACAAGACATCATACTGGTCCATTACATTGATGATATTATGCTGATTGGACCTAGTAAGGAAGAAGTGTCAATGACTCTGGACTTATTGGTAACACATTTGCATGCTAGAGGGTGGGAGATTAATCCCACAAAAATTTAGGCTCTTTCCACTTCAGTGAAATTTCTAGGGGTCCAGTGGTGTTGGGCATGTCGAGACATTCCTTCTAAAGTGAAGGATAAGTTATTGCATCTTGCTGCTCCCACAACTAAAAAGGAGGCACAATGCCTAGTGGGCCTCTTTGGATTTTAGAGGCAACATATTCCTCATTTGGGTGTGCTACTCCAGCCTATTTATCAAGTGACTCGAAAAGCTGCTAGTTTTGAGTGGGGGCCGGAACAAGAGAAGGCTCTGCAACAGGTTCAGGCTGCTGTACAAGCCACTCTGCCACTTGGACCATATGATCCAGCTGATCCAATGGTGCTTGAAGTGTCAGTGGCAGATAGAGATGCTGTTTGGAGTCTTTGGAAGGCCGCTATTGGTGAATCACAGCACAGACCCTTAGGATTTTGGAGCAAAGCTCTGCCATCCTCTGCAGATAACTACTCTCCTTTTGAGAAACAACTTTTGGCTTGTTACTGGGCCTTAGTAGAGACTGAACGCTTAACTATGGGACTCCAAGTCACCATGAGGACTGAGCTGCCCATCATGAACTTGGTGTTGTCTGAACCACAGAACCATAAAGTTGGACTTGCACAGCAGCACTCCATCATTAAATGGAAGTGGTATATTCGAGATCGAGCCCGAGCAGGACCTGAAGGCACAAGTAAGTTGCATGAGGAAGTGGCCCAAATGCCCATGGTCTCCACTTCTGTCACATTACCTTCCATCTCCCAGTCTGCACCTACGGCCTCATGGGGAGTTCCTTATGATCAGTTGACTGAGGAGGAGAAAACTCATGCCTGGTTTACAGATGGTTCTGCATGATATGCAGGCACCACTCGAAAGTGGACGGCAGTAGCACTACAGTTCCTTTCTGGGACCTCCCTGAAGGACAGTGGTAAAGGGAAATCCTCTCAATGGGCAGAACTTCTGGCAGTGCACCTGGTTGTTCACTTTGCTTGGAAGGAGAAATGGCCAGATGTGCGATTATATACTGATTCATGGGCTGTGGCCAATGGTTTGGCTGGATGGTCAGGGACTTGGAAGGAACATGATTGGAAAATTGGAGACAAGGATTTATTGGGAAGAGGTATGTGGATAGACCTCTCCGAATGGGCTAAAGACGTTAAGATATTTCTGTCTCACATGAATGCTTACCAAAGGGTGACCTCAGCAGAGGATGATTTTAACAATCAAGTGGATAGGATGACGTGTTCTGTGGAAACCACTCATCCTCTTTCCCCAACTACTCCTGCTGTTGCTCAGTGGGCTCATGAACAAAGTGGCCATGGTGGCAGGGATGGAGGTTATACATGGGCCCAGCAGCATGGACTTCCACTCACCAAGGCTGACATGTCCACAGCCTCTGCTGAGTGCCTAATCTGCCAGCAACAGAGACCAACACTGAGTCCCCGATATGGCACCATCCCTCGAGGTGATCAGCCAGCAACCTAGTGGCAAGTTGATTACACTGGACCACTTCCATCATGGAAAGTGCAGCGTTTTGTCCTTACTGGAATAGACACTTACACTGGATAAGGATTTGCCTTCCCTGCACACAATGCTTCTGCCAAAACTACCATCCGTGGACTTACAGAATGCTTTATCCACCATCATGGTATCCCACACAGCATTGCCTCAGATCAAGGGACTCACTTCACAGCAAATGAAGTACGGCAGTGGGCCCATGCTCATGGAATTCACTGGTCTTACCATGTTTCCCATCATCCTGAAGCAGCAGAGTTGATAGAACGATGGAATGGCCTTCTAAAGACACAATTACAGTGCCAGCTAGGTGGCAATACCTTGCAGGGTTGGGGCAGTGTTCTCCAGGAGGCTGTATATGTTTTAAACCAGCATCCAATATATGGTGCTGTTTCTCCCATAGCCAGGATTCATGGGTCCAGGAATCAAGTGGTGGCAATGGGAGTGGCACCACTCACTATTACCCCTAGTGACCCACTTGCAAGATTTTTGCTTCCTGTCCCCTCGACTTTATGCTCTGCAGGCCTAGAGGTCTTAGTTCCAAAGGGAAGAATGCTCCCACCTGGAGACACGTCACTGATTCCATTGAACTGGACGTTAAGAATGCCACCTGGCCACTTTGGCATCCTTATGCCTCTGGATCAACACAGAAGGGAGTTACCATATTGACTGGTGTGATTGATCCTGATTACCAAGAGGAAATCAGATTGATATTACATAGTGGAGGTAAAGAAGAGTATGTCTGGAATGCAGGAGATTCCTTGGGGCATCTCTTAGTACTACCATGCCCTGTGATTAAAGTCAATGAAAAACTACAGCAACCTAATTCTGACATGACTACTAATGACACAGACCCTTCAGGAATGAAGGTTTGGGTCACCCCACCAGGCAAAGAACCACGACCAGCCCAGGTGCTTGCCTAGGGCAAAGGGAATACAGAATAGGTGATGGAAGAAGGTAGTTCTAAATACCAGTTACCCACGTGACCAGTTGCAGAAATGGGGACTGTAATTGTTATGAGTGTTTGTACTCTGTATGTGTGCATCAAATATTTTTGTTTCCTTCACTCTTATAAAATATAACCTGTAAACGGGGCTAGTGCGTTTTTGATCATACACGTGTTAGTTGTATCATGTTAGACGCAAGTATGACTTTGTAATTGTCTTTATTCAGAGATTGTGTATGGTTTAAGGAGATGTGTACGTGAGCCAAGTTGACAAGGGGTGGACTGGGATGGCTAAGATTGTGTGTCAACTTGGCTGGGCCATGATTCTCCGTGTTTTAATGTGATCACTCCCATGATTTAATATACTGTGAGTAGCCAATCAGGTGAAAGGGAGTCTCCTTGAGGGGGTGGCCTGCATCTGAATATAAGCAGACATTCTGACTTTTCGCTCTCTCTGGATCCTGCAGCTGTTTCCTGTCGTCTCATCTCCCGTTCTTGGGACTTGAGCTGTCAGCTTATCTGCAGAACCTGGGATTCGTCGATCTGCACAGCCTGTGAGCGGGAGCCCTGCTCTCCAACCTGCCAATCTTGGGCTTGCCAGCTTCTGCGGCTGTGTGACTTTGGAGAGGCCTCTACCCTGATCCACGGACTTGGGATGTTCTAGCCTCTACAATCACGTGAGTTGTTTCCTTGATATAATCTCTCTCTATATCTATATATTTATACACTTTACTGATTTTGCTTCTCTAGAGAATGCAGCCTAAGACACTTACCATTTCCAATTTAGTTTATTTCCTACTACCTACATATTTCCAGTGCTGGGCACCATAGGACATGTTCGTGTCACAATGTGACTTTTGTCCTGCACCACTGTGTTATGACACTAAGCAATTAGCATAGTGGGTAGGAAGAGTGTTCTAGAAACCATTGTGACACGGGGATGACTAGAGATGTACTGTGCGCCACATAAACATGTCTCACTAAACCCAAACTAAATATATCCCCAGCTTTACTTTCCCTCAGCCAAAACCTAAGGATGCCCACAGCCCATCCAATGTTGCCCAGGAAAAAAGAGACATCAGAGTGGAAAGGATGGCAGTATTACCTAATGGCAGTGAAAAATGTTTATAGTTGCATGTTTTACAGGAACATAATTATGTGAACACATTTCTAGGACCCCTCCTACAGCCTGGAAAGGGACCTCCGAAGCTTAAATGTTATTAGCATCAAGGTCATCAGCCTCTGCAGGCAGGAGAATACTGACACTGACCCCTGGTGTCTGGGAAGTCAGAGGCGGACAGTTCCTCATGGACAGAATCAGCGAGAAAGAGTTCCCAAAGGAAATGATCTTGAGCTAGGCTTTAAGGATAGAACATACTTTAACAGGTGGAAAAGAAGATAAAATAGATTGCGGGCTAAGGATATGACTGTAGCAAACTTTTGGAGTTAGAAATGAATAGAAAATGTTTACAGTGGTCTAATAGGAAGATCACCAGGTCTTCGGGTGGCGGAAGTGGTTTGCACTCAGCTGCTAACCTAAAGGTTGGCAGTTCAAACCCACCATATGGCACTGCAGAAGAAAGGCCTGGCTATCTGCTTCTGTAGAGACTTCAGCCTATGCAGCATTTCTAGTCTGTAACACACGGGGTCATGTGGAGTCAGTATTGACTCCACATCAACAGGTTTACTGTTTTGGTTTAGTAGAAAGACCAACAAACAAAATAAAATTTTGCGAACTACAGGCACAGGGTCTAACGTTTTCGGTGGGTTGCTCGTAGAAGTAATTTCCTGAGTTAGTTGTTTATCATTTTGTTTCTATGATCCATTTGAGTGCATAAAACTATTTTTGCAATAATTCTGTGCCATATTGCAGGGTCTAAAGTGGCCACAAAAAGACATTGGTCAAGGCTGTGTGAATGTTGTATATACAGTGTAGGGATTTGGGCTATCATTGTATTATTCTAAGGAGCCCTGGTGGTGCAGCTTAAAGTTTGGCAGTTCAAAACCACCAGTGGCTCCTCGGGAGAAAGATGTGGCAGTCTGCTTCCGTAGAGATTTACAGCCTCATACACCCTATGGGATCACTACAAGTGGGAATCGACTTGACAGCAACGGGTATACCATTCTGGAAAAGGGGTCTTCTCTTGTCTTGTACCCTATTCCAAATGAGCAAGCCTTTTCTTTGTACCACTCCCAGGTCTGAGCTCCCTAAGTGACATAGAGCAGCTGAATTTTACTTCATATGCTGAAGATTCTACTTTCCTTGGTTCCTCCATTTATATGAGGATGGACTGATCAGTGCATTCCATTGTGTTGGAGGCATTTTGTTACCCAGACATCTAGGTAATCTTACCTCCCTGGGTCTTGCTCTTTGGAGTAACGAGTAAAGAGTCCTCCAGATAATTCTTCTGAATAAGAGCAAACCTTTATAGAGGGCCTATTACACATCAGACATTGTGCATGTTATCATTTTACTGAATATTCACAACTCTCATTTTACTGAAAATTCCCATTTTACTTAAAAACCAAAAACCAAGCACAACAACAGTTGCCATTGAGTCAATCTGATTCACGGCAACTCCATGGGTTTCAGAGTAGAACTGCTCCATACGGTTTTCAAGGCTGTGACCTTTCTGAAGCAGATCACCAGATCTGTCTTCCGAGGCACTTCTGGGTGGATTTGTCTGCCAACCTGGAACTGCCAAGGGAATCGAGTGCTGAACCATTTGTGCCACCCAGGGACTCCTTTACGTAAAAAGAGGTAAATTATCCCTTTATGTAACCTGAGAACTAGGCCAGGCCATAGACAATGGTGTGGATTCAAACACCAATGATAATAACGCCCTAAAGTGCTCCACACATGATGTGGGACCTGTATCAGTTTCACTGTTTGAATCTGAGCTGGGCCTTCCTCACTCCTGGAAGGAGGCTGACAAAACTGCTGTCAGTCCCTGGTGAGGCTATAACTTTATACAGCCTTCTTGGTGGCCAGGATGTGAACCAAGCCTCCTGCTCGGTAACTCCATACAAGGCATCCTCCTTGTGACCTTGTGCAAGATAACTGAAGTGGCATTAAATGACCTAGGTCTAGACAGGAGGCTCAAGGGCTCATAGAGGCAAACATAAAATTTCTAGATAGTGAGGGGTAAGCATTCAGAAAAAGAGAACAATAAAAAATGAAAAAATGTCTACCCAAAAATTAGCTCATGAATCAAAATCTAAAACAAATGAAGACATTTAAACATAAGAAAGACAGTTAACAACATCAAAAATTGGAACATTAGTTTACTCTAGAGGTAGAACATTTTATGAACTAACCTAATGCTGTAAAATAAATATGGTTAGAATGTTTATTTAAATAGAACAAGAAGTGTGAAAGAATAACATGCAGAAATAAAGCAAGAGTAAGCCAATAAATAGCCAATTAGAAAGTTTGGAAATGGAAAAATACGTATGTGAAAGAAAATTTAGTAAATGGTATGAGCTATAGACGGTACACAAAGAGAGAATTGGTGGGTTGGAAGAGACTGCTATAGATTCCATCCAGATTGGACCATGAAGACAGGACAAGAAAAAGACAATGAGGTGTAGAACCTTCTCTAGTTCTACTTAGGAATGCTTGTTTTGTTTTGTTTTATTCTACTTGTATGACAG
This sequence comes from Trichechus manatus latirostris, assembly GCF_000243295.1. Classification (NCBI taxonomy): domain Eukaryota; kingdom Metazoa; phylum Chordata; class Mammalia; order Sirenia; family Trichechidae; genus Trichechus; species Trichechus manatus. The sequence goes on along the minus strand of NW_004444125.1, from coordinate 929,353 downwards.
CTCTCGGTTCGCTTCTCTACCTTGCCACTTCCACAGCTCATACTCTTGTCCCCTCTAAGCTCTTGTCTTATCCTGAAAGTGATGATGAGCTGAAAGAAGAAGAAAAAACAACTTTGGCTTTTCACACATGCTTTATCAAATAGAAGGTTCTAGAAGGGAGTAGTGGTCAGTGTGGATACCCAAAAGATGAGACACTGTCGTCCCTGTTAAAGGGACTGATCATACAGGAGTGTCCTGAGCTTCCTGTGGGTGGAGATAAGAAGGCTTGGGGGCATTGTGTCCAGTATCCAGAACTTGCATCTCCTCATTGGTCTTTTAAAGGTAAGGCAGACAAAGGTAACACTGCACCATGGGAAGTAAGAGGTGAGGCAGGGGCTAAAAAGGAAAATGTTTCCCCATTTTTCTAACATGGTTTCACTTTCCTGTGACTTTATAAAAGTCCTTCTCTTTAACTTGCCATTTTAAAAGTCCTGTTCTTTGCAGGTAGCTAATCTAATCACTTCTTACTTCTGGGAGATATAATCAGGCATCTCTCTGACAGAGGGGCCTGAAAGGAGTGAAGGGCCCTGAGTGATGAGGACAGATGGGCTCTCTAACCCCAAAAGACAAGAGCAGCTCCCCACATCCTTTCTCCCCTTTTTGGTCCAGGTGATAGGGAGCCTTATTAACATTGTCAGAATGTCAGCAGTTCAGGGACTTACAACTTGCCACACTCCAGTAGACCTATTGTCATTCCATTTCATGAGGCGACCACTTTCACAAAAAAGGCAGTGGACTGGTAATCAAAAGTCCTGAGTTCTGTTTGCAGCTCAGATACTCACCCAGCTAAACCTTGGGCAAAGCACTTTCTCTTTCTGAGACTCATTCTCTTGCTCTGTAAAATGAGCAGGTAGACTAAATAAATCATTGCTACTGATTTCCCCCTAACACCTCCCCCAGTTCTTACCTTATAAAACAATGTTTCGTGACCTACCAGTGTGGCTGTTACTGCACTCATTAGTCTCAGTGTGCTCATCTGGAATGGTGATAACAATACCTGTCTCCTAAGACTTGGGTGAAAACCAAATTAGGTAATTAGCTAAAAAGTGCCTGCCTAGAACATACCAGGTGTTCAATGGTAGGTTTTACTATTTACACTTATTTGGCCCCAGGATGGTGAAAATAGTTAAGCTCTCGACTACTAACTGAAAAGTTGGCTTTTTGAACCCACCCATAAGCACCTTGCAAGAAAGACCTGGCCATCTGCTTCAGAAAGGTCACAGTCTTGAAAACCCTATGGAACACAGTTCTACTTTGGACACATGGTACTGCCATGAATTGGAATAGACTCAATGACAACTGGATTTTTTTTTTTTGGTTAATGAGAAAGAAAATTAAAAATTTGTTTTAAAGATTTGTGGCAGAGGCCTCTCCATACATTTTAAAAGAAGAGAGACTTTAGAAAATGCTCTCTTTAGAATGTCTTCTAAAATTGAAGACAGAAGACCCTGAGCACAAAAGAGAAAATCAAAATAGTGCCAGCCCTGTTAGAGGGTGAACATACACAGGGAAATTGGCCCCACTTGGCTCAGACTCAAGAAGCATGTCTCAGGCTCCAGGCCAAGGATCCCTGAGCTGACATTCTTAGAGGTACCCTAAGCATATGTGAGGGAGACGGGAAGTGGGTAGGAACAGTAACTTACAAGGTCAAATTTTAGGCATCTCAGAGAGATTGCTTTTACATAATGTCTATCTGCCTTTCTATGTACCTCTTGATTGATTGAATGTTTTACCTATTTCTATACCTATTTATCTATAATTCTATCAGTGTGTATATTCTATCAGTATGTAGAGTCATTGAGTAGATTCTGACTCATAGTGACTCTGACCCTGTAGGACAGAGTAGAACTGCCCCAAGGGTTTCCAAGACTATAAATCTTTACAGAAGCAGACTGCCACATCTTTCTACCAAAGAGTAGCTGTTGGGTTCAAACTGCCAAACTTTCGGTTTGCAGCAAGTGCTTAACCACTGCGTCACCAGGCTTTCTATATATATATACTCATACACCCATAAATAAATTATTCTCTCTTTCTCTGTCTTCAAAAGCCTAAAATTTCTACCTGTCACTTAAAGAACTAAAGTGAGCCTGACCCAAGCCATGGTGTTTTCTGTTGCCTCATATGGATGTGAAAGCTGGATAATGATAAGGAAGACCAAAGAAGAATTGATGCCTTTAAATTATGGTGTTGACCAAGAGTATTGAATATACCATGGACTAGCAGAAGAACGAACAAACGTGTCTTGGAAGAAGTACAGCCAGAATGCTCCTTAGAAGCAAGGATGGTGAGACTTTGTCTCACATATTTTGGACATGTTATCAGAAGGGACTCATCCCTGGAGAAGGACGTCTTCTCAGTAGAGGGTAGAGGGTAGAGGATCAGCAAAAAAGAGGAAGACCCTCAACAAGATAGATTGACACAGTAGTTGCAACAATAGGCTCAAGTATAACAACGATCGTGAGGATGACACAGGACATGGACAGTATTTTGTTCTGTTGGACATAGGGTCGGTATGAGTCGGAATCAACTCAACGACACCTGACAACAACAACCCATGTTTCTAAGTCCAGTTCTCCCAGTTCTGACCTACCCGATGTCCTTGGTGACAATCAGTGGGCGCAAGTGAAATGAATTAGCACAGCTAAGTTAAAAAGAAAATAATTTTAGAACTACAGCACAACACCTTTCCTTCAAACCTCTTTCAACTACCCCGCCTCTTGCCAAATACAAAAACAGCACAAGTGCATACAAAACTAATGCCTCACTTTAGTAAAAATAGAAATAGACTTCACAATGATTATTCATAATCAATTTTCTTGGGCTTGATTCATTTATTATGCTAGAAATGTTCTTTTAATAGTCCAAATAAATACAATTTTTGCAATACTCTCTTTGTTGCTGTCACTAATAAACAGAATGATTAGGTCTGGATGATAAAATAGAAAGTGAGGACTATCTTATTTTTTTTTCAATCCTAACATAAAAAATGAAGGCCATATGAGATGCTCACAAATACCAGACTAGGATTCTTCTCTCCTTGCACATTGTACATACTCATACTAGCAATAAAGTATCTTATAAGTAAATATCAAGCAATTGCAGTCTCCTTGAATATTTGGTAAGTTACTCTGTACTGTCTGCTCTCTCAGTGTGCAAGGGGGAGAAATGAGTATTTCTTTAATATCCACCATGGTGTTTTCCCAGGAGCCCTGGTGATGCAGTGGTTAAGAGTTTGGCTGTTAACAAAAAAAAAAAAGATTGGCAGTTCGAATCCACCAGCAGCTGCTTGGAAACCTTATTAAGCAGCTTTACTCTGTCCTATAGGGTCGCTAACAGTTGACATCAACTCGATGGTGGTGGTTTTTTTATTTTTTATTTTTTTGTCTTACCAAAATTAGCGGGAATAACTATGAAATATATTCAAAATGATTTCATCTCATTCCTTAATTTAATTCACTATTTGTAAATCAAAATATCTTTTAAATTGTTGCTCATTTTATTGTTTATTTTTTAAGGGATGAGTGAGACTCTGAGAGACCAATGACTAAAAAACTTCCAGAGCATAAATTCTGCCTGCTGCTGTGGAATGCCGAGGCAGCTGTCTGACAGTTTCCTTAGACTGCATCGTAGACTTCCCGGTAGGAGCGAGTGATAGCATCACACCATATTTCAGTCACTTACAAGATGGAACAACATCTAATCAGTCTTATGGTTCCTTCCTATCTGGGTTTCCCAGAAGCAGCCGCCCTTATCAATTTTTTTTTCTTTCCTGAAATCAACAAAATCCATAAACATCCCCCAACCCTCCATCCTCCTGGTACTGTTACTGTGGAGCCCTAATGGAGCAGTAGTTAAGAGCTTGGCTGCTAACCAAAAGGTTGTCAGTTTGAATTCACCAGCTGCTCCTTGGAAACTCTATGGAGCAGATCTACTCTCTCCTATAGGGTCGCTATGAGTCAGAATCAACTCAATGGCAACCAGTTTGGTTTTTTTGGAATGTTACTTCAAGGAGCCCTCACAGCACAGTGGTTAAAGCACTTGGCAGCTATCTGAAAGGTTGGCAGTTCCAACTCACCAGTCAGTCCATGGGAGAAAGATGTGGTTCTGTAAAGATTTACAGCCTTGGAAACCCTATGGGGCAATTCTACTCTGCCCTATAGGGTCGCTAAGAGTCAGAATCGACTATGGCAGTGGGTTTGGTATTTTGGTTTAGGTTAATGTTACTGTAAAACATAGTGTGTATTAATTGACTTCATTAATTGAGTGATCACAGAAATGAGGCACCCATAACTCATGCACAGATGTGATGGGATGAAATTGTTATTTAATGCTGGAGATCTCAGTTTCAATTTCCTTAATGCAGAAGGTCTTGAAGTGCATTTGCAGCCTGTGAATCCAGCTTTGGTAAGCTGTCCCAGGAGAACCCGCTTTAAATTGAAAATATGCCTTCTTGCTATAAGCACTATGCCTTACATAAAAAAAAAAAAAAAAGATGAACTTGTGGCCAATTAGTCTGATAAATAATGATCTAATAAATGTAACTGTATTCACTCTATGTATACACCAACAAAATATCACTTAAATTTTTAAAAGATCTTGTCCATTTTCAATATTTACAGGGTAATCTAAGGAGGAGAAAAATATTCAAGTAAGCTCTTCAATTAAGAGTGTGTGGGTCCTGGGCACATATAGTCAGGATCATGGGAGTGGAGGTAGGGGCAGAAATAGAGAGCATCAGGTATCCCAGGGCCCCAGGGAACAAGATTGTTTATATCCAATGAAAGCCAAGGTTCAAGGTTGAAAATCCTGTTGAGTGAGGGATCATTGTATTGACTCACAATCTTCTCTTGGGCCTGTAAAGTAGAAAAGAAGGACAGAGCACTGGGCACTTACAATAGGGGAGGAAAGGCATAGAGAAGGGGAGTGGCAAAGAGGGTCAGCATATCTGACTTCCCCTACCAGTTGTCCCGCTCTGTCCAATTCCTCAGCAGAGTCAGAATGATGATGCAATGGAGGTATGAGAGTAGCCATGTTACCTACTGTCCTTTAGGCAGAGACACAGGGATGGTTACCTCCCTCTTTCTTGTCCACCTGGGGCCAGATTCGGAACCAGTTCAATATAGCAGGCAGGGGCAGAACTGAGGTCTAGGCAAGGGGTGAATGAAAGATCATTCTCTATTTCAAGAATAGGTCCGTCAACACAGCTAGATTACTGGCCATGATGCACTCTTCCATTTGGACAATTCTGACTGATTAATGTACATGTTCAATATTCACCAGTCACTGAACACTCCGGATGCTGAGCTAGTACTGTTTCCTGCTCACTTCACTAAATCCAGGTGCTCAGGTACATGGAGATTAATCAACATTGCTGTCATCTGACCTGCCGGTCACAGTCATTGTTTGTGGCTTTAGCTTTGGCTTAATAAAAGACAGCACAGACTCATGTTTACACAAGAGGTCGGGATTTTTTTTTTCAAATCCACAAGCTTTAATCCACAAGAAAAGTAAAATTCATTGTGTCAGAGATAAATAAAAAAGTAAATAAGATCTATATTTAACTACCTCTTCTTCCAGAAAAAGAGAAGATAAATCTTTATATCACAAAACAGCAAATAGATACCGAGTAAATAAATACTAAATAAATAAATGCCAAATAAGTTGGAGTCACATTGTGATCTGATACAGAATGGAGATAAAAAGCTGGGAAGACAGGCAAGAAGCAAAAAGAGAGATTAAAATGGAAGATTAAGTAGGAATAAAGTACAGAATTACCAATAAAAACAGACACCAAAAAAAAAAAAAAAAGAAAAAGAGGGGAGAAGAGGGTATGTGAGAGGAGGAGTAGAAGGAAAGCATAGTGGACTTACAGAGAAAAATGCCAAGATACTCTGCATAAAGACATGCAGAGCAAGATAGACGTAGCCAAAGGAAGAGGTAGAAATGTAGCAAGAGCAATAAAAAGACAGAACTTAGATCATTCATGCAATAAACTGCTTGTCGTCACAGAGCCAGCGGCTCACTTGCACTATGAATCTTGAAGTACTTTGTCATCTTCACTATACTGCGTACGAAATATTATTGCGATTTGAGTATTTATTTATGTATTCAGCAAGCCGTGATTCAACTCTCATGGATGAGGTACTGTTCCAGGCACTGGCATGAACAAGACAATGCCCATGTTTAGGTATCTTATTTTCTAGAGAGAGCAAAGTTACAGAGTGTGGTAAGGGTAGTGACGATATTATGCTTGGCAGTCCCATCAAATCCAGCCGGGAAAGAGCAGTTCCCCAAGAAAATGATGTGTGCCAATGTGTATAGGATCAGGGGGAGAGAGTTGCTGCTCAAAACAACAGGTGTTCAATATACGCTGGCATCATATGCCATTGTATAGAAAAAAAATTAATAGATAAAGCTGAAAGAGATTAATTTTACCCAAATAATTTAGTTAATGAGTGGCTTAAACAGAATTTTAACCTAGATCTGTTTAATCCAAGTAATCTCAACAAGAAAGCAAAAATTGGACCATGAGGGAAGATGTTATAGATTGAATAGTGTTCCTCAAAAATATATGTCGATATCCTAATTCTATACCTGGGGACATGATTCTGTTTGAAAATAGGATGTTTTTTGTTAGGTTAATGAAGTCATACCAGTGTAGAGTGGATTCCAAATCTAATAATTTCTGAGTTATAAAAAAGAGCAAAATGGATACACACACACATATGCACACACATGGGAAAAGCCGGATGACACGTAAGGATCATCAACAAGTCAAGGACTGCCAGGGAACCAAGGAATACCCAGGGCTAGCCACCCAGAAAAATCTACATGCTGAGAACCTGATTTGGCCTTTTATCCTCCTGTGAGAAAATAAACATCTGTTCTTTAAAGCCACTCACTTGTGTTTGTGTTATACCAACACTAGGTAACTAAGACAAGAAACGAAAGCATCTTAGATGTTAAAATGATTCATGGCCCTACAAAGTGTTAGAATACATATACAGATATGTATTATATGTGTGATATTGGAAGGAGAGAAGAACAGGCAGTTACGGAAAAAAAAAATGTCTAAAAAGTTTCTTCCAGGACAGACAAGATGACACAGATTCATCTCTACCTGTTAAGTACTGTTAAGTACTTCCTGCTAAGTACAACTAAACAAAAAAACAAACAAACTGGTTGCCGTCAAGTCGATGCCAACTCATAGTGACCCTATAGAACAGAGTAGAACTGCTCCATAGGATTAAGGAGCAGCTGCTGGATTCAAACTGCTGACCTTTTGGCTAGCAGCCAAGCTCTTAACCACTGTGCCATAACATAAGAGGCAATGAAAGGAGGACTCTGAACAATGGAAAGAGGAAGGCAGAATAGTTAGGGATCCCAGGACTGGGAAACAACACAGTGACACGACACCCTACAACCTCCCAGACTCCCCATCGAACAGCAGAGGGTGACCCAGGTGGGTTAATTCCCTTCCTAGATCTAACAGGAGTCCACCAATAGCACCAGATGAGCCCAGCAACACTGGAAAAAGAGATCAAGAGATCTAGTGGGAGGCCCCACTGGCAATAAGTGATTGAGGGAAGTGCTTTCCTTCCCTGCCAGGCCTGAGACTAGACTTCAGGTGGCACCAGCATGGAGACCTTGACACAACAAACATCTTAAGCCAGAAGTGCTTTCTCCTTTTTCTCCAGGACTGAGATGTCCCTTCCCCATCTAGAGACAACCAGCTGGCCTGACAATATCAGTAGGGGACATTCCACCATGACAAGCACCTGGTCTGGAAATGCTTTTCATCCCAGTGTGCCGGAAACTCCTTTCCTCCACCTAGAGACACCAGGTGGCCTGGCCTGGGGAAGCTCGTTCCTTCCACACAGGCAGCACTAGCAGGATCAGTGAGAGCCCATGCAGCATGAGACAAACAAAGCAGATCGAAATAGTGCCAAAAAGTCTCTGAAATTAAATTGTCATTGAAACCACAGTCCACAAATGAGGTAGGAACATGTGTGTGAAACCTAAACAGAGTAACGAGGTCGGAAAATAAAAGATTTAAACAGGACTCAGAGTCTTCTAACATAATAGTTAGAATGTCTATGGTACAATTGGAAGTCACCCATTGTTTTAGTTTCTTAGTGCTGTTGTTGTGTGCCATAAAGTTGATTCTGACTTATAGCGACCCTATATGACAGAGTAGAACTGCCCTATAGTGTTTCCTAGGCTGTGATCTTTAAGGAAGCAAATCACCAGTCCTTTTCTCCCAAGGAATATTTGGTGGATTTGAACCAATGACCTTTCCATTAGCAGGGATCCTTTTCTTAGTGCTGCTATAACAGAAATATCACAAATGGATGGCTTTAACAAACAAATTTATTTTCTCATTGTTTAGGAGGATAGAAGTCAGAATTCAGGGCACCTTGGTGGCACAGTGGTTAAGCTTTTGGCTGCTAACCAAAAGGCTGACAGTTCAAATCCACTAGCTGCTCCTTGGAAATCCTATGGGGCAATTCTACTCTCTCATGTAAGGTCACTATTAGTAGGAATCAACTCAACAGCAAAGGGTTTGGTTTTGGTTTTTGCTCTAGGAGAAGATCTTTCTCTGTCTCCTCTAGGGAAGAATCCTTGCCTCTTTCAGCTTCTCTTCCTTAGTTCCTTGGTGATCTCTAAGTGGTATCAATGTTTCTCCATTTTTGCTTCCTTGCTTCTCTGTGCCTAGCTGCTCTTTTTTTAAATATCAAAAGTGGTTGGCTTAAGACACGTGCTACACTGATAATGTCCTCATTAATATAACAAAGAAAATCCTATTCCCTAATGGGATTACATCACAGGTATAGGGTTTAGGATTTACAACACATATTTTGGGGGACACAATTTAGTCCATAACACCTATCATAACAAGAACCAGGAAAACCACAACTAAAAGGAGAAAAGATACTCCGCTGACACCAACACCAAGATGAATCAGACGCTGGAAATATCTGAGAAGGGTTGAAAGCAGCCATCATAAGAATGCTTTAACAAGCATTTCCAATTTTTTATTGAAAGAAATGAATAAATAGAAAATCTCAGCAAAGAAATACATGTTATTTTAAAAATGGAAAATATAGATCTTCCAGGCCAGGTGCTAGTTGTGGTGGGATGCCCTACTGAAGTTATCAGACCAGCTGGTTGTTCCTAGGTGGTGGAGGGGAGTCTCAGGCCTGAAGAAAAAGGAGAGCACTTCCTGGCTCAGATACAAAAACGAAAATGAAACAAACTTCCTGGATGAGTTCAATAGTAGAAAGGAGATGATAGAAGACAGAATCAGTGAACTTGAGGATAGATCTGGAACTCACCCAAGCTGAACAACAGGGAGAAAATAGACTTAAAAAAAAAAAAAAAAAAAGGAGGAGAGGGGACAGTAATAAAAGATCCAACAGAATAATCACTGGATTCTCAGAAAAAGAGGAGAAAGAGAGTGGGGCTAAAAAAGTATTCAAGGAAATAATGGCTAAAAACTTTTCAAATTTGGAGGGAGACACAACTTGACAGATTTAAGATGCAGAGAGAACCCAAATAGGATAAACCCCCAAAAAATCCATGTCAACATAGATCATAAATAAATTTCTGCACACTTAAGACAAAAAAAAAAAATCTTAAAAGCAGTCGGAGAGAAACAATGCATTATCTATCGGAGAATACCAATTTGAGTGACAGTAGATTTCTCATCTGAAAGCACCAAGGACAGATGGAAGTGGCACAACATTTTTCAAGTGATATAAGAAAAGAATTGTCAACTGAAAAGTTTATATCTAGTAAGACTATTCTTCACAAATGAAGGGGAAATAAAAGCACTCTCAGAAGAATGAAAACTAAGCAAATTTGTTGCATAATGTACCTACCCTTAAGGAATGGCTAAAGGAAATTCTCTAAACAAAATCTAATGATATAAGATGGGATATAGAAGCATCAAGAAAGAAAAATGTAAAGAGCAGATACATGGCTCAATAGAATAGACTATTCTTATCAAGAGTTTTCTGAATGTTATTTGATGATAGAAACAAAAAGCCTAACACCATCTGAAGCTCAAGACAATGGTATTTAAAAGGTAGGGATGATAAAGAGACCTAAATGGAAGTAAGATTTTCACATTTACTGAAAGTGGTAAAATGTTGATATTAGTAGACTATAATAAATCACATAATTACACTGTAGTACTAAGAGTATTGTTATTAGTTGCCATTGAGTCAGCTCCAACTCATGGAGACTTTGTATGACAGAATGAAACATAGCCCAGCCCTGCACCATACTCACAAGCTTTGGTATGTTTAAGCCCATTGTTGCAGCCACTGTGTCAATACATCTCATGAAGTGTTTCCCATACTTTCCAAATATGATGTCCTTTTCTAATGATTGGTCTTTCTTCATGACGTATCCAAAGTAAGCAAGATGAAGTCTTAGTACCAAGAATAACCACTAAGAAAACTATAAAGCAATAGATTCAAGAACACTATAAATAAATCAAAATGGAATCCTAAACAAAGTTCAAGTAACCCATAGACAAGCAAGAAAAAATAACAGTGAATCAGAAACAGATAAATAATAAAATGGGTGACAAACCCTAACTTATCATTACTTTAAATGTAAATGTTCTAAATACACCAGTTAAAAAGCAAAGATTGGCAGAGTGAGTTAAAAAAAAAAAAAAAAACTGCAGTAAATATGAAGTTGCCCTTAAAATAGGGGGTGGTGGGAGGAGGTGGACTCCTTAGTGTTGGGATAATGTAAAGGACTGAACACTGATCAAATCTGATCTATGCCCTTACCTCTATCTTATATTACCTCTCTGAAATCAACCTGATTGTGCCTTTTGATATTTACAATTTGTATATCAAATAAGGGCTCACATTACAACTTGGACACTTTCTACTCTGCCACATTAAGTGGTAGAACTCCTCTAATAAAGATTGAATACACAGACTGTTTCTTATAAGACATTAAAGCCCTCCGCTGATAAGCAAAAATTGAGTCAGTTGCTTGGTTGACTTGATTATTTAACATAACTGATCTGAGAAAGTTTTTCACTTATTTGCCCTAAAATATTATTTCAGAATCTAGGAACAAAGCTTCCAAGAATTTCCTCCCTCTCTTGCCTCAATATGGTGCTACATACCCAAGAAAATACAACAGTACACCAAGATCAGTGAGCAAGACAGCTTTTGAGATACTCCACAGCAGGGGTCAGCATGCCAGCCAGGAAGCAATATGAGAAAGACATGTGGCAGATAATCTCAGTGGAATGAAAGTGCCTCAGAAGTCAACCAATGTGCAAGTGAATTTTTCATATTTTGAAATTAAGAAGGCTATTGTTATTACCTGAACAAAGAAAAGGAAACCAATTATTATTTCAATTACTTCATACCCTCAGAGCATGTTGCAGCTTTCCAAAAGAAACTTTAAAACTCAAACAATTGTGGAGTATTCCAAGAGATGTATGAGGATTTCTCATGTCATCTCTGTACAGTTTTTCAGAAGAAAAATGTAACTTCTCACGTTAAGAGACGAGGTGGTGATCAAAAACCCATGCCCATTGCAGCGGGTGGATTCAAACTGCCGACCTTTGTTTAGCAGCTGTAGCTTTTCACCACCAGGGCTTTGGTGGTGATCTAGAGGCTATAAAAAAGGCTTCTGAACCTAGTGATTCAATAAGGAAGTGATTAATACACTGAAGGAGAGGGGGAAGGGGGGGCTTAAAATTAAAAGTAATTGTCAAAGAGACTCAGGATCCAATCCTAACTCTGCGTCTAATTCTCTGTGAAACACTGGACAAGTCACTGGTCTCTCCAGACCATGAAGAAATTATAGAGAGGGCATTCTGAAAACCAGTGGGTGGAAGTGGCTTTTGAAATATCAGAGAAAAAAAAACTTTTTTTTTAAAGAGGAAAACACACAAAAAAAAGAAAAGAAAAAGGTGTATTTTTTTCTCCACAAATCTCTCATGGCCAAAAAGTCCTTATTTTATGCTGACAAGGCAGTTCAACAGTGAGCTGAGAATGGCCCAGAAATAGAGTCCCCAGACTTTCCCCACAGGAAGACACTATGTCAGAGGAGGTGCATTACTAGAAGTTTATATTGTCTGACACTACAGAAAGGGTGGTTCTCTCAATATAAGATGAGAGAATGCAATGAGATTCAAATACAGAAATCATTTACTTCATCTCCCTTATTCCCACCTAACATCCTATTTTCTCTCTATGAGACTGTTAATGGTTTCTGACCACAGATAAGAAAATTTCTGTCCCAAAGCAGATTTAAAAGACAGGAGGATAGCTTTTTGACTCTTTGTGTTTTCATCCTAGGTTTGGACCATTTGCATCATGTTCAGAAGTGGACAAAAAATAAAAGACTGGGACTTCCAGCAAAATGGTGCTCTAGGCAGAAGCACCACGCCGTCCCTCCACAGCAAAGATGCAAAAAACTGAGATGAACAGAGAAAACAACAATCTTGAAACCCTAAAACATTCAAATGAAGAGATAAAGAACTCAGCCAAGCACCAAATGGAGTGAGAAAACTGACAGAGAACAGAGAGCAAGGAGAGATTCATGCAGAGGTCCCCTATTAGCTAACGCAGCGTGGATCCACCATCTTGGACTCCTATCGGAGACCAGCAAACGGGGTATGAGAAAGCAGCTTCACAGAGCTTCCAGCGGGAGACAAATCAACCGGTAATTTGCGATATACGCTTTCCCACCCCTGACACTTCTTCACCCCCACTCGGCCTCCTCTGCTTCCCGCAGCCACAATCTTTTGTCCGGGAAGCACTGGCTGCTTGGATTCCACCAACCCACACTAGCTGGTTCTCTGAGTGCCATTTGTTGGCTGCTGGTGTTGCTTTTTTTCCGCTTCTTTTGATTTCTTCCTTACCTCTCACCACCTCCCCCTCCTTTCTCTCAAATACCTGGATCAATGCACCATCTTTGCTTCTTCCTGAGGGGCTGTGGAGCTCTGTTCAAGTGTGGAGCGCCTTCCCAGTCTGGGCTGCCGAACTGGTGGGATCCCGAGGCTTTTGTTCTTTGGTTTGTTTTGAATTGTTTGCTTGTTTTCTTTTCCTTTTCTTGAGTTGGGAGCCTGTTCTGGCCAGGCGGTGCTGCGTGGCTTGGAAACTACCCCTCAGCTTACACAGACGTGCAGAGGGATACCTGAGGGCATTTCCTTTTTTGTTTTTGTTTTTTTTTTTTCTGTTTTTTGGGGGGATTTTCTTATTATTATTCTTTTTTGTTTTGTTTTCTTTTCCTCTTTTTCGCTTTTTGTCTTTCTTCATTACTCAGTTTCTCGTCTCCCTATAGCTTCCTTCTCTTTCTATTCTCTGAATAACTGGTGTTGTATACCTCTATGCCTTCTAGCCAGGCTGTACTGCAACACCTGAGAACAACTTCCCCAGACCTCATAGCCGCACCAGTGGGATCCCTGGGAACTTTGCTGTTCTTTTCCCTTTCTGATTTTTATTTATTCATGCTTTTCTTTTCTTCCTCTTCCCCTTTTTGTTTTTTACATTTCATAGTCTCTCATCTCTCCAGTCCAACAGCAAGCTCCCCTAGCATTCTTTTTTGTTTGTATGTTTTTGGCTCCTGTTCCTCTCGACTCTTTCCCATATCCATCTTAGACCCACACATAACAATCTCCTGGCTGCATCCTGCCTACCTGCACCGTGCACTTGACATCACACCACCAAGCAGCACGGGCACAGCCTACTGGAACCTGCCCTGCACTGATTAACAACCCACTATGGTGGCTGTAGTAAGTGTCACAAACAACCCATCCCAGTAACTCCTCTTCAGCTAGACCTGCCCTGCTGTACCATATCTGAGTGACTGACCCTGCCAGTTGAAGAAGGAGGTGAAAAGTAT
>NW_004444125.1:889763-909859 GCF_000243295.1 Trichechus manatus latirostris | reverse complement strand
GTGAGCAGCCATCTAAGATACTCCACTGGTCTCATCCCTTCGGGAGCAAGGGAGAATGAAGAGAACAGGATACAAGGAAAAGATTAGTCCAAAGGACTAACGGACCACGGCTACCAAGGCCTCCACCAGACTGAGTCCAGTACAACTAGGTGGTACCCGGCCACCACCACTGACTGCTCTGACCAGGATCATAACAGAGGGTTCTGGACAGAGCTGGAGAAGGATGTAGAACAAAATTCTCACTCACAAAAAGAACAGATTTACTGGCCTAAAGGAGACTGGAGAAACCCCGAGAGTATGGCCCCCAGACACCCTTTTAGCTCAGTGGTGAAGTCATTTCTGAGGTTCACCGTTCAGCCGGGGAGTGGAGAGCCCCATAAAACCAAATGGGGCTAATGAGGCACAGCAGTCCAGGGACAATGGCCAGAAGGCAGAAGGGGTCAGGAAAGCTGGTGATAGGGAACCCAAGGTTGAGTAAGGATAGTGTTGATGTGTCATGAGTTTGTTAACCATTGTCATAGGGCAACACGTGTACTAACTGTTAAATGAGAAACTATTTTGTTCTGTAAGTCTTCATCAAAAGTGAGAATAGCAGCACAACTGGAAAAGCATAGTCGATGTCACTGAACTGTGCATGTAGAAATTTTTGCAATGGTGTATCTTTGACTATGTATATTTTCACCAAAACAAAAGGTCGAGAAGGGAGAGGGTTGACATGTTGTGGGGTTGTTCACCAATGTCATAAAACAATATGTGTACTACTGTTCCATGAGAAACTATTTGTTCTGTAAGCCTTCACCTGAAGTACAGTATAAATAAATAAATAAATAAATCAAAGACTGAATTCTCCATCATCTATCAGTGACAAATGTGTGAATTTGCTCCTTCTCTGAAGTCATATGATTGTCCTTCCTCCAAAAGAAATCAGGGATAATTACTTCGGTACTGACCAAATCTATTGAAACAAAATTACTAGTACCAGTTGCTGTCGAGTTGACTTTGACTAATGGTGACACCACGTGTGTCAGTAGAACTGTGCTCCAGGTTTTCAGTGGCTGAATTTTCAGAGGTAGATCACTAGGCCTTTCTTCTGAGGGACTTCTGGACAGACTTAAACCTTCAACCTTTCAGTTAGCAGCCTAGCAGGTTAACTGCTTGCACCCATGGACTCCGAAACAAAGTCATCTGGTATCTTATACTGTCTCTCAGAGGCTGTTTTCAACCTTGAGAGCTTTGACCACTTGTGAGTCCTAAGATACAAGGTGAATATTCAACACAGGAAAAGGTGATTCTGGTTGCACCTCTATCATCCATCAGCTGAATGACCTGACCATTCTTTTAGCTTCTCAGTATATCCCACACTGTAATTTGATTAAATATGAACTATCAGAGCAATTCATTGGGAAGGCTGAGAGTCACAGGATAATGCCACAAGAATGATAAAAACAATCCGGCAACGTTGAAGTCTCCTCAATTTCCTGTTGACATGGAATGAGTAAGACCTTTACCAGTTATGCCAACTTATCCTTTAAAAAGAAAAGGACTCAGGTCTCTGATGAAAATAACAACAAAAGCCATCTGCGGGAATTTCTGGTTGTGCAGTAGGAGGAATATGATTAACATTTACTGAACAACACGGTGAAAAGTAGCTATTGTCCCCGTTTTAAAGACAACAAAAACTGTGCTTCAAAGAATTTAAATGAATCTTCCAAGACTACTCTACTGTACATGACAGAACAAAGAGTGACGAACAGACCAAACTGCAAATTGTTATGTTATTTCAATACCATACTACCTCTTTCCACTTATGTCCAAACATCACCACAAAATCACTAGTCATCCTTGAAAAGATCATTAAAATTCATTTGCTGGCTACACTAATGTACAGTTAAATAGATTTAGTGGAAAAAATTACATTTGTAAAATTAAGGAAAAGTAATAATTTTATTAATAGTAATTAGTTAATTTCTGTTACCACATAAGTGACCACAATATTTAAAACTACCCAAACTGAGAAAATCCATGGCAGGTACTAAAGTTTTATAGTCTGAAAGATCTGGAATATGGATTAACTTTTTCAATAAATATTTTCTTTAAATGATGAGAAAAGCAGGGATCTCGATCTTGAATCATCTCCATTCATTCAAATCTCTCTTTAAATGTCACCTCTTCAGAGAGGGCTTCCCTGATACTTTGTCTAAATGGCAGCCTCATCATACTCTATCCCCTTACCTGTTATTTTTCTTCAGAGCATACATCACTACCAGGTAGCTATTTGTTTTTCTGTCTACCCCACTAAAATGGAAGATCCAGGAGAACAGAGACTTTGTTTTGCCTTTATTTCTGTTGTAGTCTCTCTAAAAAAGTTCCTGGCACTGTTGTTAGTATTTAAAGAATAATTATATAGTGAATAATTGAGTGAATGAATGAAACTCACTGTCTCTCTAGGGGTCCTACAAATCATAACTGCAACTATCACATTGTCCTAAGGGGGCGCAGTTCCCCTTTAAGCTTCGAGAACTCTGATATTAGTTCAATTCTCTGAAGCACTGCTGAAATAAGCCAGGAACAGTTAAATAAAACTATTAAATGCTTTGGAATAAAACAAGCAAATTAAACACTGTGGTATGTGACTAGATAACAAATTTGGCAAAGCCCACAGACCCAGCATCATCTTCAAGGAGCCCAGGAGAAATGAGAGAGAACTCACTGCTTTGTAGCACTGGTACCTTCTTCTCTTCTACTTTTTCTTGGCCTCTTGCCACACTCCACTTCAACACACTTGCAGACACACACACTTCTAGAGGAGAAGACCTACAACATGATCAATCAGATAACTTCATGAAGGCACATTGGCTTGGGTTTAGAAGAATATAGTATGTTGTGATTTTAGGGCGTCAGGAAAGGCTCACGTGGGCCCCTTTCCTGAAATATTTATGGTAAGGGGCCATCTCTTAGCTTTTAATGAAAGCTGAATCTTGGAGGGTAGTTTCCTCTTGAGGAGAGAACATAGCAGGGCACATCCAAGTGGAGACAGAAGTGACTGGTCATAGACACCTTGCACAAGTGGGAAGGGATGCCTCTGAAAGATTGTATTTTCCAAAGACAGTTGCCACAGTCTCTTCCATTCCACATGCTTTTCTAGAATCTTCCCATCTCTCCCATCAAGAGGTGGATTCTAATCCTCCTCGTCTTCAATCTAGGTGGGTCTGTAACGTGCTTATAACCAACAGAATGCACGAGAAGTGACGCTGTGTGACTTGGGAGGCTAGATTACAAAAGCAATGCAGCTTCCACCTTGCTAGACAGAATAATCACTCTAAAAACTTTCAGTCTCCCCACAAAGTCCAGTCCCTGAGGCCACCAAGTTTCCTAATTTGAGGAAGCTCAAATTAGCCACGTAGAAACTCATGAGGAGATTCCAAAATGACAGGAAAAGAGAGAGATGCCTGGCCAGCCTCCAGCAGCTCCAGCCCCTCACTGTTTCAACTCCAGCCACTACTGACTCAAACTGCTTTAGTTAGAACTGCCCAGGGAAGTCCTTCCTGAGTTCCTGATCTACAGAAACAATGAGAAATAATAGAATGATTGCTGTTATTTACAACTCGAAATTTTGGATTGATTTATTACACAATGTCTTAGTTTCTTAGTGCTACTGTAATATAAATACCACAAGTGGTCGGCTTTAACAAACAGAAATGTATTTTCTTACAATTCAGGAGACTTGAAGTCCAAACTCAGGGCATCAGCTCTAAGGGAAGGCTCTCTCTCTGTAGGCTCTGTGGGAAGAGCCTTGTTTCAGCTTCTCGAGGCCCAGCATGGCAATCTCCAGGTGACGTCTACCTTCCTCCATTTGTGCTTGCCTGCTTCTGTGTCTAGTTTGCTCTTTTTATATCTCAGAAGTGATTCGGTTTAGAACACACCCGAAAGAGCTGTTTCCCAATGGGATTACATCCACAGGTACAGGGGTTAGGATTCCAGTACATATTTTGGGGGGGACACGATTCAATCCATAACACACAGCAATAGCAATAGCTGTGTGTTATGGATTCTGTGACCAAAAATCCTGGACATTAGAAAAGAGAGGAAGTAGTGGAAGAGAAAGAGACACTACCACCTGTGTCATTCATTATACGTAAGTCTTCTCCCAGTTCTTTCCCCAAAGCTCAGAACATCTCACCTCCACTATTAGGCTTAGGAGAAATCTTTGAGCTTGCCACATGCGTATTATTAGAATAACAATAGGATAACTATACTGAGAAAACATTTGACCCACTTAGTACAGCTATGATACAAACTGAAATCTTTTATCTTCGTGACAAACCTGTGAGGTAGGTGAGACAGACATTTTTATTGCTTCATCCTACATACAGTTCAGGAACCTACAAAGCAATGACTCTCCATAATCCAGCTAGTGACAGAACCAGAAAAAAAAACATACCCAGCCTTCTAAACTTGGATCATTCCACTCTTCATCCAAATCACTCACAGCTTGAAGACTGAATTGACAAATAATATTTCTGTTCTCTTGATCCACTGTTCTTTTTTTTTTTTTTTTTGCCTCATCATGGCTAAGGAAAACTTTATTAGGAAAATGATTTATTTAAATTGGACTCTAAACACAATGAAAATTCAGCACACCAATCCTGCATCAAGTTTGTAGAATTCATATTCTGACTAAAACTTGTGAATTGCTTTTATTCTCGGCACTCCTAGAAGCTGGAGCTGGAACAGACATTACCAGCTTTATATCTAATAAGCTTTTCTTCTGAGATAGAAGACCTTGGGCAGATGGAGCCATTGCACTCGGAGTCAAGGACAGATCCCAATCACAGGAGAATACCTGTTGCTTGCTTTGGTTCCAGCTTCTTGCCAGAAAGCACACCAACAGCAGTGATCCTTCCAGCCGTGATAATAAGACCTTATCATATTCCTCCCTGTGAACTCAAGTTATCCCCTAGTTCCCACAATCTCACGCAACATTAACCTTACCTCTGAGAAAATTCACTTGTATCCTCTACCTTATGGTACATGGATAGTTCAAATTCCACAGGCTATAA
Source organism: Trichechus manatus latirostris (assembly GCF_000243295.1). Lineage (NCBI taxonomy): Eukaryota > Metazoa > Chordata > Mammalia > Sirenia > Trichechidae > Trichechus > Trichechus manatus. The sequence goes on along the minus strand of NW_004444125.1, from coordinate 904,799 downwards.
TTTTAATCTCCTGATTTACCACACTTGGGAGCTGCCTTGGAATACGGAAGTAGGTCTACTTGAATAAAATATAATAACTCAGTAAAAAAATAAATAAATACAAATATAAAAGAAAAAGCCGTTGTTCAACGTATTGAGACGATCTAGTTCAAATCCAATTAGGTCAGCGGAAATGTGCATAACATACTCTTTAGAATTTGTATGTATAGGTTTAATTTGCAAAATAATGTTGAGTCATTTTTTTAACTTCCCCAGAGCCTGCCAGCTCCATTTTCCTAGCTCCCTTCTCACATCTCTTTCATCTTAGAAGTCCCCTTTATCATGTATACTACAGTGAGTACATGAATGTATGAATATATAAATATCTCATAGACACAAACTTAATGATGCCTTTTTGTTTTTGCTGTTTTTAAAAACAAATATAAATCCAGAAAGTGCCTAGAGAGTTCCCTGCTAGATATAACTTGCCTATATGGTACTTAGCTCAGCGTGCTACCCTCTGGCCTCCCAACCCACTCACACACTCACATTTTAATCCTTCTCATGGCCTAAATGGTTTTACCTACTTCTGTCAGCCTTTTCTATCCTAAAAAACAAAACAAAACAGAACATATTGTTGATAATAAGCCTTCCCTTTTAAAAACAAAGAGGCCTCTGAAAGAGTATTTGATTTTAATTCATAAAAGTGAAGTTGTTCAGTCCTATAACTATCTGAACAGTAATTGTTGAAGGAAATTAGCATTTTAATTTCAGCGTATAAGGGGCGGGGTGGGGCAGTAGAGGCACAAAGTGGTTGAAGGTAAAGAGGCAGGCTTAGGACCAGGGCAGTACTAGCGCTCTCTGGCCACCAGGAGATGGGTGAGAATTTAAATAATGCAAGTAAAAAGAAGATTAAAGCATAAACATTCTTATTGAAAATAGGCTTTGGAGAAGACTTCTACCCTGGAAATGGGGGAAGACGTTTTCTTCCTTCTTCCACCTCCGTTGCTCGCCCCTTTCCCTGTTCTATAAGCCAGCACGACATGGCTCCGGCCTCCAGGATCCAGGTCTACAGATATCCCCATTACAAGAAAAGTCCAGTTACATTGTGGACTACAGAGATCTGTGTAAGCTACCTGGCAAACTCATATTTTATGAATTCCAATTGATGGAAAAAAATAACAGAGATCTTTAAAATGAATCCATTTTAAAGCTATTTACACATTTCTCATATTCAGTCCTCAAAAGTTATCAAACCAAAGGCAAAAGACACAAAACACAATTTCAGAAATCCAGCTATGGCCTGTTACTCTGTATGGCATGAAATACACGTGTGACTCCATACTTTCCTCAACATCTTATGCGGCTCATAAGAGCAAAAGAAGAAACAGTTAATGTCCTCAGCCTACCTAGTCTTAATCAGGATTTCTACACACCAATTTTTTTTTTAATGTTATTTTGCTTTAGGTGAAAGTTTACAGTGCAAATTAGTTTCTCATTCAAAAATTTATACACAAATTTCTTTGTGACATTGGTTGTAATCCCTGCAATGTGTCAGCACTCTCCCCCTTTGTACCCCAGATTGCCTGTATTCATTAGTCCAGTTTTCCTGTCCCTTCCTGCCTTCTTGTCTTTGCTCTTGGGCAGATGGTGACCATTTGGTCTCATATACTTGATTGAACTAAGAAGCACATTCCTCACGTGTGTTTTGCTTGTTTTATACGCCTGTCTAATCTTTGGCTGCAAGGTGGACTTTGGAAGTGGCTTCAGTTCTGAGTTAGCAGAGTGTCTGGGGGTCATATTCCTGCGGGGTTCTCCAGTATCTGTCAGACCAGTAAATTACATCTTTTTTTGTGAATTTGAATTTTGTTCTACATTTTTCTTCTGCTCTGTCCGGCATCCTCTATTGTGATCTCTGTCAGAGAGGTGGGTGGTGGTAGCCGGGCACCACCTAGTTCTTCTGGGCTCAGGCTGGTGGAGGCTGTGGTTCATGTAGTCCTTTAGTCCTTTGGATGCTTAGTCGTTGTATCTTTGGATTTCTTCATTCTCCTTTGCACTGGACGCTAGATGGCCGCTTGCAAGCTTTTAAGACCTCAGATGCTACGTACCAAAGTAGGGTGTAGAACTTTTTTTTTTTTTATGAACTATGTTATGCCAATTGACCTAGATGTCCCCCAAAATCATGGTCACCAGTTCCCAGCCCCAGTAACTCGGTCCCTCAACTTGTTTGGATGTGTCTAGGAAGCTTCTATGACTTTGCCTTGGTCAAGTTGTGCTGACTTCCCCTGTATTGTATGTTGTCTTTCCCTTCACCAAAGTTACCACTTGGCTACTATGTTGTTAGTGCTTTCCCCTAACCCCATTTGTGATTTCTCCACCCCTCCCCTCCCTTGTAACCATAAGAAATTCCTTTTGTCTGTGTGTAAACCTTTTCTTGGTTTTTTGTAATAGTGGTCTCATATAATACCTGTCCTTCTGTGATTGACTTATTTCACTCAGCGTAATGCCCTCCAGATTCATTCATGTTGTGAGACGTTCTGCAGATTCATCAATGTTCTTTATCCTTGCGTAGCCTTCCATTGTGTGTATGTGCCATAATTTGTTTATCCATTCTTCTGTTGATGGCCACTTAGGTTGTTTCCATCTTTTTGCTATTGTAAATAATGCTGCAATGAACATGGGTGTGCATATGTCTATTTGTGTGACGGCTCTTATTTCTCTAGGATATAGTCCTAGAAGTGGGATTGCAGGATCATATGCTATTTCTATTTCTAGCTTTTTAAGCTTTCATATCATTTTCCATAGGGGTTGTACCTTTTTAAATTCCCACCAGCAATGTATAAGAGTTCCAGTCTCCCTGAAACCCTTCCAGTACTTGTTATTTTCTGTTTTTTTGATTCGTGCCAGTAGTGTCAAGATGAGACGGTATCTCACTGCAGTTTTGATTTGCATTTCTTTAATGGCTAATGATTGAGAGCATTTCCTTATGTGTCTGTTTGCCACCTGAATGCTTTCTTTGGTTACACGCCAATTTTTTACTCAAATTTAGAAGACATGAAAATTTTCTGTTAAAAAATATATTTTCAAAGAGGCCATTGAAACAGGAAAAGAGGTTGGTCAAACACCAAAATAAATAAATACCTTTAAATCTAAGTCAGCAATCTTTACACTTTAAAAAATTCTAAATGGATGGCATCTTTATTAGCAGATCTGTTTTGAGGAAATTAAATTTTCACCATACTGCAATCATTATCTTTGTTTTTCTCCTTTAACTTTATTACTAAAACTAATTATCCTATCTCAGCCTAAAGAAGAAAAAAAAAAAGTCTCTCTTCATGGTATCAACTCAAATTTAAAGTTTCATAAAAAGTATATTGGAGGTTAAAACAAATTTGGTGTTATGTTTTTGTATCTTTACAACATGACATAAAACACAAAAGCTGTGAGATTGAGTTTCTAAAAAAATGTCAGCACTGGTAATGGTTGAAATTCAGTATGTATGTATTCATTGCATTAGTTTCCTATACTGTCATATAAAAGTACCACAAACTGAATGGTTTAAAACAACAGAAATTTATTTTCTCACAGTTGCGGAGGCTAGAAGTCGGAAATCAAGTTGTCGGCAGGGCCATGTTCTCTCAAGTCTTTATGGGAGACCCCTTCCTTTTCTCTTCTAGCTTCTGGTATTTGCTGACAATCTTGGTGTTCCTTGATCTGTAGATGCATTACTCCAGTCTCTGCCTCCTCCATCTTCATACAGCCTTTTCCCTGAATGTCTGTCTCTGTGTCTCTTTTCCTCTTTTATAAGGATACTCGTCATATTGTGTTAATGCCCACACTTCCCTATTATTATCTTATGTTAATTTATTACATCTGCAAAGAAACTACGTACGGTCTCTCTCCCATTTCCCATTAAAATGTCCATTACAGACAAAGAAAATGATAGAAAGTCACAACTTTAAAAACTGAGACTAGTAGGCAACTAATCACCAGAATCATTCTGCAGGCATTAATGTACATTTGTGAATGCCTGCTATGTGCCAGGCACTATAGAGGTGACAGCAATACAGAGTCAGAGAGACACAGTTACTGCCCTCAGGGAGTTTACAGTCTAGGAGAGGACGGCAGACCCTCCAGTATCGTGGAAGGATAATAATGACAGCAACTAATAACAAGTTGTTACCATATTAGACATCCCAGATATACAATATTTCTATCATCACAGAACATTCTATTGGAACTCTGCTTTACGTGCAGAAATGAAAGCAGGCCTTGCCTAGATCCTCACGTTTCTCCAATGTTCCAGGAACTTGCTCTCTCATTTAACGTTTGGCTTTGTTACTGAACCGCTAGGCTTAGAGTACAACGAATACACACAAGACCTGCCAGGGATCATTAATTTCTAATCTTTTCACCACTGATTAACTTTCTACCCCTCCTATGGACACTATGACCTAAAAAAATTGGTATTAACTTTATTTAAGATGTTGTTTCTTCACTTTTATCAAAGACTGAGAATCACCGATTAGAGAAACAGCACTGCATCATGCCCACTCTCATACCTTTCTCCCTCCATACTGTTCTCCAGCTTAGATGGTCCTTCCCAAGTCATTTTTCAAGAAGTATTTTAAGGCCTATCTCTTCCCAAATCCTTTCCTAACCCCTTACCCTATTGCTTTCTCTCCTCCAAAATGCTACAACATTTATATCTATAGAATATAGTATATTGTGTTTCTTCAAAAAATGATATAAGACTCACAAATAGTAAATTGTATACTGCCTCTTCATCCCCACTCCTCTTTATTCCCGTTTTAGATTGGCATGTGAGCTTGCTGTTCCAGCAAGATGAGACATTGATTTTTCTAGCTGACTGTCAATATTACCTTTGATAAAAATGTGGCAATAACCACCATGTAGAGGTCACATTGACCTATAGCTTGGCAGTAGGTTGTATAGATTTTCTAATAGTCACTGAGGTTTCCTGTGCCTTGCACATTTCTTCCGATGCTATGTGACCCCCATGGCAGAGATCATGACCTTACCCCATCTCCATGCCCTAACACTGAGCCTAGGCAGAGGCTCTACAAGCATTTTTATTTGATATGGAGCCAGTTTCCATGTCTACACCTCTGCTCTCACCCTCCCTTTAGAAAAATCCTCCTTTTCAGTGGTTCCTGCTCTCTCTGCAGAGGGCTTGTTTTCTCCATTGAACTTCTTCACCTCTTATCAAACCATAAATGGCATGAAAGGTAGAGCTATTAAAAAAAAATTCATGATCTCCTTCCATTGCTCCCAAAAAAATCTAATTTAGACTAAAGCAAGTGATGAACAAATAAAATGTCTTTGGAATGCAGGCAAAGCCATCTCTGGGTCTCTGATCATTTTGCATTCACTGCTACTATTGTTGAGAGGATTTTTGTTTTCTTTATGTTGAGGTGTAATCCATCCTGAAGGCTGTGGTCCTTGATCTGCATCAGTAAGTGCTTCAAGTCCTCTTCACTTTCAGCAGGCAACGTTGTGTCATCTGCATAACACAGGTTGTTAATGAGTCTTCCTCCAATCCTGATGCCCCATTCTTTTTCATATAGTCCAGCTTCACGGATTATTTGCCCAGCATACATATTGAATAGGTATGGTGAAAGGATACAACCCTGACACACACCTTTCCTGACTCTAAACCATGCAGTATCCCCTTCTTCTGTTTGACTGACTGCCTCTTGATCTGCGTTCAAGTTCCTCATGAGGACAACTAAATGTTCTGGAATTCCCATTCTTCGCAATGTTCTCCATAATTGGTTATGATCCACACAGTCAAATGCCTTTATATAGTCAATAAAACACAGGTAAACATCTTTCTGGTATTCTCTGCTTTCAGCCAGGATCCATCTGACATCAGCAAGGATACCCCTGGTTCCGCGTCCTCTTCTGAATCCAGCTTGAATTTCTGGCAGCTCCCTGTCTATATACTGCTGCAAAAATTTTCACAGCTGGATCAATAAACAACACCATGATAAATGGGGAAAAGATTGAAGCTGTCAAGGATTTCATTTCACTTGGATCCACAATCAATGTCCATGGAAGCAGCAGTCAAGAAATCAAAAGACACATTGCATTGGGCAAATCTGCTGCAAAAGACTTCTTTAAAGTGTTGAAAAGCAAAGATGTCACCTTGAAGACTAAGGTGAGCTTGTCCCAAGCCATGGTGTTTTCAATTGTCTCCTATGCATGTGAAAGCTGGACAATGAATAACGAAGACCGAAGAAGATTTGAGGCCTTTGAATTGTGGTGTTGGCGAAGAATATTGAATACACCATGGACTGCCAAAAGAACAAACAAATCTGCCTTGGAAGAAGTACAACCAGAATGCTCCTTAGAAGCAAGGATGGCAAGACTACGTCTCACATACTTTGGACATGTCATCAGGCGGCATCAGTACCTGGAGAAGGACATCATGCTTGGTAAAGTAGAGACTCAGCAAAAAAGAGGAAGACCCTCAAGGAGATGGATTGACACAGTGGCTGCAACAGTGGGCTTAAACATAATGATTGTGAGGATGGCGCAGGGCCAGGTAGTGTTTAGTTCTGTTGTACATAGGGTTGCTATGAGTTGGGACCAACTTGATGGCACCTAACAACAATAACACTACTGTTGTGGAGCCCTGGTGGCACAATGGTTAAGAGCTGGGCTGCTAACCAAAAGGTCGGTAGTTGGAATCCACCAGCCGCTCCTCGGAAACCCTATAGGGCAGTTCTACTCTGTCCCTATAGGGTCGCTATGAGTTGAAATCGGTGGCAACAGGCTTTTTTTCTTTACTACTATTGCTACTACAACAACAACAATACGTAAGCCTTAGCAGCCACAGACCACCAGGCACAAATCTGCAGTCTGACAGAATCAGATTTATTGATTTAATGCAGTGAGGGACCATGGAACGCCACTTGACAAGAGGAAGGAAGGAAGCAACTTTTGTAATATTTGCATTCCTGCTGAAGGTAAGCAGGGATCAGTTCTGTACTGGTTGCATTTTCTGAGGTGGGATTAGGAAAAGCAAAGATTAATTAGGAATTAGGTGCTGTCATAAGGCAAAGGTGGTTTAGGAATTGGGTGTCCTCAGTAATATATGGAATTAACAAAGCAGGTCTAGGGGCATCATGGGTAAGAAAGCAGTAACCTCTCAAAGAGGGCACTGTTTTGGCATTTTAAGCTGCTGCATGACCTGGAGAGAAGCAATGTATCTTGTTAAGTTTCAGCTGGCTTCTTCCGTCTGTCTCCCCAGCACTCTGTCCGATAGGGTCGCTATGAGTCGGAATTGACTCAACAGCAGTGGGTTTGGCTTTTTGGTTTTTGGAACTGTGTTTAACCAAAACCAAACCCATTGTCTCGATTTCAATTCCAACTCATAGCAACCCTATAGGACAGGGTAGAATGGCTCCATGGGATTTCCAAGGCTATAATGTTTATGGGAGCAGATTGCCAGGTCTTTTCTCCCACGGAGCCACTAATGGGATCAAACTGTGGACCTTTCAGTTAGCAGCCTAACACTTAACCGCTGCGCCACCATGGCTTCTTAACTATGTGTTACCCATTGCCGTCAAGTTTTAGGCATTATTAAAAGGATCTTTTATTTAATTCTCACCACATTCTATGAAGTAAGTACTATTACTGCCCACTCCCATTTTAGATAAGGGGAAACTAAGGCTTGGTGTGGTTAAGTAACTTACCCATGGTTACACAGCTAGAAAGTGGAAAAGCTGGGACTCATAGTCTATTTTCAATGAGTGTATTGTCAGCCACAGGCTACGCGGATATAAACCAATATTACAACGCCACAAAGGGAGCAGGTGTGAATTGTTGGGAAATACGAGAAAAACTTCGAAGCCCTTTAAATTTTTTTCCATACCCTAATTGTCAGCCCGGTTATTTTATTAACTTTTTGATATTTTTAGACATTATGTGAAGACCTTCTAGATGAGTTCCTACATCCAGTAGACCTTTTGTCCTAGTGTTTTTAGTTTCTGAATGATAAAATCAGGCTGCCTCAGGGAAGCCAAGAAGAGTCAGATTCCATACTGGTACTTAAGAGATTGATGGAAAAAAATGATGTGTTCCATAATTTTTGACTCTCACAATTCCAGGGTAAAGCTATTTTATATTTCCACCTTCCTGCCCATGAGACTAAATGACTTCTGAAATAAAAGGTTTCGTACCTGATACCACTACCTGGTTTTCCAGTGATGATCAAGATCATTTTAGATCTGACTGGATGGTGCAAGGGCTGCCCTTGGGAGTGGAGGATGGGACAAAAGTGTGGGTAGGTGGTAAAGGCAGCAGCAGCTACAGGTGCACGGTCAGGTAGGAAGGTAGTGCAAATAGTTTCCTCAAGACTGGCAGGAAATCCTGACAAGGTTGACAGCTGGGAGCAGAGATAAAGAGACAGAGAAAAGCAGAATTCAAGAAAAATGAGTGAGGGAGGCAGGGCAATATGGCAAAGTGAGTGGACACTCCCACTTATTCCTCCAGCAAGTAGCTCACAGAACAATGAACGAAAACAAGCGCAGACTGAGATCTCAGAACTCCAGACAGCAGCTGAGGTATTGGAGAGTTGGAGTGAGTCCAAAAGTGGAGAAGAGGTAGAATGGGGTTAGCTCAGAATGTGGGAGATCCTACCTGCTAACATCAGAAGCACGCACTCATCACAGCTATTTTCAAATGGAGCTGGGTAACACACTAATCATGCGGCACAGAAAAGGAACTAATCGAGGAAGCTCTTGGCAAGTTTTGTTTAAGGTGGCACAAATTGACTGTGGGAGTTCTCGGGCTGCACAATTGCGAGAGGGTGAAGGGAGAGCATGATGTGGTGTGAGAGTTCTGTTGAAACTCATGGAGGCCCAAAATAGACATAGACACACCTATGTTCAATGCTATTTTATTCACAATAGCATAAATGCAATAAATGCAAACAACCAAAGTGTCCATCAAAGGATGAATGGATAAGCAAACTGTGGTACATACATACAATGGAATACTACACACCCATAAAAAACAATGATGAGTCCTCAAAACATATTATAATATAGATGGGCCCGGAGGGCATAATGCTAAGTGAAATAAGTCAAGCATATAAGGACAAATATTTCATGATCCTTCTTTTATAAGAAGACAAGAATAGATAAATACAGAGAGACCAGTGTTCATTGGTGGCCACCAGGAAGGGGAATGTGTAGGGGAAGGACACTTAATCAGTAGACTAGTTATTTTTGATGAAGGAGAAAAATGGCGCTGGTTGTGGACATAGTGAGCACAGTACAGTCAAAATAATAATGAGTGTTTTTGCACATATGGATGGGTATAGGCAAACTGGAATATGGGTAGGTACAAACGCATACATAGGTTATAACAGATAGAAGTACATATAGGTACATGTAAATACAAATATATGGGTGCAGGCACATATATTTACTGAAGACACAAATACAGATACTCCTTAGACATAACCAAACACCTTCCAACAGTGGTTTTCTGGGTTTGAAGGCTTAGGAGCATAGTCTCATGGGGCAGCCCAACTCAGTCAATTGGCATAACATAGTTCACAAAAATTATGATCTATATTCTAGTGAAATGAGTGGCATCTGGGGTCTTAAAAGCTTGTGAGCACCCATCTAAGATACAACTAAAGGTCTCGGCTCTCCAGGAACAAAAGTGCAGAGAAGAGACAAGTCTATAAGAATCACAATCTCATCTACCCTGAGACCAGAACTAGATGGGGGCGGGCTACCACCACAGACCATTCTGACCGAGGCCACAATAGTTGGTCCAGATAGAATGGGAGAAAAATGTGGAACAGAACTCAAATTCTTATTTAAAAAAAAAAAAAAAAAAAGCCATACAAACTGGAACAGTAGAGAACAGAGGATCCCCTGAGACTATTGCTCTGAGATACTCTTTAAATCTAGAACTGTGCCTACCCCCGAGATCACCCTTTAGCGAAATAACAGAGTGACACATACAATAAAGGATATTACCCATAAGATCAGCACCCTACTTAAAAGCTCAGTATAAGGCCAAAAGTTCAGCAATTTCTCAAAAACAAAGATAAAAAGATAAGGGGGCAGGGAAACTAGAGTGCTGGAAAGAGAACAAGCAGACCGCAAAGAGAATGTTGATGCACTGGTAAGTGTAACTAATGTCAGTGAACAATTTGTGTGGAAATTGGCAAATGGGAATTTAACTCGATGTGTAAACTTTCCACCTTCATTCAAGCCCATTGATCCATATCCAGGACCGTATCTTGCTCCTGAGCACCGGCCACAACCCTTCCTAAATGGATCCTGTACGTGTCAACAGTAAGAACCCACCACACTCTGGTGGGTGTGTTTGAACTCAGATCTCCACCTGATAGTAGCCCTGAATCCCACGTGGTGTCCTACTTCTCTCTCTTTCCCTTCTAGAAGGCTTGGAGTAAACCATTTTTAGAGAAGTCATGTAACATTCCTTAGCTACACTTCAGACCCTAAATTCACATGCAAATTAAATTCCAAAATTGCAATGTTACACAGCAGGCCCCATAAATATTGTGTTTTTGAGTGGGAATGAATTTTAGAAACCACCCAGCTCACCTTCTTCCCAATATGAGTAAACAAAGGCTCAAAAAACACAACAAGTATCTTGATTAAGGATACACTGCATGTTAGAATTTTAGGACTAGCATTGAATTTTCTAGACTTCTCACGAATGGAACCATCAAAAATAGAAAGACCTAGACAACACTTCCTCCCTATAGATTATCTTTTGCTATATATTGTTTTACCAGCAACGAAAGCCTGCTGGTATTTCCACACTGGTTTTCTGCACCGGTTCCTGTGCCAAATCAATTAAACTGTGTTTGTGAATTTTGTCTAACTGCTTTACATGCTGATAAAAAACGCTGAAAAAGCACCTCCACAAAATAAATCACCTTCTTTTCTCTATGATGATGCTACCTAACACCTCTTGATTAATGATCTGTGTTCCTTCTGAAATGCTCTGTCCTGGTGAAGTTTACCAACATCTGTTCACACACCAAAAGCGAGGCTGCCGCTAAGACACAATACACTAAACCCTCAGCTCTCTATCGGACAGTTTTTGGATTCACTGATAGACCAGGCTTTTGACTCAGGCTGCTTATACTGAAGGATTTGTGCAGCCTGTAACCCCTTTGGAAAGGCTTTGAGGAGAGTGAAGATGACCCTAGGTGTTTTAAACATGGAAATAAGGAGAAAAAGAATCATTCTCCTCATCCTACAAGTGCCTCCTGCCTCAAGGCTTGCTCTAAGCTGTGTGTTGTGATGAAGCATTCCACTAGCTGGGACCTTTATCAAAAAAAAAGCAATGTCTGACCTTCACTACAAACCAATTAAATAAGAATACCTAAGGGTAAGGCCTAGGAAGAAGCATGTTTACCCGCATGATACTATGAGAAATCAGCACTGAACTATTGCTCTAGTGTCTGTGGGTCCCAACATCCAAAAGGATGTCAAGTTCACATATTCCCATTAGGACCTGAGGAGCTGGAGGCTTGCAGAATTGCAACTGGAACAAAGAGAGAACATCCTTTCCAAGAGAAAGACCTCAAAGAGCACCAAGGTGACCCCCACCATTGAACTGTCTCTACATTGGACAGGTCACTTCATATCCTTCAGTCTGTTGGAATTGGATTTAGTCACAATGTGCAAAGTCTGCCTTGTCCCCGTGCCTTTGGATGAGCTAAGGAAACTGCAGCTGTGGTTCTTTCGACCACGTCCCCAGGGGAAATGAAAAAGTGTCATATGTCATTGCCTAGCTTAGGCTGTGGAAGGCTTTTCCTTAATTATTTATTGACTTTGTTTTCCTCGTTTTTAAAATAAAACATATGCTCCCTATAAACACATGAAAGAGATGTTAAATTCAGAATACTGAAAAAGGAGTCACATTGTGAAATCAGATGAGCAAGAAAAAGAAAATGATAAATATAAAGACAAAATATGTATTTTTTTTTTAATTTTAAGAAGATAAAAGCAAGGACTGTGATTCTTGCTAAGATGATGAACTAGTATGTACTGCTAGTTCTTTCCTCCAATTTCAATCCCAGAGAATCTACAGAAGAGAGTGTATAAATTTTATCTGAGAAACTAACATAAAGACCGTAAGAGACCAAAGACTTCGATGAACCGGTGTGTGTGTGAAAGGGGGAAGCTAGGATAGGCAGGAGTCAGCCTGAAGAAAGGAGCATCCTGACACAATAGAAGGAGGGGAGATTGGACGGGAGCTTATAAGTCTTGCCCTTGTCTCTTCCCCACATTGCCTGGGTGTGGCAGCCAGCCTCCAAGAAGGCCCCATGAGTCTTGTTTCTTTGTATTCTTTTGTCTAGTCCCTTTCAATGAACAAATCTGACCTGTGTAACTGATCCTATAATGCAGAAATGAAGATTTTACACAGGTCAAATCATCATTATTTCCACTCCCCCAAAGCCTATTGCTTAAAAAAAAAAGCTTCTAAAATTGGAGAAAGGCAGCTGCCAGTTCTGGAGTTTTCTTGCTGTTTGGAGACTGGGCAATAACTTACCTTGAATCTCTGTCTTTGCTCACCAATAACTGAAGGCGCATTAGTAATGCAGAATGCATTTTGAGTGATAGGTTTTTGCTGGACAGAAAATACAAACCTGGTACACACTAGTTGGAGATCTGGGGATCAAGAATACTTTGAGTTATATGTCATCCCATTAAGAGAGTGTCAGCCTTGTCCTTCCATAGCTACACCCTGGAGGTCAGATTTTAGGCTCAGGTGGACAGTATAAGAGCACAAAGGATGTCAGGATATAAAAACCAAACCAAATTCACTGCCGTTGCGTCAGTTCCAACACATAGCAACCCTATAGGACAGAGTAGTACTGCCCTATAGAGTTTCCGAGGCTATAATCTTTCTGGAAGCAGACTGCCACATCTTTCTTCTGCGGAGCAGCTGGTGGGTTTGAACCGCCGACCTTTTGGTTAGCAGCTGAGTGCTTAACTACAGAGCCACCAGGGCTCTTCTGTTAACATGCAGCAGCTAAAACTTTGCCCAAGGTTAACACAAACACAGTAAGCCTGTTTTAATAAGCATCTTTTGATTAAAAGTAATAGACCTTCTCTTATTTAAATGGCAATTGTTAGGGTTGTTATTTTCACTTTAGAAAATCTATAAAGGGGAAAGGACAACCTTGCAGGGAAAAGAGAGCCATACTCTTTGACATAGACTCTCTGTGGGGAAAGCAGGAAGAGAGAAGGTTATGTATTCCAGTATTTTGGTGGCCCGCAGGGAGAGAGGAGTTGAGCTGACACCAAAGAGTAGAGTTTCTGGCCAAGTCTATCTTTTGGAATGCCCCTCTCTCCCTCCTTCTCCCTCCTAGGGCGTGTATGGTCTCATTGCTCTTGTTCACTGCCTTTCTCATCTTGGAAGGCTTCTTGTGCACACTACGACAGGCCAGCTTGCAGAGGAATCTCTGCTTAAGCGTGGAGCAGATGCAGGCCCAGCAGTTTCCATTGAAGATGTTAGGCTAGGAGCTGGGCCCAGAAGCTATCAGGCAGCAAGCTATGTTGAACATATTCTAGGAAGTGAAGCCAAATATTTTTAGACGGCAACATCTCAAATTCAACCACTAGCTGTCAGCCACAGACTGCACACAAGCTCCTCATAGGGGATCCCATAAGGCTCTAATAGAGTAGATCCTGTGTGTTTTTTTTTTTGATATATGAGCACTGCTACTATTTCTGTAAGCATGCAATTTTCTGTTGAGCAAGAATCCCAATAAGTCCTAAATGACTCAGAGAAAAATTGTATGTGGCAAGATATTACATCTTTTCTAGGATTTTGCTGTAACAAAGAATTCTGTGATTGTTCTTCTACATCTCTTTGGGGGCTTACAGATAGGAGTTTCTCTAACGTGTATATCTAGGAGTGAAATGTCTTGCTTGTAAGAAATGTACATGTTCTAGTTACTAGGAAATGTCGAATGATTTCCAAAAGTAACTGTTTCAATTTACACTCCACCAAAATGTACGTAACTTCCCACATCTTCACATCTTTACCAATACTTTGTATTTTCAGACTACTTAATTTTTGACTAACTGGTAGGTGTAATAATTTATCTTTAAACATTCTTGTGAGATTATTCAATCTGTAATTATCAAAACTATTTAGAGAAATGCAATAAAATTACTTTACATATATAAATGTGTGTGTGTGTATATACATATATATACACATATATGTACACACACACACACACATATACAGGACCTGGTGGTGCAGTGGTTAAGCGTTTGGCTGCTAATCTAAAGGTCAGTGGTTCGAATCCACCAGCTACTCCTTGGAAACCCTATGGGACAGTTCTACTCTGTCCTGTAGGGTCGCCAAGAGTCAGAATCAACTTGACAGCAATAGGTTATATATATACACACACACACACACATATAGCTATATTAGCTTAAGCTCTACAATAAGAATGTTTATCCCAAAACATTGTCAATAAACAACCAAAAATTCTGCAACCCTTCTTCTTTCTCTCCTCCCAAAAACTGTTTAGCTATCACTTCCACCAGATAGCTTTCTCTGAGCATGGACCCCATCCCCTGCCCCCAACTCTGTCAGGTATCTGGCATCTGTGCTCTGTCTATTCCTCCCTCCTGTCTCTGGAGAGACAGTACAGCAGAGTGGTTTAAAAGCACAGACTCCCAGCCAAACTGCCTGGATTTATATCCTGGCTTCACCACTTATCAGCTATGTGCCCTTGGACAAATGCCTCAATGTCTGTATCAAAAAATGGGGAAAAGTATAATGCCTATAACACGAAGTTCTGTGATATTAATTAATTAGCTAATTAAGTAATTAATGCAAAGAAAGTATGGAGGGCCTAACACAGGATAAGCACTCCAAGTTTAGCTCTATATGACCTAGTAATAGTATTAGCTAGCATTTGCTACTTTATGCTGAGATTATATATATGTATATATAATTTTATATATGTATATATATTTTATATATAGTTGTAATATGTCCATCCAT
>NW_004444125.1:848015-889543 GCF_000243295.1 Trichechus manatus latirostris | reverse complement strand
AACAAAACCTTGTGATAATATATATATATATTTTCCCTCTTCCAGTAGACTAAGTTCAGACTATGTTTATTCACTTATCCATAGCACCTTATCACAGGACCTGACACAGAGGAGACATTTAGTCACTGTTTGAGTAAATAAATATCAGAAACATAGTTGTTTTTAGTTGCCATCAGGCTGACTCTAACTCATGGCAACCCCATTAAGACAGAACAAAACGTTGCCCAGTCCTGCACCATCTTCATGATCATCGGTATGCTTGAGTCCATCCTTGTAGCCACTGCATATTTTTAGTAACTTCCAAATTAGGGGGCTCATCTTTTGGCACTATATGGGACAATATTCTGTTGTGAAGTAGGTATAATTCACCTGATTTCAAATCATGATGATATTAAATACATTTGTGTATATCTGGTAGCTTCCTCAAATAACCACCATGGGATCTGGAATGGTCTAGGACTTTTACATAATCCTATTGGTTGAAAATCAACTCACTGAAGGTCAACCAGTAACATGACTATCTTATGAAAAGTCAAACAAAGTTAGGAGAAGACTTCAGGTTCAAGAGAGTGTGCAGAACACACTATTCCTCTTAGGATCACACTAACACAGTGGAAAGGAATAAAAAGATACAATACAACAACTAAAATAATGGGAGGAGCATCACCAAAGACCTATTTTAATGCATTTCTGGAACAGACAAAGAAAATTAGGTATTGGATGGAGCCCTGGTGGCACAGTGGTTAAGAGCTCAGCTGCTAACCAAAAGGTAGCAGTTCGAATCCACCAGCTGCTCCTTAGAAACCCTATGGGGCAGTTCTACCTTATCCTATAGGGTTGCTATGAGTTGGAGTCAACTCGATGGTAACACAGCCTAGAATATCTGCAGAGGCTATGTCTGCAAGAATGGGGTGACCAATGGACAAAACTCTGAAAGGGCTGTGTACATGGAAATCACAGGGATGACAGAAAGAGCAGGGGAGGAGAAAAGAGCTAGAGAGAGTGGTTAACTGAAGTTCTAAGACATTGACCTCACCTCCACCAACCTTCCCAAACCCCCTAAGCATAGAGTGAAAAAGCCACATGTTTATCCAAAGGCAAAAAAAAAAAAAAGAATCTTTTTTTGTAAAGAAACGGAACAAACTATCTAAAGAGAAGTAGGGCATGTATGGCGGTGCTCCAGAGTTTAAACACACACACGTACACACACATACAGTAAGTGGCTGTGAAAGAAACAGATATAACTGATAAAATAGAAAAAAAAAAAACCCTTCTAATTAATATCCTTACTAATATCTTAAATCAAGATCCACTGGAAACTGATTCTAGAGAGATTTGCATGCTCCAAAATGAAGGGAGTAAGGGAGGGAAGGAAGCAGGACTGGGCAGAAAGAGAAGTTGACTTGCGATACAATTGCAGCAGAGGCCTCAGACAATCCCACATGGTCCTCAGGAGCTGGGATGGCCCTTCAGATAGTTCTAATACTGGAATAAGAGGCTAGCTCTTTATACCTCCCACTCCCACACCTTTATTGGTCAGTTATTGGATTCTCGCCAGCCTGAGGAAAGAGATTGTATACATCCTGGGAAGGGACTCAGCAGGCAACACTTGGAGCAGCAGGGAGTGGGAGAATGAGTGTCTCTGTACTGGAGGAGAATCTGGGTGGTGCATAGAGCATCTACCACACGTATATTCCCAAAGCTACCATATCCATAAGACAAGAACCAAAAACCAAATCCATTGCCATCAAGTCTATTCCAACTCATAGGAACCCTAGAGGACAGAGTTGACCCACATGGTTTTTGAGGAGTGACTGGCAGATTCAAACTGCTGACCTTTTGCTTAGCAGCCATAACTCTTATCCAAAAATAGGAAAGTAATGACAAATTGCTATTTGAAAAAAGTGAGAGAAAAAGAAAAATTAAAAAAATAAAATAAAAAGATAGCCAAGTAAAATGTATTCAATAGAAGTATATGTATATAGTCATAAAACCTAAAATGCAGAACAAAGGGACCAAAATATAAGCTAAAGTATCATCAACACAGAAGTTTAGATCAAGAACACCAATATTTGAGAAGTAAAAAACAGAGAAAATGGATGGAAGGAAATTAACCAATATTAATAGAATAGAATTGGCAAAATGAAGGTAACGAATTAAAGGGGTCCACCAAGCGTGTAGCACAATTAGAGAAAAAAGTCATACCTCGATATGTTTGTAAAATTTCAGAGCACCAAGTATAAAAAGAAAATTCTACAACTTTACATGTATGGAGGGGTGGGGGGCAAACAGCTTGCCTAGGAACACAAATCATGCTGGCATCTAATTTATCACCAGCAATGCCTTCGTATCTTAAAGGAAAATGACTTTTAAACTAGAATTCCATATCAAACAAATTATGAATCAATACTGAGCTCAGAATAAAGCCAGTTTCAGACATGAAAAGTGTTCAGAAAATTCACCTTTCACAAAACCTTTATTAGAAAGTTACTTAAAGGTATGCTCCAGTAAAATGAGGGAATAAGCCAAGAAGTAGAAAGAAGGAGATTGAGGATCCAACCCAGGACAGCAAGAAAGGGAAAGCAGGCCTACAAAAGAGCCAGTACAGCTTAGAGTAGGATAACATCAGAAATGAGGCCCTGCAAAAAGGGGAGTTTTTAGATAAGTGAATGTTACTGAGACTTTGAAAAAAAATGTACTGTTTTCATAAAAGCAGATGATGCAAGATTTTTAAAAAAGGCAATTGGAGGCAACAGGGAAAAAACAAATTGACTGCGATGTAAGAAACAAATTAAGCCATGGTACTCTGGCTCTGCAGTGAACAATTATAGTCAATAAAATAAATGCACTTTATTGATTTTAAACTTTTAGAATGACCCTTTAGACAAAGCACAGAAGACTTAATTAAGGTTACAAAGAAAATGTAAAGGTTAGAAATCTAAAAGTAAAGGGGAAGAGATGAGAAGTTGGGAGGTGAGAGTCGGAAAAAGATGTTTTATCATCTTCGTTTCCCCAAGTGGGGAGTCAAGAGGTACTGTCCGTAGACGAAGAAATAAGAAATGAATTTTAAAAATATCAAAATATAAAGTTAACCAATAGAAAAACTAAAAATATCATTAGAAGTATACAGGGACCGGGTCTCAGATTAGTGAAATGAATAAAATGTCCATCAGTCTATAGTTAATGTCTAAAGTTAATATATCATTTAATGGCTACATATGCATTTCACTTTGAAATATGGCAGAAACTCCAAAAAACCCAAAACAGAGATGCTTTAAAGTAATGTATTTCACAGGAGTAGAGTTGAGAATGTGTCGGAATGTGACAGGACTGTAGCTTTTAAGTTCTAATGTACCTTTTGATCATGTAAATGTATTACCTTCTTAAAGTCGCAGATGGGTAGGTGATTGAGATAACAATAGATAGATATATAAATCAATGGATAGATATAAAGAAAGAAAGAAAATTAGATGATAGATAGACAAGTAGATAGGTAGGTAGTTTAGGTAGCCAGGTAGATAGGTATTAGGTAGGTAGGTAGGTGGGTAGATGGTATTAAAAAAGTAAATCAGAAGAAAGCTAGGAGAAAAGTTTATTCATAGATGTTCTCTGCTTCTTTCCACAGTTTATAATTATTCCATTACAAATCACTGTTTTTTCTTTTTTATTATTATTATTATACTTTAGATGAAGGTTTACAGAAAAAACTAGCCTTCTCATTAAACAGTTAGTACACATATTGTTTTGTGACACTGGATGCCAACCCCATGACAAGTCAACATTCTCCCTTCTCAACCCTGGGTTCCCTATTACCAGCTTTCCTGTCCCCTCTTGCCCTCCAGTTCCTGCCCCTGGGGCCATTGTACCCCTTTAGTCTTGTTTTGTTTTATGGACCTGTCTAATCTTTAGCTAAAGGGTGAACCTCAGGAGCAACTTCATTACTAAGTTAAAAGGGTGTCTGGGGGTCACACTCTCAGGGTTTCTCCAGTCTCTTTAAGACCAGTAAGTCTGGTCTTTTTTGTGAGTTAGAATTTTGTTCTACATTTTTCTCCAGGTCTGTCTGGGACCCTTTATTGTCATCCCTGTCAGAGCAGTCAGTGGTGGTATCCAGACACCATCTAGTCCAGACACTGGACTCAGTCTGGTGGAGACTGTGGTAGATGTGGTCCATTAGTCCTTTGGACTAATCTTTCCCTAGTGTCTTTGGTTTTATTCATTCTCCCTTGTTCCCAATGAGGTGAGACCAGTGGAATATCTTAGATGGCCGCTCACAAGCTTTTAAGACCCCAGACGCTACTCACCAAAGTAGAGTGTAGAACATTTTCTTTATCGACTATGTTATGCCAGTTGAGCTAGATGTTCTCCGAGACCATGGTCCCCAGAGCCTTAAGCCCAGTAATTCAGTCCCTCAGGGAGTTTGGATGTGTCTGTGGAGCTTACATGACCTTGCCTTGTACAAGCTGCGGCTGGCTTCTGCAGTGTTGTGTACTGTCTTACCCTTCACCAAAGACAAATCACTTTTGATTGAGGAAGATAGGATCCAAAAAAATAAAATTAAAAACCTACTAATTTTACTAAGTGATAGCTTTAAGCAGAAGACAATTAAATATAACAAATATTCATTGATTATCTCCTATAGCTAGGAGCAGAGCTAATTTCTACAAAGAATATAGATATGAGTAAGTGACAGACCCTGCCCTCAAACACATTATTATTTATCTGTAACTAGAATGACCATTTCACAAATAAGCAAAGTAAAAAGTAGAATAACTAGTGTCACAAACAACAACAAAAGCCACAACAAGACACTTACGGGAATTCACGAAGGGGAAATTCACACATTTGAAAAGCAGTGAGACCCTCAAGAAGACTGTCTTTGAGATTGAAAGGCAGTTACGCAGAGCCAGTTCTATTGGAATACAGCCTGCGTGGATCACCTAGGAAAAGGAAAAGTAGAATGAAACCATATTGTGTGCCCGCTGAATGTTTTTCAGTAAGTGGTGGGGAGAAGAGAAATGTACCAGTCAGGATAGGCTGGGTTATGCTGTAGTAACAAATAAGCCCAACATTTTAGTAGCATCAAACAACAAAGGCTTATTTTGTACTCATGCTACCTGTCCATTGTGGTTTGACAGGGGAGGCTTTTACTCATTGCAGTCACCCAGGAACCTTGTCTGATGAAGATGTCACCATCTTGAATATTGTTGGTCATTGTGCTAGAGGAAAAAGAGAGCTCTTTAGGATATTCTACTGTAAAGTAAAATTTCTGCCCAGAAAGGACACACATTATTCTGGCTCACATCTCATTGGCCAGAAATAATTATATGGCTCATCCAACAAGAGGCCAGAAAGAGAAATCCTCCACCTGGGATAGGGAGAACTAGAAATATTTGGAGAATATCACTAATGATTACCACAAGAAGTAAGGGAATGGGGAGAATTATAATCAAGGTTGTGTCTTAGGACGACAATTGCATTGGTCATTATACATTCTAAAGCACAGAATCTTATGTTCACTAGGCCAAAAAAATGTTACTCCACTAAATTAGGTGATTACTCATACTAGCTAGCTGACCAGATATGAAATACCACCCTTTATACAGCAAAGGGAGTGCTGCTGATACAACAGTTAAGTGCTTGGCTATTAACTGAAAGGTTGGCATTTCAAACCCACACAACAGCTCCACAAGAGAAAGATCTGAAAATCTGTCCCTGTAAAGATTACAGCCTAGAAAACCCCATGGGGAAGTTTTACCCTGTCACATGGGCCACCATGAGTCAAAAATTAACTCGACAGCACCTAACAACAGCAACATCGAGCAAAAGGTTTAATTTGCCTAGGGATTTAGAATAAATACACAGCAGGACTTATTAGGAGAAGACTCAAAATACAAGGAAGTTTTCATTTTTTTAATTATTGTAGTTTTCCATAACTTTGATGGTCAACCCTGTTGAGAAGATTTATGGAGCACTTTTTCCCAGTAGAAATTAAAAAAAAGGAGCTTCAAAATAAGAAACACGTGTTTACAGCCAGCTTCCAAAGGCCAAAATCAGAATATTGAGGAGAAAGAACCATTTTCCAGCCAAAGCTGATTTGTTCAGGGACACAGGACATGGAAAACTTCAACAGGTTTAGTTTAGATTTTGTCCACATTATCCCCATCCTACCCTGTCAAAGTATAGAGGACAGATGCATAGATCACTGTAGGAGTTCAAAACTATTGTTTGAATTGAGCCATAGACTAGACTTCTACAAAGTACTTATCCAGAAGTCACTAGTGCTGAGGGCCACTGGAAGTGAAGATAAAGGAAAACACAATAGACCATTATACTCAGTGAAAGAAAACCATTCAAATATCCTCATTTGAGAAAAGATCTTTGGATTAAAAAGATAAACCCTAACCTCCTCCCATAAGTGGTCTTTAAAGGGCAGGTATTTCTTAGTCAGACTTCAGTATCTTGTGTCAAAGTTGTATTATTTCATACTAAGAATGAAATGATGAGCCTTGTATAAAAAATAAATTTTAATTTATATATGTGAAATTATGTTTCACTTCTTACATCATTTTCTACATGATTAACTCCCTGTACTTATGACATGAAAGCAGGTTTGGCTGAAATTGCCTGTTAAGACAGTTATAAATACCAACCATCAGTGAGAACTATAAATATCAAGGACACTGGAACAGACTGATGAGGCTATCAGTATTAATCTATTAGGGATTCTAAAAATACGTCTACTAATGCTGTCAGCATCTATTTTTTCACTCTTATTGCAACAAATTCACACAAGATAAAGAATTCCACAATAAGATTAGTATTCCAAGATTAGGCCATTTAATTACTTCATAAAATTATGCAATTACTATATAACGATAATCACAAAGCATCTTACTCTATCCTTTTTGTTTTTTTTAACTGCTATGGAAGATGTGTTCCATATTTCAGATAATATCACAGTGTCCTTGGAGATGTGACTTGAATACCTAGATTCAAAAGAAAAACTGGGATATTAACAATATGTCAAATAGACTTATGATAGTTAATTTCATTTTCCTTGAAAGGCTCCATATTGAGTTAGTCATGAAATATGTATATTTGTGATCAACTGGTGGCTGCTAAGAACAAATGGAGTTGAAAATTGTTGGTTTTATAGTCAGCACAACTTCTTGACCAAGGTTAAAGAGCTGATAATTTACCAAACTTTAGGTTCTTTACCTGTGAAATGCAAATAATATTCACTTCATAGTTAAATGAATTAAATGAAAAAAAATGTAGAGTATGTATTACAGTGTCCAGCTCATGGTAGTTAGACAACGACGTGTTAGTAAGTTTTTAATCCAGATGGTATTATAAGGTAAACCACCACTTTGCCCACTACTGTTGTTAGCTGCTGTTGAGACAGTCGCCAACTCATGGCAACCCCATGCACAATGGAACAAAACGATGCCCAGTCCTGTGCCATTCCCATGATCGGTTGCTGATTGGACCTTGCCTGCTGTAGGAAACCAAACCAAAACCAAATCCATTGCCGTTGAGTCGATTCTGACTCCTAGTGACCACATAGGACAGAATAGAACTGCCCCATGGGGTTTCCAAGGAGCGGCTGGTGGAGTCAGACTGCTGACCTTTTGGTTAGCATTTGAGCTCTTAACCACTGCGCCACTAGGGCTCTCAATGAGTGGAAGAGAGCAAAAATGAACTGAATGGGAGGGTGGTTGGAGAAGCTCATGGAGGGTATAGGCTCTTCTCAAATGTAAGCATCTAACCTGTTGGCTCAGAGATTTCAGAAAATGAGGCTGTAGAATATGAGACAATTCTGATACAAAGTAATTCCAGGGCATATAAACCACAGGGAAGGTGAACCTCCTTGGTAATTAACACAGAATATTAGCAGTATTTTAGATAGTGTTTTAGATAGAATAGAGGGAGGAATGGTGATATTATCCAACTCGTGTGACTTAAAAAAGGAAGTAATAATGTGCAGAAAGAACACACACAAAGTTTACTGCCAGGATAGATGTATTGTGGGAAAAGAAAAATCTTATTCAAGAGATTTACTGCACCCAAAACAGTTTCTTAAAATATTAATGAAACTGACATTTCCAACAAAGCCAGTTAGTTTCACTTTGATTGAACAATTTAATTTGAATAAGTAAAATGCATTTAAAGTGGAGAACGAAGTCAATTTTTCTGTTTTAGAGTTCCACCCCGTTATACCCTAAAGCCACATATTTTTCTATTCCAAGAGCAAAAATATATATGACATAAATTTCACTTCATCAAAATGAAAAACTTTTGGTTTTCAAAAGACACTGACAAGAAAGTGAAAATACAAACAACAGACTGGGAGAAAATATTTATAAATCATATATCTGACAAAAATATATAAAGAACTCTTACAATTCAATACTAAGAAGACAAATGACCCAATTTTAAAGTGGGCAAAAGATTGAATAGACATTTCGCCAAAGAAGATATACAAATGGCCAATAAGCACATAAAAAGATGCTCAACATCATCAGTAATTACAGAAGTGTAAGTTAAAACAAAAAGAGACCATTGTTTAAAAATTTTATTGAGGTGAAATATATATAACAAAACATTTTCCATTTCAAACATTTTTACATGTACAATTCAGTGACATAAATTATGTTCACCATGTTGTGCAACCATCACCACTATCTGGTTCCAAATTTTTCATCATCCTTGATGGAATCTCAGTACCCCTTAAGCAATCTCTCTCCATTTTACTATATGGCTATCATCAAAAATAAAAGCAATAACAAGTGTTGGCAAGGATGTAAGAGGATATGGAAGAACTAGAACTCTCAGATATTGCTCGTGAGAATGTAAAATGGTGCAGCCACTTTGAAAAACAGTTTGACTTTTTCTTAAAATGTTACAGATTTATCATTTGACCCAGCAATTCCATTCTTAGGTATATACTTACGAGAATTGCCTTATTTTTACGCAAATAATGAACCCTGAAAGCCTGTTTGCCAACTGCGCCCCCACCCCCGCCCCCATGAGGTTATTTTCGTAAGCACTGTTATGCCATTTTTTTTTACATGTTGCTGCAAAGAAAATTAGCATGATGCACTTACAAAAATACCTTGGGGGGAGGAGGACATGACTGGCAAACAATCGTAGAAGGTGTGCTTTATTTGTGTAAAACTATGGTAAAGACGTGTTCACACAAGTATTTGTACGTGAAAATTCATAGTCGCATTGTTCATAATGACCAAAAAGTGGAAACAACTCAAATGTTCATCAACTGGTGAATGGATAAACAAAATGTGGTATATCTATACAATATAATACCATTTGGAACAAAGTAGTAGTACTTGCTAGGAACATGGAGGATCTCAAAAATATTATGCAACATGAAAGAAGGTAAATAGGATAGGGATTACTATCTCCATTGTAATAAGAGAAGAAGCGGACCTCAGGAGAAGTCAGTTGACCCATCAGAGGTGACACCGTTAGTAAATTGCTTCCTCAAGGCCATGTTGTGTGCTCTCATGCTTCTCCTTCTAGTATAAACTAAAGCTGGGTTGCAGCTCTTGAGAAATTGTCAATTGCCCATGACTTTATTTTGTAACTTTTGAAAACTTTTGATATATTTTCAAACATAGAATAATTGCAAGTACAAAGAACTCTCATACATCCTTCAGAAAATTCACCAATTTTTAACATTTTGCCATATTTGTTTAATTGTGTCTATATGTATGTATATGAGGTCTGGTGGCACAGTGGTTAAAGAGCTCAGCTGCTAACCAAAAGTTGGCAGTTCGAATCCACCAGCTGTTCCTTGGAAACCCTATGGGGCAGTTCTGCTCTGTCCTATAGTGTTACTATCAGTCGGAATCGACAGCAATGGGTATATGTATGTATACACACACAAATACACACTGGAGAGTTAGGTTGCAAACATCATGCAACACTATCTCTAAATATTTCAAAATATATTTCCTAAGAACAAAGACATTTTCTAACAAAACCACGGTACAATTATCAAAATTAGGAAGAAGAGTTCATATTCAGTTTACTCAGCTGCTAACCAAAAGGTCAGTAGTTCAAGTCCACCAGCCGCTCCTCGGAAACCCTATGGGGCAGTTCTACTCTGTCCTATAGGATCGCTATGAGTCAGAATCAACTTGACAGCAATGGGTTTTGGGGTTCATCCCAATAAAGTTCTTTAGGCATAGTTTTCCCAGTGCAGGATCCAATCTAAGATCATAGCTTGCATTTACTTGTAGACTCTCCTAGGTTTCCATTCACCTGAAACAGTTCCTCAGACTTTCTGTCAAAAATCTTGACTTTTTAAAGGCAACTAGCCTTTTACTTTGTAGACTGTCAATTGAGCTTGTTTGATATTTCCTCAGGAAATGCGTTTTTGGTAGGAATACTACATAAGTGATGATGTATCCTCAGTGTATCATATAAGGAGGTGTATGATAGAGGTTTGTTCCATTCGTGGTGATGTTAACTCTGATCACTTGTTTAAGGTAGTGTCCAGCAGGTTTCTCCACTCCAAAGTTACTATTTTTTCTTTATAATAAATGATAATTTTTGAAGAGATATTTTGAGACTATATAAACATCCTTTTCCTTATCAAAGTTTTACCTATTAATTTTAGTATCAATTAATGAATCTTGCCTGGCTCAATTATTACTTTTGCAAGATGATGATTTTTTTTTATCTCCATCATTCCCTCTACATTTATTAGTATTTTATTAGGACTACACAGTCCTACTGCAAGGACTTCTCCTCTATTTATTCATGCATGCATTCATTTATTTATTACGGACTTGTGGGTCCTTTTCAATGGATTAAAATCTACTATTATCATTAATTTTGATGCTCAAATTGTCTCAGATTTGGCCAGAAGAAGCATCTTAAAGTTGCCTTTTGGGTTCTTCTGACATGAATCTATCAGTTTTTTAACTTACTTTCTGGCACAAGATATTCCATAGTCATCTAATATTTTTGCTACCTTAGAATCAGCCATTTCTCCAAGGATCACTGGTCCCTTTTAGTGAGAAAAGTGTAAGACTTTAAGTTTTTAAAATTCATCTGCTCCCATAAAGATTACAGCCTAGAAAACCCTATGGGGCAGTTCTACTCTGTCATATAGGATCGCTACGAGTCAGAATCAACTCAACGGCACACAGCAACAACAGCATGTCCAACATTTTAACAAAGAGTCTGTGTTGACAATCTACTTTATCCCCCTCTACTGACATGGTAAAGGGTGCTACTCAGAGCTATGGTGGATACATAGTTGTCTCTCAGTCGCCATCTCTAGAGGAGAGAAGAAAAGTCATGGAGAAACAAAATGGTGAATACCTCAAATCATTTCTAGTCAGTTCTTGGTAACGCAAGTGAAATGGTATAAACTGAGTGCCCCTCTACCCCTTTTATTCCAAAGAGTGATTAGGGATCAGAAATAATGTACATGGATCAAATGCCACCATCTGGGAGGACTAAAGACAGAGTCACTATCACTTAATGAGACAGGCTTCCTATGGTAACAGATTTAGAAGGAGTGAAGTGTCCCTTGGCACAATTAATACCATGCTTACGGTCAAAATCATGGTAAGAAGAATATGCTATCCTCATTTGTAACGAGATGATTGTCTTCAGGAGAACGTAAATGTTCTTTTAAATAAAATGTGTGCTCTTGAGTATAGCAAGAGGAAACCAGCCTCAAATCTCCCCGGTGGAGTGACTAGATGTGATTTGAAATCTCTGTGTCTTCCTCAGATGAACCAACACTTTGCCCTTCAGAGTTTAGCAAATGTACGCAGAAGAAAGCTTCGATTCATATCTCAGTTGACATCTGAGGACTATCATTAACAAAGTATCCAAGAAGCCTTGACATCTTCCTCTGGTGGGAATGCAGACGGTTTTCAGGGAGGAAGTGGGACAGAAGTTGGTCAGCCTTGAAGAAGAGCTGAGGAATTGCAGGAGAAAGACTGGGAATTGGGAGCTAGAGGGAGATCGAGACCTATCTGAATCACCCATTAAGGACCTGAAAGAGTGAAGTTTTTCTGTGCTAGAAAATAGGTTAAAGTTCTAACTCCCAGTCTGCTTCCATTACTCTGGAAAAGTTCAGTTAAACAACTGCTTGAATCTGTATTATATTTAAGTGTGTTTTTGGTCTGAATAATACTATCCCAGTGGCAATCTGTGAACTCTGAGTAGGGCATTGGCCCTCTCCTGTATAGTGCTGGGTGGAACCACTACTGGTTGCTGATTGGCATCTGTGCAGAGAACCACAGGCTGTCAGAAGCTTCTCCAAGCACAGAAGACTATAAGGATAATTTCCCCAATTCCTTACCCACAGGGTAGTAAGGAATACTGTAAGGGTTCTGCTTCACCTGAATTACACATGTCTGTTTCAATCAAAACATCCTCTTCTAAATGGTATTGAGTACTTAGATACACATCTGCAGGCAATTGCTCAGTTTTACCCTTGCGTTTCCTTCATTTGTGTTCTCTTCTTTAGCCTCAACAATAGATCTGTTGGACCACAACTCATAGAAGAGCTGGTGAGTTTAGTGTATGATCGATACAGAGGAAGATACGAGGGAACTGCGTTGTGGTTACAAGGTAGGAGACATTCTTCTCTCATCTACATACTTAGTATTAAACTTTCTTTCCCCTGAGCTCTAGCCACACATGTCTAATCAGTTAGTTTCTTCTAGACAATGAGCATCTCCCAAGCTGAACTTATTACCTGCTTCCTAAATCTAGTTCTCCTTCTGTTTTCCCAATTTGTTTAGGCTACAAAAGGGGTATCATGATTCCTCACTCTCATCTAACTATCCATCACATGTCTAGAGTTTGTTCTCTCCTCCCTGTCCTCCACTGCCAGTGGTTCAGGCTTTCATCATCTCTCATCTGGACTGCCACTGGAAGCTGGCCCATTTAAATAAGCCTTCTCAAGAAATATATGCTGGGTTAAAAAATAATAAAATAACCCAATGTTAACTTTTCTCTCTGGAATTTGTCCATACTTTCCCTCATTTCTGTCGGTCCTGATTCTATTTCTTACACGAATCTTGTGGATGAGTTCCTGGGTGACTCAGATGGTTACATACTCAGCTACTAACCAAAAGGTTGGCAGTCCAAACTCACCCAGAAGCACCTCAGAAGAAAGGCCTGGCAATCTGCCTCTGCAAGGTCAGCTTTTAAAACCATATGAAGTGCAATTCTACTTTGACATACATGGGGTCACAATGAGTTAGAATCAACTCGATAGTAACAGGTATATCTCCTTGATTTATTCACTGGCATGTGTTGGTTCTGATCTCAATTCCTGGTTTTCTTCTGGGGTGCCTCTCGTTTTGACCATCCATCTACAGCATATTATACAGAGTCAACTTAGGAATCATCCTTAGATATTCTCCCTCTAGCACCACAAGCCACACTGCGGGTAACAAGCCCTGTGTGGTCTCCACTTTGGCTCTGTGGGACCTATCAGTAATCAGTAAGCCGCAGGCCCTGCCAAGGAGAAGAATCATCTCATTTTTTGTCTCTCTCATCCCCAAAATATTGACGATAATGTTTATAACCTATATCTGTACAGTGCTTTGTAGTTTTTTTGATCTTAGTTAAATTCCTTGAGAACTCTCCCAACAGTTGACCACACTGTTGTTAGACTCTTTTCACTCTGTGACTGGCTCCAAGTTCTATGGGAGATAAAGGACCATTGCTAAGCTTGTTACTTAGGGTTGTCCATTATCAGGTTTCTGTGAGCTGCATGTTCCCCTAATTCTAACCAAGCTGAACTACTACCTCGTATTCCCTAAACTCATTAAGCTCCCTTATTCCTCTTTGTTTTTATACTTACCATTCCTTCTTATTGAAAAAACCTTCCCCTTGCCTTTTTTTGGTAAATTCCTGATTATCCCTTAAGATTAGCTCCAAATACTGCCCCCTTGTGAAGCCCTAAACATCTTCTTTCTCTACGTTTAGTGTTTTCCAACTCTGAGTTTTTCACCGCGGACCTTGCCCCTCTTGGTAACTTCCTTCAGGGATGGGACAAGGTCTCATTCATACCTGTATCTCCAGCACTTGACCTATACTAGTTGCTCAGTAATTATTTTTTGAATATGTCCGGGAGCAGGGGGAGACTCCACTAATCTAATAAAATGACAAAGAAAAGAAAATTACCCACCAGATCAACACACACAAAATATTTCAATGATAAGACCAAAATATAATTATATTTTAGGTGTTTTCAATCACCCTCTAAGCAGCACAGGAATGGGTTATTACCTCATCATGTATTTCAGAAATAAAATCTTTCCACCTGAAAAATTGCTTTGATTGGCTAAAAATTAGTTTTATTTAAAGTGGGGAATGAAAAAAGTGATTTCCTGAGGAAACCATTACCTAATTCACTTGTATATGCTTAATCCAGAATTTGTTTCCTCTGAAAGGTATGGCAAAAAGAAAGGCTATCTACTGCATCAATACCCCGGTAAAACATTTCATCTTCTTAGTCATATTGATGTAGACAGACCACTTTGAAATACCCTTGGAAAATCATTTCAAGTTCTATCATATGAAAGAAATTATACTACTAAATTATTTATCCACATCACTGCGGCTCAGTTTTTGAGGATGATAGCTGTGCCAGAATGTAACAAGTACAATGATTTCTGTAGTAATTTTTCATGAACGAAGTAAAGAGCCATTCTTTTCCAAGTTAGGCCACATGGCAAAGCCTATTGCTGATTGTCAGACCTGTTCAAGGCATCATAACCTGACAATAAAGCCATTGGATTTATTAGATAGTCATCAATCCAGGGACAATTTAAGTTCAGGGGGCCTGAAACATTGATCACAACAAACATTGCACAATTTGCTTCCTTGAAGTCCCATGAGAGCTGAGGATTGATGAAGAATCACTTCTGTCTTAGGTCATCAATCTAATCTAAAAACATAGATTCAGCTGAAACCCTAAGCATCAAATGAAGAGATAAAGAACTTAGCCAAGCACCAAATGGAATAAGAAACTGACTGAGAACAGAGAGCGAGGAGAGATACATGCAACTACCGCAGCACAGATCTGCCATCTTGGACTCTTCTTGAAGATCAGCAAACAGGGAGTATGAGAAAGTAGCTTCAGGGAGCTTCCAGCAGGACACAGAAAAACTGGTAACAAGCGATATAGGCTTTCCCACCCCCAACTCTTCTTCACCCCCACTTAGCCTCCTCTGCTTCCTACAGCCACAGTCTCAAATAGACATATGTACACCCATATTCACTGCACCACTGTTCACAATAGCAAAAAGTTGGAAACAACCTAGATGCCCATCAACAGATGAATGGATAAACAAACTATGGTACATACACACAATGGAGTATTATGCAACAAGAAAGAACAATGATGAATCTGTGAAGCATCTCATAACTTGGATGAAACTGAAGGACATTATGCTGAGTGAAATAAGTCAATCACAAAAGGACAAATATTCTATGAGACCTCTACTACTATAAAAACTTATGAAAAGGTTTACACACAAAAAGAAATAGTCTTTGTTGGTTATGAGGGATGGGGGGGTGGGGGGGGGAACTAAACAGACAATAGATAAGTGGTAACTTTGGTGAAGGGTAAGACAATACACAATACTGGGGAAGCCAGCACAACTTGTACAAGGAAAGGTCATGGAAGCTCCATAGACACATCCAAACTCCATGAGGGACTGAATTGCTGGGCAGAGGGCTGTGGGGACCATGGTCTCAAGGCACATCTAGCTCAATTGGCATAACACAGTTTATAAAGACAATGTTCTACATTCTATCTTGGTGTGTACTGTCTGGAGTCTTAAGAGCCTGTGAGCAGCCATCTAAGATACTCCACTAGTCTCACCCCTTTGGGAGCAGGGAGAATGAAGAGAACAGGATACAAGGAAAAGATTAGTCCAAAGGACTAATGGACCACAGCTACCACAGCCTCCACCAGACCGAGTCCAGTACAGCTAGATGGTGCCCGGCTACCACCGTGACTGACTGCTCTGACCGGGATCACAATAGAGGGTCCTGGACAGAGCTGGAAAAGGATGTATAACAAAATTCTAACTCACAAAAAAAAGAGACTAGATTTACTGGCCTGACAGACTGGAGAAACCCCAAGACTATGGCCCCCAGACACCCTTTTATTTAGCTCAGTGGTGAAGTCCCTCCTGAAGTTCAGCCGGGGATTGGACAGCCTCATAAAATAAAACAGGACTAATGAGGCACAGCAGTCCAGGTACAAGGATTAGAAGACAGGAGGGGACAGGAAAGCTGGTGATAGGGAAGCCAAGTTGAGAAGGGACAGTGTTGACATGTTGTGGGGTTGTTAATGATTGTCATAGGGCAATATGTGTATGAACGGTTTAATGATAAACTATTTGTTCTGCAAACCTTCATCCAAGGTACAAAAAAAAAAAAGAATTATCTATGTGAGATCAAATTGATAACAGCAACTCAAAAGGTTTGATGGGAAGCCTAGGGGGCAGTAAGTTGAAGATAATTATGATGGAATAATTTGGAAAAGGATAGTGAGAATAGCAGCACAACTGGAAGAATGTAATCGATGTCACTAAATTGTACGTGTAGACACTTTTGAAATGGCATAACTTTAGCTATGTATATTTTCACCAAAATAAAGGTCCTCCAAGGATGAGAAGGGAGAGTGTTGACATGTCATGGGGTTGTTAACCAATGTCATAAAATGATATGTGTACTGTTTAATGAGAAACTATTTGTTCTGTAAAACTTCATCTAAAGTATAATAAAAAAAATTTATCCACATACTGTTTTGTGACATTGGTTGCAATTCCCACAATGTGAAATCACTCTTCCCCTTTCCACTCTGGGTGCCACGTATCCATTTGTCGAGTTTTCCTGTCCCTTCCTGCCTTCTTGTCTTGCTTTTGAGCAGGGGTTGTCCATTTGGTCTTGGGTATTTGATTAAACTAAGAAGCACGTTAAAAAAAAAACAAAAAAAAAAAAACTTAGATTCAGAATATTCACTCTGTAAGCAAGAAAGCATAGACCTTCACCTCATTACATGACGTTACCTCTCACATATATTCAGGATATACTTATTTGGATACATACCGAATGATCTAATAATACTTCTAATGAAAATTTTGAGTAACTACTTTATGATAGACACTGTGATAAGTACATTATATTTTTAGTCACAAGTAATCCTTACAGTAACGAGGTAATCATGATTATATCATGTTATAGATAAAGCTACAGGCTCAGAGAGGTGAAATACCATAAGACAGTATTAGAAAAAGGAGGAAATCAGGAATCAAACCCAGGTATATGTAACCCCAAGGCCCTGGCTCCAACACTGACTGCCATTCAAAATATCTGTTTGTCTGAGTCTAATGGAAGAAATATACACACTGTTATTAATATCAATGAGAAGTCTCAGGCCTTAGTTTCTTCATCCCTAATCTTAGTTGTAAGGTGTTAAGAGAGATTTAGGACTGGCTATGTTGAATCGTTGAGCCTAAACATGAACCCAGCTATGAAGATACTTTGTCTTCAAGTTTTGTTAGTACTGAAGAACCCAAAGAGACTATTTCTGGCATTATGGCAAGTTAGAGGCACTATAAAGCTCTCTCGTTGAAAATAACTAAAAATGCTGAAATAAATTAATAACCAAACAAATAACTAAATTGAGAAAACAAGGACTCCACCAGGCCATAAAGTGGCTGTGGACTCTAAGAAGTAAGAAAATGTCAAAATCAGCTCTCACCTGGGTGTAAGGTGTCAGTTTTATTTCCCTCCAAAGAGATAGACAGTTTTGCCACCACCAATTATTTAACTGTACATTTCTTCCCATTAAATTAAACTACTTTGATTACAAATTAATTTATCATATACATTAGATATAACCTGAATTCTTTATTCTGTTGCACTTGTATATATGTCTCTTTCTGTAACAATTCCATATTGATTTGATTACCATATTGTACTTCACTCTTAAATACATTCAGACAGCCAAGGACCCCTAGATAATTAAGAAAAAGCTTTTAACATGAAATCAAAGAACAAAGCCAACAAACAAATAAAAGACACTCAGAGGACATAAAAACAATACCACTAGTCAAAGAAAACCTTGAGGAAATTATAAATAATATCATCAGATAAATAAAATACTACATCTAAGAAACAAAAACAGGATGCTGTTGAGAGAGAGAGAGAGAGGGAATGAGAGTACAAGAAACTAGAAACAACTCTTGACAATTTAAAATGTAAGAGTATTTATCAAAGAACTAATACAGAAAATTCTCCCATATCTGAAAAACACGTGTTTCCAGATTAAAAGTTCCACCCAGTGACCAACACGATGAGTAAACAGGATTCAACCCAAGGCAAATCATCATTAGATTTCAGAAAACTAAGGATAATCCTAAAAGCTTCTAGACAGGAAAAGAAAAGAAAACCAGAATACATAAAAAACATCAGGACTCAGAAATTTACAGAACTTTTTGACAACAACTATGGCAGCCAGGAGGAAAAAGTGATTTCTACCTCAGACTATTTACCAAAGTCAGCCATCAATCTGGTGTGATAACAGAATAAAGATACTTACAATATTCAAATGCAAGAACTTAAAAAACTTAAAGCACTCCCAGGAAGTTGCTAATGCATGTGGTCTACCAAAACGAAAGAGTATATTAAGAAAGAGAAGGGCATGGTATATAGGAAACACAAGGTCCAACATAAGACAGGGATGAATGGATTTTCCACAGTATAGTGAAGGGAAGTCTTCAGATAACAGACCTTGAAAACAACCCATTTAACCTATTGCCATTGAGTGGATTCTGATTCATAGCGACGCTATAGGACAGAGTAGAACTGCCTCATAGGGTTTTCAAGGCTTTACGGGAGCAGACTGCCACGTTTTTTTCCCCACAGAGTGGCTGGTGGGTTTGAACCACTGACCTTTAGGTTAGTAGTCAAGTACTTAATCATTGGACCACCAAGGCTCTTTGAAAACAACCAGTCCCTACTAAAACAGAAAGTCCCTGGGTGGTGCAAATGGTTTGTGCTTGACTACTAACATAAAGGTTGGTGGTTCGAGCCCACCCAGCAGTGTTACAGAAGAAAGTCCTGGTGATCTGCTTCTGTAAAAATTACAGCCAAGAAAACTCTATGCAGCAGTTCTACTCTGTAACACATAGGGTCCCCATGAGTCGGAATTGACTTGACGGCAACAGGTTTGGTTTTAGTTTTTTAAAGCAGGAAGACATGGGGTTCTGGAAAGGATATAACAGAGAAGAATGTGGAGCAGATAGAGTCCCAGATATATCTGACTCCTTTGAGAGGAGTTTATAGATATTTCATATTTGGGGATAAACCATTAATAGAAAACTAAGCAATTAAAAAAAAATACGACAATTGTTGATTCTAGGGCAATCATAAAGTAATACAGGAATGAACAGACATTAGTTATAGTATCCCACATTGCTCAGTCAAGAATAATATTTATGTAATAATACACATATTTATATAATAATATAAACATGAATATTGGCATAAACCAAAATTATGATTATAAATCTATTAGAAAAAGGGAAGAGGAACAGTGTGTTCTGCTGTGTCAGGGGTGGTGGTGGTATAAGCCAGACAGATTTTTTTTATTTATCCTGCTTGGGACATATTCTGCTTTCTATTGTTGTTGCTGTTGTTAGGTGCTGTCGAGTAGGTTCCTACTCATAGCGACCCTATTTACAGCAGAATGAAACACTGCCCGGTCCTGCGCCATCCTGACAATTGTTGTTATGCTTGAGCCCGTTGTTGTAGCCACTGTGTCAATCCATTTCCTTCAGGGTCTTGCTCTTTTTCACTGATCCTCTACCAAGCATGATGTCCTTCTCCAGGGAGTGATCCCTGCTGATAACATGTCCAAAGTATGTGAGATGAAGTCTCACCATCCTTGCTTCTAAGGAACGTTCTGGCTGTACTTCTTCCAAGACAAATTTGTTTATTCGTTTGGCAGTCCATTATAATTTTCATCATTTCTGAAACATTCAAAGCAATTATCCTTTCAGATGTTACCTCTCCTTCTTTCTCTTTCTGTTCTTCTCCTGATATTTCAAACAGATGTATATTAAACATTCTCAGACTGTTCTCCTAATCTGTTAAATTCTCTTTAATAATTTCTATTTCCTTGTTCTCCGTGCCACATGTGAGGTAATTTTCCAGCTTTATTGTCTAGTATTCACTTCCACTATTTCATTTTTCAGTAGTGTCTAATATGTTGTTCAACTTCTCCATTGAGATTTTTATTTCAACAAATACATTTTTCATTTGTAAACGTTACATTCTGAAAAAAAAAAAAAAGTCCAAAAAAAAAAATGCTTTTCTTCATTCCTGAGTCTCTTGTTGCCTGCTCCTCTTTGAGACTGTATCCTTTCTTTCCTGAAACTTTTCTGACACAAGTTTTTTTATCTATATTCTGTATCTGACAGCATCAAGATCTGTTGTTTTCTGCTTTCACTCATAGTAACTGCCGTCTCATATTTTTGGTAATTTTTTATTATAAACTCATCGTTTCATCTGTGGTGGGCCTACAGATACAAACTGTGTAAACTTTTCTCCAGAAAGGATTTGCTTCTGCATCCACCTCTGTGTGGTAGCCAGGAACACCAGTAACTAGGCCCTCCTCAGCACTCATGAAGGTTCTTGTTGCAGTGTTTTGAGGTCCAGGATCAGACTCCCCAGTTCACTATAAGGCCCAGGGTACTGGTAGCAAATGCTATGGGCACACCCTCAGGGCAATTTCAACTTTTAGGCAACCTCCAAATCTGGCCCCTGCTTCTTTCATAAGGAGGGGCACTTGGAGACCTCCCCTATGTCTTGTGACCAGCAGTACTTCTAAGAATCTGCTCTGTCTAGGATCTAGTTGTTCTGCACTGGCGAGGTCCCTCAGAGCACTCAGTTCTCCAAACTGCTAGAAACAAAGAGAGTTAAGTCCCCATAGTCTATGGTGAGAAAACAGTTGCTAGCTGCTATCTAGTCTGCCGCCAACTCATAGCGACCCCATGCACAACAGAACAAAATGCTACCCGGTCCTGCACTAGGCCCATGATTGGCTGCGGATTGAACTGTTGTGATCCATAGAATTTTCACGGGCTGATTTTTGAAAGTAGATCACCGGCCTTTCCTAGCCTGGCAGCTCTGCTGAAATCTGCTCAGTATCATAGCAACATGCAGCCAGGAGATAACATTAAATACTGAAAAATTTAAAAAAGCAGTACAAACATCTTATTTTGAAATGTATACTAAAATGTCAGGGGGAGAAACACTCAAAATTAATTTAGCATGAGATGAAAGTGGCTGGTACTGGACTCCATAGTGGATAAGAATAGGGCAGGGTCTCAGATTTTTTTTATTTTGTGTGTTATTTCTAAATTTTGTTTGGCAGTAAGGTAAATATTAAGTAATTGCAGATTAGACAATAATCATAAAATTCAGTTAGCCCAGTTAGCTAAAAGTCATTTACAAATGGCTGTGAAACTGACCAATAACGTTTGTGTTCAGTTTCTTCTCAAGACATCTCTTTGTGTAGCTTTTTACATTAAACAAGATGACAGGTAAAAATGCATATAGTAAAACTTAATTTAAGAGAAATGATCAGGTGGTGATTTTTTTGATCAAGTAAACCACATTATACTAATCACCCTTAAACACCCAAAGAGTTAAAAATATATGTATTTCATAATAAAATTAGCTATAATATTTGCAATATAAACTCTTAATCCTTCCTTTTATCATATTTGCATACCTGCAAATTCATGCCTCAAGGTGCATTACTGAAGGATTCTATGGGCAAAAAATTGAATGATGTAGGAAGCATCAAAATAAGATGGACGGAGGAATACACAGAGTCACCGCACCAAAAAAAAAAAAAATTGGTTGATGTTCAACCATTTCAGGGGGTAGCATATGATCAAGAACCGCTGGTGCTGAAGGAATAAGTTCTAAGCTATACTGGAGACAATGGCAAAAAACAAGGCTCCAGGAATTGATGGAATACTAGCTGAAATGTTTCAACAAAGACATGCAACGCTGGAAACACTGACTCATCTATGTCAAGAAATTTGGAAGACAGCTGACCAATCGATTAGAAGAGATCCATATTTGTGTCCATTCCAAAGAATGGTGATCAAATGGAATGTGGAAATTATCAAACAATATTATTAATATCACATGCTAGCAAAATTTTGCTGAAGATTATTGAAAAAATGACTGCAGCTGTACATTGACAGGGAACTGCCAGAAGTTCAAGCCAGGTTCAATAGAGAACATGGAATGAGTGATATCATTGCTAATGTCAAATGGATCTTGGCCAAAAGCAAAAAATCCCAGAAAGATGTTTAGTTATGTTTCATCCAGTATGCCAAGTCTTTCTACTGTGTGGATCATAACCAATTATGGGTAATATTATGAAGAATGGGAATTCCAGAACACTTCATTGTGTTCATGCAGAATATGAAGATGGTATCAAGAGGCAGTTGTTCAAACAGGATAAGGGAATACTGTGTGGTTTAAAATTGGAAAAGATATGTGGCAAGAACTGGTTTCAGCTTTAAAAAGATTAAACTCATCTCTTTTCAGCTCAGTTCCCACCTTCAGTGGACAGCTGTGCATGGGGGGGCGGGGGGAGTCTAATTTCTTTGAACTTATCTGTGTTTTAGCCAGGAGGAGATAGGCTGAGGTTTCACCTTTGACTCAGCATAACAGGCTCCAGTTCCAGACCCTATGAGAATGTGCAAGATTGTGCAAATTCTTTTTGCATCTCATCCTCACCTTCACTGCCCTTCATATGAATAATGTATAGAGGAGCAGGAAGAATTGTCAGGCCACACAAATTATTGTTGCGTTTGGGGTACTCCAGCCTTCAATTCATCCTGCGTACTTCAACCTTCAACATAGTCCAGCTGGCCTCTCCTAAACCAGGCAAAGTCTCTGGCAGGCCCTTTTCTCAGCCTGCCTATACTGAGAACCAATGTTTTTTCCCCCTCCTTTCCAAGGAAGCTGCCACAACTCACTTATAAAGGACTTCTCCCTTTGGAAGTCAATTCATTAAGGGGTGATTTAGTTCAACTATCCTCAATTGTCTCATAGATAAGTATAATTTTTTTTATCTGATTTTTCTTAATATTACCACAAGAGTGAAGGCCCTTCTTACCTATTTACATCTAAAGTAAAACCAGAACCTATGTTCTTTTCAGGAAAATTTTTTATTTAATTTTGATAAAATATTTAATTTAAGAAAACAGACTGCTTGTAAGTCACATGAAGATTAGTTGAGTATATAGTAATGGTTTTGCTCTCGATCACAGGCAAATATGTTTATTCTTGTTAGTAAATAGTTTGTCAGATTCCTCTTTAAAGGGTAACATGATATGCCAGCATTTTCCTCTATCCCTGAAGTCTGAAAGAAACCTCATAAAACTGTATTCCTATATAAAGAACTGAGTCATGTAATTACTGCTTTCCTTACCTAGTAAGAGGAACACGTACATTCTGACAGGCTTCTGGAAGAAACGATTTATATGTGTCAGACCAACTTATTAATCTGTGTAAACAAATAAAACTGAATTTATTCATGGATTTTCTTCCATTAAACAACCTCTGGCATATTAGAAAACACTGTGGAGTAGTAAACGTTACCAATTTGGCTTACGGAAAGGAAAACCAGTCTGAATTTTTGAAAATTCTAAGTCAAATAGATTTTTTAAATAAAGAGCAGTCATAGATTATCCATGAGTATACACTGTTAATAATATACAGACAATATAGATCTTTGTATTATATACAATGAGATACTGACAATATAGATAATATATATACTATATATAACATACTGACAATATAGATCTATATAAACAGAGATCTTACCATGCTTTCCTTCATTAATAAACATAAAAATTAGTTGTAGCATGTAATCGACATGAATTGTTTTCTCTTGCACATATGTTTACTATTAACATATTTCTCAAATCTGGTCTTTATTGACAGTGATAAATAACTCAAATCCCATTTATTGGGCCCATTTTGTTTTACTCCACACACATAAGCATTTGTGGTGTAATGAACTAGTTAATATGGCCCTTCTGAAAGGCGCTGCTTGGAAATTTCACATTTATTGTTTATTGCCAACAGTATAGGCCTAGCTTCCTGGGTATTGTGGTATTGTTAATGCCTAGCTTGCATAGTTCACTTTTGCATGCTCCTATTATTTTGATTTGTTTTCCTCCTATCCCCTCCCTCTTGCTTTCCCATGACTTTTGAAGTTTAACTAAGTTTCTCTTGGAGAGGTAGAAGGAGCTTGGAGGGTAGAGTAACTCATATGCAACATGAAAATAACAGTGCAAGATGACCTTCAATGATTGCCAGGTACAGAATGTAACCACCAGAAAAAAAAAAAAAAAAAAAAAACCTATAATCTTGTCCATATAAAAACTTTCAGCAGGTCTCCAAGTGGGAGACAGGTCTTTTGAGGGAGCTCATTCCCCTCTGTCTCCTGTATATCCATATACAAGAAAACACGGTTGCTGCTTACCTCACCCCTGTCTCAGTATTGGCTTCTGTGGCAGGCAGCTCAGACCCGCCATTTTGGTAACACTTATAGCCATGGTCTTTGTGACTTACAGTGATTGAGTGGGGCTATGCAAGTAAGGTATATGGAACCTGTGATGGTTGGGGTTATCCATCAACTTGGCTAGGCTATGATTCCCAATTAATATGGTTGTTCTCCATTTTATGTGTTGTGGATCCTGGCCACTACATGTTGATAAGGCAGGATTGGTGTAGGCTGTGTCTTGGGTCACAGCCTTGCAGGAGGGTGTGACTCAAGTCCCACCTTCACTAAAGTTACGCTCTTCTCTGGGGTGTGGCCTACATCTAAGGCATATGTGTGGATGACCTGGTGGGCCACCTGGATCCTGCACCCAGTTCGTGATCAGTTGACCTCTACTTCTTGGGACTTGAGCCAGAGGCCTGCTGTCTGACCTGCCCATTCTGAGAGTCCCTGGCCTCCACATCCCTGTGTGCCAGCGGCCTATCACCTGACCTGAATCACCAGCTTCAGCAGCCTTGTGAGCCAGCAGCCAGTGGTCTGAACTGCTGATTTGGGTTTATCAGCCCCTGCAGCCACATGAGTCAGGAGAAGCCTACTCATGACCCATGGATTTGGCACTTGCCAGCCTCCACAACCGCATGAGCCATTTCCCTTATACAGTTCTTGAGTTCTGTGAGATCTTGCAGCAAATTACGGAACCCAAAGACCGGAGGGAGAGGAAAAGTTGATGTTAGAGATGATGGAGTGGTACAGCAGTTTGGAAAAGTTAGACATTTGGGACATCTTAAACCTCTGCCTCATAGGAATCAACTTTGTGCTGATCCTTATAAAAGAAATTATTCATTTAGCATTGCATATTATTCTTTTTTAAAAATTGTCTTAAAAACACCTTAGTTTATGAAACTGGTGATTTTGTAAGAATATATTTTTTGCCCATAAATTTTTGCTCTGATGTATTTGATCAATATAAACACCCGGTCTGTCAATGAAAAGAGCTTTTTAACTGGGAGAAACTGTGTTGCTGTACCTTGAGTGAAAAACACCTTTCGAAAGATATAAAATGTTTCCAGAAGCTTTCTATTCAGATCATTAATGGCAAGTTTGTGTTTTGGCAATAATCAAACTGACCTTGTGTTGTTTTTGCAGAAAGTATCCTAAGATCACTACAGTTACCCTCTCCTAATCACAGCTTCTAGTCACAAAATAGGCCCCTCTGTTCCAGGCTTGCAAACAAACAGACGAACAAAAACTGCAACAATGTGGGGGAGGATGGAGGGCGGGAAGGAACATGCATAGGAGTGGGAGGGCAAGACATAACATTATCCTAGCTCTCACCCTGGGTCATCCTTCTGCTATTTCTCTTTCTGGGTATTTTTCCCCCTAACTCACTGGTACTGAGCAACATTATACAGTTGCTAGGGCATCCGAAAGAGAGATCCATGTTGGGGAATAGACTCCTATGGGGGGAAGGGGTCCTTGCTACTCATCTATTCTTTTTTTTTTTTAATTCAGTTCTTTAGATCCACCAGCCCAAATCTACCTCTTCCGTCCATATTTCCCACCCCTTCCCTTTAAGAACCTGGGATTCAGAGATGCTGGACAACTTTAATTAAGGATGATGTCTAATCACTCACCCCTCCCGTGTCTTAGTCTTAACCACAAAGGCTCAGTCAGGGTGTGGGCTTTACCACTTTTGGAAATTATTGAAGGTCCAGCTTAAGCGGTGCCTTATACAACAAATCTCCTCTTTTTTTAATCCTTCTGCATCACTTTTTCTGTTCTATTTTATTAATCATTTTAGTCATATTTTTTCCTTCCTACATGACTGCAAGCTCTTTCAGAACAGACACCATACAACACACACATCTGCACCCCAGGGCAGAGCATACAAGGTGCTCAGTGAGCATCCACAGAATGAAAGATCAAAAGAACACAGTACCTTTAAGGGCAAAAGCTTATTAACTACCTTAGAAAACTAAGCCAGTTTGAAATTTTATTATTTAAATAAAGTTTATTTAATCCTACTAAATATCTGAAGTCTGAACGGGGAGGTGGGGGGATGATTTTAACCACACCAACACTTTACTTCTCAAAAAAAAAAAAAAAAAAAAGAGGAAGAAAAGGAGGGTGGAATATGAGGAAGGTGGAAGGAGACAGAGCAAGAGATGGAAAAAGAAAAATATATACAATGCAAGAACAGATTTTAGTTGCGTGAAGTTTTATCTGATGCACTTCTTTGGGATATGGAGGTGAGACTTTTCTGGAAACAGAAGAATTCATCTCTAAATGAACATATCCAACTAACTGGAATGATGATCAAAATGCTTTATGCACCCTGGCAATGATCTGAGAATGGCATTACGGTGAGAAACCTAAGGAATGGGGTCCCCAGTCACTGATTCTCTGATTGCATTTATTGATTACAAACAAGATTGCTTACTTGCTGATGGGAAGGAGGTTGTTTGGAAATGCTGTAATCTGCAGTGCACTTTTGCAGAGCAGCACTATGCCTTGGTCCAGGGGAATGAAAACTTCACCTTAGAGTTCATGATAACCCCAGGACACTTCCATTTTCATTACAGCTCAGAGGTTATGGCAGAGTTGTTGGGATTCACTCCGTTTAGGACATCTCTTAGGGTTCAGCTGCCCCACCCCTTTCTTCTTGGTGCTGAGGACCATATCACAGATTATAAGTGCCCAAACTTAGAATAAGAAGCAGAAAAATTGTCTGCTCTGGCGTGGAATTTTGTAGCACCAAAACATTCCCTAAGGCTACATATCCTTAGTAAAATCTCCGACATTTGAAATCCCTTGAAGGGAAGAAGCCAGTGGAAGGTCAGGCTTGGTGTTCATCTACCCTTTGGAGAAAGCAAATCTACTTTGGAATGTTGACTGTATCAAGATACGATCTTCCCTGGGAGCAGGTTTTAAAAGAGAAACTGACACAGAGCGCGGGTTACATTGTACACACTGAGCTCAGCAGGTCACGCTACATCCTCTTTCTCCTTTAGTCTTTTATTCTCATAATACACTCGGGAGGTGAGTATTGATATCCCCATTTTACAGATCTGGTCCTCTTTTGTAAAATTAAAATCCAGAGATTTTGAGTAATATGCTCAAGATGATGAAACCAACAGATTATGGGGCTGAAATTTGAACTTGTGTCTTTCTGCTAGCAAATTCTCTGCCTTTTGCACTACACTCTAACGGCGAGAACACCATCTTCAGGGGGATTGGTGGGAGCATGTCCTCAGCAAGGGAAGAAGTGTTTCAGGAAGGGGAGCTGGCCTCCATGTGCTTCCCAATGCTACCCAGGGTGGCTTTGTGTGGGAGCACTCCTCCCTACTTCCTCTCCCTGCGGGCCAGCATTAGGTGGAACACGGCTTTTACATAACTAATGCTTAAGTGAACTCTTTCCCAACCACCTTCCCTAGCTTGCCTAGCTTGCTGGTCAAAGTAGGTAATATCTTCTCTGGACATCCAAAGAACATTCGCCATACTTTTTTATCTAAAGTTGCACATCATATGACCATACAGTAGTGTCATATGGCGGTTACATGCCCAGGCCCTGAAGTTACACTAACTTTGTTCAAATCCCAATTCCAAAGCTTCCCAGATATTTTATCTTAGGCAAGTCATTTAATGTCTTTAAAGGCTCAGTTATTTCATCTCTAAAACAGAGATTGTTGTTGTTGCTATTTGCCATCAAGTTGGCTCTAACTCATGGCAACCCCATGTACAACAGAATGAAACATTGCCCAGTCCTGCACCATCTTCATGATCATTGGTAGTATACTTAGCTCAGTGTTGTGGCTGTTGTATATTTTGAATGCCTTTGAACCTAGGGAGCTCATCTTCCACCACTATATCACACAATAGTCTGTTGTGATCCATAGGGTTTCCACTGGCTAATTTTCAGAAGTAGATCTCCAAGCCTTTCTTCCTAGTCAGTCTCAGTCTGGAAGCTCTGCTGAAACCTGCCCACCATGGAGGACCCTTCCGATATTTTGAAATGCCAGTGTCATAGCTTCCAGCATCACGGCAACAAGCCAGCCACCACAGTATGTCAAACTGACAGATGGGTGAGGAAATAGAGATAATGATAGTGTTTATCGTTAATGCAATTATCAGAATTAAATGAGATAGTAAGTGTCCGGCACTTAGTGAGAAGTTTAGTCGCACAGTGAGAACTTAAAAAATGTTAGTTATTCTTACTGGGTCTCTCCAACAAGACTGTAAGCACGCTGAGAATAGCAGTACTGATCTGGTCTTCTTTGTATGGAGTTGGTACATACTGAGTAGCTAGTGGTGATTTGCAAAATGCATGACTATAGATTTATGGATGAACTCATGTCTTTCTGCAAAAAAATGCCCTGTCATACGTTTTTTAAATGTATAAAAAATGCATTGTTTATGTAGAGAAGGCCTTACAGTCTTTTCTTGAAGGTTTCTTTACTACCTGTCGCATGAGATTGACTTGGTGATGAACTCTATGAATATGGCTACATAAGTCCTTGGAAGTAGGGAATATAAATCATATACATAAGTGAAATCCCAATGGGGACAAGAACAGGCTCAGAAACAAGGCTAGATCTAAATCAAGCTCAAGCTGTAAAAATATCAGTATGCCAACAGATCTTTGTTGTTGTTGTTGTTAGGTGCCGTCAAGTCAGTTCTGACTCATAGCAACCCTACAGGAGAGAGTAGAACTGCCTCATATGGTTTCCAAGGAGCAGCTTGTAAATTTGAACTGCCGGCCTTTTGGTTAGCAGCTGAGCTCTTAACCACTATGCCACCAGCACTCCATAACAGATCTTTAGTAGTCAGTAATCCAGCTCGCAGGTGCCTGGGAACTCTAGACCTTTCCCTTATGACTAAGGAATTAGGAAAGCTTTCAAGGAATTTTTTTTACTGAACTATCAAAAGTTTTAAATCGATACCAGGACCAGTTTGT
Source organism: Trichechus manatus latirostris (assembly GCF_000243295.1). Taxonomy (NCBI): domain Eukaryota; kingdom Metazoa; phylum Chordata; class Mammalia; order Sirenia; family Trichechidae; genus Trichechus; species Trichechus manatus. The sequence goes on along the minus strand of NW_004444125.1, from coordinate 859,970 downwards.
TAGCTCAAAGGACACAGTATACTTTGTCTGCTTTTAACTTTGAAAATATTTCCAAGCATAAAATATGATGCATTGTATGTAAATATCTTAATCAGCTAAAATGAAATTACTTAAAATTCCCCCTGTATCTTATATCCTAATGGCTTTGGAACTAAAATTAGCTTTAATTCAATAGGTTATGTGTCCATCAATTTGCCAAAGAGAATGCAGAGAAAGGTAGGGGAGAGAGGAGGAGCAGAGCAGGTTTATGATTTGCTACTACATAACTTCAGAACGGAGCGTCTGATGTTAACACCAACTCCATGTCCTCCCCAGGCTTGAGTGCTGAAGCCCTTTAAGTTTAAGGATAATAGAAGGCTTATCACTATGACCATAAATCATAAGAAGTATAAGAATGAAAGCATGCCCCAGTGGAATCTGATTGGATTAAAGAAACAAATCTGAGACATGTTTGTAGAGCTGCATGAGTTACTCACAGCAGAGGACTGCCTAGCCTTGGGATCAGCCTGGACTAATTTGGCAGTGACGTTTACGTGTTCTTGAGGTTGCATTGGTCTAGCCATCCTGTGAGCTTAGTGAGTAGTCATCATCAGTCAAATCTGTTTATGCAGTCATTTAAATAGTGTGTGTCAGAGCTTATCAGAGTTCTCAGCCTTCCCAAGCCTGACACAGCCACGTCAGAAAGTATTAATAGGAACGTTGTCATCATACTGAATGCACTCTTGGTCATGTCAGTGCATCTGAGGCTGGTTCTCTGCAGTTCTGAACAGGAGAGAAAATATTAAAGAATCAGACTTCACAGTATATCCTGCACAGACGTTAGTTATAATGTCCTGGTGTAGTCTTGATACGAAGATGTGGAGAGCATCAAACTAAGGAGGAAACTACTACAGATGCTTGCCCTGGAAAGAGCAGCCAGGAGGTTCACATGGCAGCTAGAGTGGGGGAAGAGGGATAGTCCATTCTGCCTTTGCTCAGGTAGGTTGAACAAACATCAGGAAATCTACACTCTGCTCGGGAGTCAGATTGCTGTTGCCCATTGTTCCAGAAAACCTGTCTATACATACCAGGGCTCTGAGTAGTGGCCAAGAAGAACGGAATGGGACCCAAACCAGGGAAATGGGACTGGCAAGAACTTGGATGGACACAGTGGCCCTACTATGGCCACACGCTGTGGGCAACACAGCTATTTACAACTAAGGAAGGGACCCTAGGCAGACAACTATCCTTATTGAAAGACCCTTGGTCACTTGGAGATATATGATAGAGATCAGCTGAGTGTGCATGGTTTATCCTTGACATAATAAAGCACCCTAGAGTGCAAACAGAATAAATGAGAAATCATTGAAACCACTTGAGAGGTGGCAATTGTGACTGGACCACTAGGTAAGTGACTGTCAGATTACAAGTTCTTGCCTGCAGAAGGGGGAGTCAGCTGGAGTGCAAAGACACCATTCTTATACATCCTTCTTTTAGGCAGCCCTCAGGCTCTACAGATGGCCAGAAGCCCCAGAAAGGTCAAGCACAGGCAGAGTCTTGCATCTATTGTTTGAAAAGTTGTAAATTCTGATGGATTTCTCCCATTTCAGCATCACCTTCAAGACTGATGGAATCCATCAGCCTAAATTAAGTTGCCCTCTGTATGTTATAATGAAAAGAACATGGATATGGTAATCAGGTAGCCTTAGCTCTTCCACTTCCTAGCTGGGTTTTGGAGTTGAGTTTAATTACTTTCCATAATTTATGCTGTGTACAGATAAAATGCATCAAGGATTAAATGAAAGGAAGAATTGTTTTCTCATCTGAAGAATGGAAATAGTAGCACATATTTCTATATTTTTATGAGAATTAAATGAAGTGATGTAGTTTAGTAGGGATAATCAATAAATATTATTTTTTCTATCACCCTATGCTCCACGCACAGGATTACTCCTATATTTGTGATATTTTCATTGCATCCAACAATAAAACACGTTTTGACTTACAAATCTTAATTACAGGATAAGTGATGCAATGAGAATAAATTACTACCTCTGTGAATTTATCCTAATTGGAAAGTATGATTGAGGCCAATTTTGAGTCATAAATTTTCTTGGTTTATTATTCTAAATCCTGACTTGGACTCAGTATCCAAAACAACCCTAGCCATCTAGACCATAACATAGCCCCACATATCATCCAGGGTCTATGAGGGAAAAGATTTTCAAATTGAGTTGGTATTAGTCTCACTGCAACTACAATGAAATTCACTAAAATAGAGGGTGTTTATGGCAGGCCCAAAACTAATAAGGATGAGAGTATAAATAATTACACAGAATGTTCATTCAAAGATGCAACCAAGGTGAACATCAAAGTTGACCCTGGGTCAATATGAGTTGTTGATCAATAAGCCTGGAATTCTTCTAGGGTCTCATTTGAGAAGGAAAATCCACAGAATTGCTTGAACATTGTTTGAAAATAAGATTGTCATGTTTTGTAAGGCTCCAAAGGGAAAGGTGACACACATGACAAATACTGAAGAGATGACACCATTTAATCTCTAATACTGATGTACTAGTGGTTACTTCTAGTAACGACGTTTCTGTGCTCTCTGCTTCATCACCAGAGATGGCAGGTGTATAGTCCAGTGGCTAAGAACATGGTCTCTGTAGTTAGACACACTGGGGTTCCAGATCTTTGGGTAAATTGCTTAGTATTTCTAAATCTCAGTTTCCTCATCTCTAAAATGGGAAAAATAGTACCTATCTGCATCACTGGTGTGAGACTCAATGAGATACAATGTATATAAACTATTTAACACAATGCCTCACATGGAGTAAAATCTATTATACTAAAGGATATTGGGTTTTCAGTCGCTGTATGAATCAGTTCATTCCCATCTCCTACATACCTTCATTCATCTACTATTCATTTATTTGTACATTCATTTCATTTATTCAGTCAGGCATTCATTAATTTACTTAATCATCACATAACAAACACTTAATGAATATCCACTATGTACCACACACTGTGCTAGGGACAATAAGAGACAAAAATGGATTAAATGTCCACTCTGATGTTAAGGATTTTATAAATTTAATAGAAAATTAGGATGCAAATACTAACAATACAAAATGCAAAGTGTTAATGTTGGGGGACCCTACAGGCGGAGGACACCTAATTAATTAGTACTCCACCAGTTATCAGGCTACTCCCAGTCACCTCCCCACAATGTCACTCACTTCCGCTAAGTTGTTTTGCAGACTCTCTGGAGAGCCCCGGATGGATCCAGATCTAACCGGCTCGAAGTGGTCAGACATGCGTAGAACAGAAAAGATGATCGACCAGTGACCTCGGACCACCACACATCGTCAATAATACAAGAGAACTCATGACAAGGAACAAAAAGACTCATGTCAAAGAACCAAAATCTCCGGACATACGTCATCTGCAGTAGCCGAGCCCATTTCAAAAGCGAAATCTGTGGGCCACTTCCATGCCAAGTCTTAGCCACACCCCATAATAAATAATGAATAGAAATATGAATATATAGAACTTCCTGATCCTGCCCACCTTCCTTCCTCCACCCCTATATGAATATGTGTAATTCCCCAAATCTATAAGATGTAAATGCTTCCTCAAGTCGAGGAACTCAATCTGAGGTTGATACCTCTGAGTTCTGCTTGCTAGCCTGTGAAATAAACCCTTCCTCTCAAAACCAGCATCTGAGAGATTGGCTCCTTGCAAGCTGGAAACGGACTACACACCTAGAAATGCACTGGGAGTTGAGCAACAGGGGATCACTTTACCCAGAGGAATAGGATGGGCTTCATAGAGGAGTTGCCATTTAAGCTACATCTTGAAAGAGGAGCAGAAATTAGACTTTCAGCAATGAGGAAAACAAGGGAATTTCAGACCATCTGCTGCCCCTCCCATTGCAAATATCCCCTATGCCACAAAATTCCAAATGCACAGCATTTAAGATCTGTCTTCTCATATTACCTGGAGAAACTGAGACCTGAAAAGGGGAATTAGCCCTGGTTTGCAAGGTTTGTTCATAAAGTTTTCACTGGCCAATTTTTTGAGAAGTAGACCACCAGGTCCTTCTTCCTAGTCTGTCTTGGTCTGGAAAATCAGCTGAAACCTGCCCACCATGGGTTACCCTGCTGGTATTTGAAATACCGGTGGTATAGTTTCCAGCATCACAGCAACACACAAGCCACCACAGTATGACGAACTGACAGACACACAACTGAACCAATAAGCACAACTGGACCAATATGCAACATCACGATAAATGGAGAAAATACTGAAGTTGCTGAGGGCTTCATTTTACTTGGATCCACAATCAACAACCATGGAAGCAGCAGTCAAGAAATCAAACAACGTATTGCATTGGGCAAATCTGCTGCAAAAGACCTCTTGAAAGTGTTCAGAATCAAAAATGTCACTTAGAGGACTAAGTTGCGCCTGATCCAATCCATGGTATTTTCAGTCGCTTCTTATGCATGAGAAAGCTGAACAATGAATAAGGAAGACCGAAGAAGAATTGATGTCTTTGCATTATGGTGTTGGCAAAGAATATTGAATATACCATGGACTTCCAGAAGAAAGAACAAATCTGTCTTGAAGAAGTACAGCCAGAATGATCCTTAGAAGTAAGGTTGACGAGACTTCATCTCACGTACTTTGGAAATGTTATCAAGAGGGACCAGTCCCTGGAGAAGGACAACGTGCTCGGTAAAGTACAGGGTCATCAAAAAAGAGGAAGACCCTCAACAAGATGGATTGACACAGTGGCTACAACAATGGTCTCAAGCATGACAACGATTGTGAGGATGGCACAGGACCAGGAAGTCCTTCCGTCTGTTGTACATAAGGTCGCTATGAGTTGGAGCTGACTGAATGGCACCTAACAACAGCACAAGATTGGTTAGTGGCAGATTCAAGAATGAAAATCTAGATAGCCTGACTCCCACCTCAGAATTAATCTATTTCCTCATCACACTCACTGAACAGCAAGTGCCCATATGATATCCTGTTTAAATACTGATCTTCCGTATGTCTAGTTCAGCGGAGATGAATTACAGCAGAGCCTTATCACCAATAACTTTATTTGCATTTGGCATAAACAGTGATGTAGTACAGCTGATGCTAGAGTATGGTCTGAGTTGAAGTTTGATGATTACTTATTCAAAGATATACTAACTCCCTATCACTGCCAATGCTAATCCTGATACTGAGATTAATTCTACACCTAGTTATTTCCCCTGCAAATGTCCATTATTTGATTCCACAAATATTTACCATTTCATTCTCATACTAGCAAAATCAGATACTTTTTAAATGTTTAAGACTACGTAGATGGATGGATAGGAGCACTGGCGGCACAGTAGTTAAGCTCTCAGCTGCTAACCAAAAGGTTGGCTGTTCAGTGGTTCGAGTCCACCAGCCACTCCGCAGGAGAAAGATGTGGCAGTCTGCTTCTGCCCCTATGGGGCAGTTTTACTCTGTCCTGTATGGTCACTATGAGTCAGAATCAACTCGACGGCAATGGATTTGTTTTTTCTTTGGTTTGGATGGATGGATGGATGGATGGATGGATGGATGGATGGATGGATGGATGGATGGATTTTCTGTCTTTTTTTTTTCTATGTCTTTTATTAACAATAGAGAACTGTGGCCCTCAAAGAAGTAAAAGTCATCAGCCAAAGCTGGGAAAGTAAAACTGACATTTTGGCATTCTGAAAAGTTCGAACAAAAATCCATATGAGGAGTCTTGGTAGTCTGACAAGATAGGGATAGGACAAGACAGGCAAAGGTCCAGAGCCAGCAAGTCTGGGCATTTGAAGTAGGAAGAGGCAACATAGCAGTTTGGCCTTCAAAGCCAGATGTGAATGAAGAGAAAGAAATGTTCTGCTTCCCCACTTGCTACCTTTGTTCCTTTCTTGCCCTGGCACATTTCTTAACAGTTTACAGTTATACTAATGTAGGCCAAAGTGCATGGAAAGGTCAAGCTTGGTTGCAACTCTTTGATTTCCTTTTGCTGGTCCTTTCATTCAATGGACCACATTGACATAAAATCCAAGATGCATGCTGAGCGCAGCCGTGAAACAAAGCAGATGGTCTCATAGTCTGCTTTAGGCCCCAACGACTTTAATAAAGAGAGCTCCACATAGTTAGGATGAGTTTGCCATTAGAATTCTCTGCATTGGGTTTTTGTGACAAATATTGGCTAATAATAATGTACTCTTCACTTCTGTTTGCCATCTGAGTACGTCTCTCTCAGGAAGCCCTGAGGAGAGATGGCTATGATCCAAGCAAAATGCAGGCATTCCTAGAATCCCAGGTCATTACAACACCTAGTTACTCCAAAATCCATCCGATTTTTTCTAACACCAGAGAGACCTAGATTTAAATTCCAGCACTTCCATTTCCTAATGGACCGTTTCCTAATGTATAAACAAAGAATCATAAGAAAATCTAGGTCACAGGGTTATTTCAAAACTCAAATAAATTAATAGAGTTGAATCTGTTACGTAAACTTAAGAAATGTGCAAAAGTGTAGTATTATAGAAAGGATACTGACTTCAGGATCACAGAGGAGTTGTTTTCAGTACTTAATCTGCCCCTTATTATCTTACGTGACCTTAAGTAACGTAGTCCACGGCTCTGAGTTTCAAATTCTGCATCTGTGAAATGGGTTTAATAATACCTTCCTCAGAGGTTGTGTAAAATTTAGATAAGATAATGTTCATAAAGTATCTGAAAAACATAGACACTTAATGGTTCTGTTTTATTACTGTATGGGTTGTTGTTCTTATTAATATTATTTCTCCTATACTGTTATTGAACTAGCAAGTCTGGTGAGCAAAAATACAGAGACCTAGGCTTCCTTGGCAGGGACTGTCTATGGAACAGGCTGTCTTCTAACTTCTTTTCACCATCCTGAGGACAGATAACACCAGGTCCAGGTCCAGGTCTGTGGTGTACAAAGGGAAAAGCTCACAGTACAGCCTGACTCTGCACTAAGTTCACCAGAAAGCGTTTTGCCTGGCAGTGTCCTTCTCCCACAGACACGGTAAGCAAACCACAGGATCTTCTGGAGAACCAGGATCTTCTGTCCCAGGTCGAGTGACCAGGCTGCTGTGCTTGGACCTGCCTTGAACCCAACACTGTGTAGCATTCTGAATCCCTGCCACTCACCAGGCAGTTTGCTCAGAAGTGAGAAATACCCACCACTCGTAAAACACAACCAGAACCTGGCAAAGCCAACCACACCCTTTACAGTAATTATACCTCAGCAAATGCTGTCTATACCTGAGCATTTGATCTCTTAGCTTGGTAGGGCAGAAACTGGTCACTGATCCTGTGGCCCGGAGCTGTGATACGGATAAGAAAGCAGACCCATGCCCTCTCTCTCTGGGTTTACCCAAGTAACCAAAAAGATAATAATTACCCAAGAAATGAAATGATGTAGCTCATCCAGAACTTTTTTAGTTGATTCATCAATCACTTGATTAATCAATCACTCACATACATGCTGAGAGCTCAGCTCAAGGTTACAGGAGTAAAAAATGCCTGTCTTGAAAGACCTGACAATCTAGTGGATATTTTGCTGGATAATTATTCACTAGGCAGCATTTTTTCTCTGCTTTCTTTTGTTTTCTATTTATGGACTTACTCGTCTTGAATTTAAACACTTAGGTAATTTCTTAGCTGAATTCTCTACATCTTCCTTTGGATGCTAAAGAATAAAAGCAAACTATATATAAATTCTGTCTTCTAAATTAGGAAACTCAGCCCCTGTTCAATCACCATCTGACTATGTGACTTTGAGCAAGTTAATTCCCTTCTTTGGGCCTCAGTTTCTTTATCTGAAAAATCAGGGAGTTGAGTTAGTATGTTTTAACGTCCTATCTAGGACTACAACACTAGAATTCTTCCAACGGAACCTGTCCTATAGGCTTAGACCTCCCCCACCCCTGCCCCAAACACTAGTTTTATGAATGGTGAACAAAAACTGTATTTCAAAGAATTCTGGTTGTTAACCTATGCAATGCTGAAAATTTTAAGAATTAAGATGACGATAATAGTAATACAACCACATTTTCTGCAAAGCATTTGAACAGTGCTTTATCCCTTTCAAAGTATTACAACACTCACTGACTTATTCTACCCTTGGTGAACTAGAGCAATACATTTCATTAGTGACATGCGGGAGGAGACAAGCTGCTGCAAACTGAGAGTTATAAAACCACTGTAAAGTGTGTATTAAACTCCTAACTATGCCAGATGCCACAGACAGCCGTAATTGGACTACTTTCCTTCTGTGCCAAATGTTGCCCTTCACATATGAAACCAGCCAATGCAGGACAGACAAATCCATAAACATTTGAGATTTGCTGTAATTCAGAAAGGCAAAAAACAAACAAACAAACAAACACCACTAAGAAAAAACAAGTTGTTGAGCCTCTCTCCTCTCTAGGCCTCAGTTTATCCATCTATAAATTGAAAGGAGAACAGCTCCCTTCTTATTTTGACTTAGTTTCCTTCCAGCTTTACCATTCTAAGAGCTCTTAGCACATCAGACCCTCCATGATCTGGACAGATGTACTTTTCTCAGATGGACAGGAGTGGGTGGCAGCTCGCATTTTGACTGAAGCCGCAGTGAGGTGCCAAGAAAGACACTGTCATAAAGTAAAAAGAGGACTTGACTTAAATCAGGAGTCTTGGGTGTCTTAATACAACTCTGACTGACCTGTATTGAATAATAACAAGTATCATTTATTGAATTATTTCTGTGTGCTAGGGACCACGTGGGTGCTTTTATTTAGTTCTCATCAGAGCTTTGAGAAGTAGTATTGTTAGCTCCCACTCCCCGCCCCCCCCCTTTTTTTTTTTTTTACAGACAAGGAAACTAAAGCTCAAAAATGTTTAGTAGTTTATTCACGTCCCAGGACTAGTAAGCAGCAGAGACAGAACCGTACCCGCCCCCATCATCTGAGTAACTAGTTGCCATCAAGTCAGTTCCGACCTGTGGCAACCCCATGTGTGTCAGAGTAGCACTGTGATCCACGAGAATTTCAGTGGATGATTTTTTAGAAGTAGATTTCAGGCCTTTCTTCTGAGGCACCTCTGGGTGGACTTAAAGGTCAATCTTTCAGTTAGCAGCCAGTACATTAACCATTTGTACCACTTAAGGACTCCTGTCCTCTGAGTAGTCACATATTATTTCCTTCTGTACCTCAAGTTATCTCCCATAGAATGGAATCATTTGAACTTTCTTTGTCAGAAAAATTAAGAATTAAATCAGCAAAAATATACTGAAGTCACTCCTGACTTTCACCCTTCAGCCAAAGATTAGACAGGCCCATAAAAGAGACTAAATGGGCGCACCAGCTCAGCGGCAAGGATGAGAACACAGGACGGAACAGGAAAGCTAGTAACAGGAACCCAAGATCAAGAAGGGGAAAGTGTTGACATGTCGTGGGGTTGGCAACCAATGTCACAAAACAATATGTATACTAATCATTTAATGAGAAACTAATTTGCTCTGTAAACTTTCATCTAAAGTACAATAAAAAAAAAGAGGCAAAAAAAAAAAGAAATACATTTCAAAATAACTGTGAACAACTGGAAGAATATTGTGTCAGATGACAGAGTGTCATTGGGAGACAATTCTCCATGCATATTTTGTGTACCTGCATGTCTTGAGAGCAAGATAATGGTTGCACCTTGTCATGGACTATCTCTTCAAGGATGTTTGTTTAGCAAACAGCCTTGAAATACAGAGATAGTGTCTCCCTTCGGAGCAAAGAGAAGGCATGCTTATTACCCATTACAAAATATTCAGGTTCCCTAAGTTCAGTGTACTTCTCCTGTTGTGCAACTCACTGTATGTGCAGATGTCATCTGGCCCTCTTTGTGTTAGCCTGTAGGAATTGTGGCTCAGGGAACCAGTGTAAAAATTCTGATACTTTGGCTACTGCTATTGCTATGAGTAATAAATCATCCTTTGTTCCAGAAAAACAAATAAATAAATTAGCAAAAACAGGACATGACTTTGAAGAAACACCCTATAAATCCAAGGAAAACCAGTTATGTCCTCTCAAAGGAAATTAAGCCCCCAAATAGCTAGGTAAGTTCTCTAAGGTCCTCATTCCCTGGCAGTGCTCTAATAAAAATTAATTACTTCAATTTGGGGTGCAGTCTAGGACCACAGCTTCTAGATAAATCTTAGCACACACACCATTCCCCAGATCTGTTCTCCTGCTCCCACCAAATGGTCAGGCTGGAAAGACGTGATGCTCCTCCTGAGCTATTTGGTCTCAGCTTACACGTGTTCACTCAGTCTCATTAATTCTGAACATGAACTGGAATGAAGCTGTATTTGGCTTTCTTACTCTAAAGAGCATCCCTAGAAAAATGCCTGCTTTGATCTGTCTTGTACAGCATATAGGAGATCTAATGCGAAAGAAAAAAGAAAAGAATCTAGGAAACTTGGAAGTTGTCAAAAATGAAATGGAAGAAATAAACATTGATACCCTAGGCATTAGTCTACCAAAATGGACTGGTATTGGCCATTTTGAATTGGACAATCACGTGGTCTACCCTACCAGGAATGACAAATTGAAGAGGAATTGTGTTCCATTCATCATCAAAAAGAACATTTCAAGATCTATCCTGAAGTACAACACTGTCAGTAATAAGATAATATCCATAGGCCTACGAGAAAGATCAGTTAATATCACTATTATTCAAATTTATGCACAAACCACAAATGCCAAAGATGAAGAAATTGAAGATTTTTACCAACTTCTACAGTCTGAAATTGATCAAACATGCAATCAAGATGCATTGATAATTACTAGTGATTGGAATGCAAAAGTTGGAAACAAAGAAGGATTGGTAGTTGGAAAATATAGTCTTGGTGATAGAAATGACACTGGAGACCTCATGATAGAATTTTTCAAGACCAATGATTTCATCACAGCAAATCTTTTTTCAATAACATAAACAGTAACTATACATGTTACTCACCGGATGCAATACATAGGAATCAAATCGACCGCATCTATGGAAAGAGACTATAGAAAAGCTCAGTATCATCAGCTAGAACAAGATCGGGGCTGATGGCAGAACAGACCATCAATTACACATATTAAAGTTCAAGCTGAAGCTGGAAAAATCAAAACAAGACCATGAGAACAAAAACACGACCCTGAGTATATCCCACCTGAGTTTGGAGACAATCACAAGAATAGATTTGATGCACTGAACACTAATAACCTAAGATCAGAGGAGTTGTGGGTGACATCAAGGACATCGTACATGAAGAAAGCAAGAAGTCATTAAAAAGACAGGAAAGAAAAGGCCAAAATGGATGTTTGAAAGACTCTAAAACTTGCTCTTGAATGTAGAGTAGCTAAAGCGCAAAGAAGAAATGATGAAATAAAAGAGCTGAACAAAAGATGTCAGAGTGGCACAATAACACAAAGTAAAGTATTGCAATGAATTATCTAAAGACCTGAAATTAGAAAACCAAAAGAGAAGAACACACCCAGTATTTCTGAAAGAAGTGAAGAAAAAATTCAAGCCTCAAGCTGCAATTTTGAAGGATTCTATGGGCAAAATATTGAATGATGCACAAAGTATCAAAAGAAGATGGAAGCAATACACAGAGTCACTGTATCAAAAATAATTGATTGACATTCAGCCATTTCAGGAGGTAGCATATGATCAGGAACTGATGGTACCTGTCTTAGTCATCTAGTGCTGCTCCAACTGAAATACCACAAGTGGATGGCTTTAACAAAGAGAAGTTTATTCTCTCATAGTCCAGTAGGCTACAAGTCCAAATTCAGGGCATCAGCTCCAGGAGAAGGCTTTCTCTCTCTGTAGGCTCTGGGAGAAGGTCCTGGTGATGCATCAGTCTTCCTTTGGTCTGGGAGCATCTCAGCGCAGGAACCT